>NC_141054.1:35290993-35890993 GCF_041138505.1 Cibotium barometz
CCCATAACACCTGACCAAGAATCTCCGAATGTGCCACATAAACCTAATTAGTCGACTATTACTCCGCCACTTGAGGAGCCTTCCTCCTCCCGATAGCCACCCAGGGATCCTTTACCCCACTGGTACCAACAGACCATGCGGGATTCAGGCATGCTTCCCAGTGATACCCCCATCCTCATGCCTCGTTTGTCTTTATGTTTTCAGCAGACTATGTGGTGCATGATGAGTCAACATCGTGGAAAGAGGCAATCCAACAGCCCGCTTGGAATAGGCTATGGAACAAGAACTTGAAAGCATTGACCGTAATGGCTCGTGGTCCCTTGGATCATCCTTGTCATAAGAAGATCATTGGAACCAAATGGATATTCCGCACCAAATTTAAGGCCGATGGTACCTTGGACAAGTACAAACCCCGGCTTGTAGTGCAAGGTTTTCGCTCTTACTCAATCTGGCCGCACACCACATCTGGCCAGTCTACCAGATGGATGTCAAGAGTGCCTTCCTAAATGGCATTCTCAAGGAGGAAGTCTATGTTGACCAACCTCTAGGCTTCCCACTCCCCGGGCATGAGGACAAAGTCTTTCGCCTGCATAAAGCTCTTTACAGGCTTAAGCAAGCCCCCCGAGCGTGGTATCAAGGGTATGTAGACCAGGGGTAAACCCGAAGGTACAACTCATCTTGGTGGCCAACCACGGAGAGATGGAATCCTCAGAATTGCCCATGTCAAAGAGGACAATGAACTGCTGTCCCTTTGCAGTGCCATAGGCACGGATGAGAGCCTATCTTTCCCTTAGCCCCACCCTCTTGCTTATCATCAAATACCACTAGTGGCACTGAATTCAAAGAGGGTAAAAGCTGAACGGCATTTGAGGCTGATGGTGGAGGTGTGGATGAGGCTGCTCTACGGTTGCTTGCAGAGGAGGATTACTAGCTGCAGCTTGGGGAGCTTGGGAGTGTAGCTCCGCTAACTCTCTGTAATGGAATACGAAGAATCCACAAAAGGATATGTAGGAGGCTTAGGAGCAAGTGATGGCTGTCTAGATGTCAGAGGAGGCTGCACATAGACCATATATTGATGATATGGCTGTGAGTATTGAGAAAAAGCAGAGTAAAGATTAGGATCAATACTTGAATTTTCCGTACGAACTGGCTGTCCCAAATATTGAGATCATACCTGAGGCATCATAGTCATGTGTACTTGAGGGCTAATAGGTACCTCTGTTGGCTGCGTGTTAGTATCACTCACAAGATCATAAATGGTTGACACCGTCGTGGGCTTGCCACCAAAAGCATCCACATGCACCCTGAAGTTGTTTTTTGTTCTGCCATGGCGTAGAAGATGGAGATATCTCAGCAACCGTGCAGGGAATTAAAGAGTGTTGAAAGATTAAGATGGCCTCCTTGAATGGGCAGAGTACTGTAGCTTCAGCTTTTAGGGTAGATACTGTTAAAGTTTTGTGCACCTCAAGTGAAATGCCCAAGTGATCCTGCTTTACTTATGCTATTTGTGTATTATTTTTTACTCATTTGACATGTGAACTGGGTCGGGCAAATTCATTGGGTGGCTATTTAAGCACCCTTGCCCCTTATTGTACACAAGAGGGGTCTTACTGTGAACCTTGGGAAAACCAAGGTTATGGTCTTTCATACATCGATACAGGGCAGGAGTCAGCCGACATTCACTCTCGCAGGATGCCAGCTGGAGGTGGTGACATCATACGTGTACCTAGGGGTTACCTTCTCTGCAGCAGCCACACGCTTTACCATGGGTTCAGCAGCCAAAGCTAGATTGACACGGGGATATGCAGCATTGGCTATGCTAGAGAGACAGTGCCACCAGGCGCATTTTCAGGAGCCCTGGACGAAGGGGTGGCTATTTGACACATTAGTCACACCGGCATTGATGTATGGAGCAGCAGTATGGGCGCCAGGCCTTGCTACTCATTGGTGGACACAGATAGAGAGACCACAGGCCCTCATGATGGCACGCATGATACGCAGCAAACCGTCAGTACCTAATGACATTATCCGAGCAGAGTTTGCTGCGCCTCCTATGATGGTAGAGGCCATATTTCAGACTATATGCCTGCTAGACAGATTCAGAGAGATGCCACAGGACAGATTATCATACAGAGCTTTTCAGGCATCTAGACAGTTGGCTGAGGCAGGAGACAGAGGATCATGGTATGCACAGGTCACACATTGGTTCTCCCAGCATGGCCTAGACATGGATCATCTACCACCATTCCAGTATGACAGGGATGCACCACATATCCGTCTCTCTCATAGTGAGAGGAACAGAGTATTGAGATAGGATCTATGGCAGCTCTATACACGAGAGACATGGATATCGCCTACACTGCCTCTTCCACCGAAGATGCTATACTACAGAGATCACTTCATGAGTATCACTGATGATGGATTTATAGAGAGGCCTAGATACATGGAGGGCTTTTTACCACACGGCTCCCGAGTGGCTATTGGTCAGCTCAGAGTTTCATCACACCGATTGGAGATTGAGACTGGCAGAGCAGCACGGATCCCCCGAGAGGAGAGGGTATGCAGATTGTGCAGAGAGGAGGTGGAGAGTGAGGAGCATTATGTATGCAGATGCAGAGCATATACAGCCATCAGAGAGAGATATCCCATTTTATTCAGAGAGCCACATTCCCTACGCCAGATCTTTGAGACAGCAGACCAGCGCATACTGGGGAGATACATTCTAGACATACAGCGCCACAGAGAGACATTATTACAGGCTCAGACAGCTCCAGAGAGGGAGCGACAGACACAGATTACTACATTTTTTCAGAGATCCATACCCCTCCCAGCCCCTACACGGCAGGGAATTACTCTCCAGAGAGCAGAGACACTTAGAGCCCGCAGGAGACAGAGGACACCTGGCTTTCGGACACCACGCCTATACCAGAGAGAGATGACAGAGATCAGAGCTCAGTTTCACAGAGAGGGTGCGGAGCAACTGGCTCGCTTCAGAGCACACCCAGGCATGTTCTTCAGGGAGCTGTGGACACCCCCTTCACTGATGTATACCATTTTATACCCCCAGTATGGTACAGGATGGAGCTAGCTAGGTTGCATATCATGATTGTATACTCCATGCATATAGCTTTGCATTCTCCTAGTAATAGAGCTCCATCCCCTGCACACCCAGATTCAGCTTTTTTATTCAGTACTTTTTCATTTTGTTGGGATGACAGAGGATACCCCATACAGGTACTCCGATTTGTCTCATAGGCCGAGTTCGGTCTTTTGGAAGACGTTAATAAAATCTTTCTTTCTTTCTTTTCTCTATCTCCTTGCGTTTTCTCTTTCTTTCGCTCCCTACCTGCGTTTTCCATCTGCCAAGGTCTACTCTCTCGGCTCTCTCTTATTGCTTCAGCGCGTGCGCCTTTGACATGGTATCAGAGCAGCAGGCTCTCGACCCTCGGACACAAAGCACGAAGGTGGGCAGTACTGCAGAGAAGGTGCTGTGAGCAGCCGTGAGCAGATAGCCGTTTTTATTGCAGACAGCAAGTGAACACCAGGCTGCGTTTCTGGGTGGCACAAGCTTGCACACCAAAAGCAGCACGCGGTTTTTTGTTGCAGGTGGCAAAGCAGGGCAACCAAGTATTGGGAGCTGCGTTTCCTTGCAGACAGAGCAAGCAGCAATGCGAGTGTCTTGGCGGCTGTAACAAGGCAGAAGTCAAGCACTACAGCAAGGTGCAGGCAGCGCAAGGTGTTGAAGGTGGCCACTACAAGGCGGCAGAGAGCGCGGAGGAGAAGAAGCGACACACGTGGCTTGGGCAGCGTTTCATAAAAACGCTACTGCGCTCTGTGCTTGGCAAACTTTGGAGCGGGCAGACCGGGTCGACTGAGAACAGGTGGACGGAGTTTTCGAGATGGGACTCCCGTGTTCGAGCAAGGACGACAAACTGAATGGTGACAATTATGCGCATTGGAACTTGATCATGAGGCTATGGTTTAGCAGAAAAGGCTTATGGGACATTGTTGATGGCTCGGAGGAACGTCCCCGAAGGGATAGCAATCGGTTCACACGTCTTCAGGAGGAGGAGTTTCTCAAATCTCTTGTGGATTGGGATGCTCACAATGCGAAGGCGATGTCGGCGATTGCAGAATCTCTCACCAAGGAAATTTCCCCTGCCATTCAGACTTTAAAGACTGCCAAGGAAATGTGGTCAAAGCTTGCAGGAATGTTTGATCGAGACTCAACAATGCGAGCAGTAACCCTTCTCGCCCAGTTGTTTTCCATCAAGTTTGAAGCCGGGACCTCTATGCAATCATTTCTAATGAAGGCAAAGGTTATCCATGATCAGTTATCGGCTATGAATAGTGCGTTAACTAGTACCCAGTTAGCTGCCTTGGTTCTTACGAAGTTGCCTGAGGAGTACGAGATGGTCTCGAGGGCATTACGCTTACAAGTCACGAAGGAAAAGCTGGAATTTGATGATCTCAGCTCTTTTCTCATTGAGGAGGAAGCAGTGCTCATTTCCCAAGGCAAGATTCGAGTTCTGAAGGATGTAGAATCGGCACATGCTGCATCGGAATCCAATAAGAAGTCTAGGAGCCGTTGTTATAAGTGCGGAAAGCGAGGGCATTTGGCTCGGGATTGCAAATCCAAAGCTAAAGCTCAAGGCTCAAAGGCAAAGGCAAAGCTGACGAGGATGACAGTGACAGTGATTCTACCAGAGATGCTACGGCGTCTGCCGGTGTGGCAAGGACTACACTGGCACATGCTCGAGCATTCTAGCTTGGTGGATGGATGCTACCACGTGCTTCAGCCAGAGAGAGGCATGTGAGTGGCAGAGAGGGGCAGTCTGTGCTCCCGTTTTGATGACTTGGACCCGTGTGTCGGAGTTCAATTTCTGGGTGTTTGGATTTGTGTGTCAGAATTCAAAGCACTAGGCATCTGGCAAGGAACCAACATGGCGTATAAAACACTATGGATATGCTGCAGTCATTCATTGTTGTTTTCGGGATTATGGACAGGGTGTGTACCAAAGTTCATTATCTTGTGGAGTTTTTGGACGTGATGTGTTCACTGTTCATGAATGGGGATTCTTGGACGTAGTGTGGTCTACAGTTCAATGTTCTTTGAGGCAGTTGGTGCTCAGGATGGCATTTTTGGTGGTGACAAGCTGGTGGTTGCAAATCCGAGGTGTACCTAGTGGTTGGCCACTGCTGGGGTGTCCATGGTAGCTTCTTCATCGACTTGGTATTCCTACTTATGTTCACTATGAGTTGCAGAGAGGGTGTTAAAGTTTTGTGCACCTCAAGTGAAATGCCCAAGTGATCCTGCTTTACTTATGTTATTTGTGTATTATTTTTTACTCACTTGACATGTGAACTGGGTCGGGCAAATTCATTGGGTGGCTATTTAAGCACCCTTGCCCCTTATTGTAAAGACACGTAATACATAATTCAGTGCTGCTTTGGTCATACGAAAGCTCTCTCTCTCTCTATCTCCTTGCGTTTTCTCTTTCTTTCGCTCCCTACCTGCGTTTTCCATCTGCCAACGTCTACTCTCTCGGCTCTCTCTTATTGCTTCAGCGCGTGCGCCTTTGACAGATACAACTCACAGAGGTCGGCTTTGAGCCCACGCTTCAAGCATGCAGGCTTTTCCCCAAAAAAGCAAGCAAACTCCCGTAAAAAGTCCCAAAATAACAGGGCACCAGATTTTCAGCTTACTTCTCGCCTTTTTTAGTATTAAAAGCTACTTGAAAAAAAAAACTGTGGTTCCCCTATAGAGAAACCATGCACCCATGCTTGCAGTCCGTCTCAGTCCTGCTGTCCTTCCTGTATACCAACATACGTGGGCCTGTACTATGCACTCATGTGTCTCAAGCCGCCACACCCGTGTGTCTTAGGCAGTCAGCGTTGTACGGCGACCAAACAACATGTCACAGTTCACCATAGTTCACAGCTTTTCCGTCTCCTACACACATGCGCTAGGGTTTTTCCCTCCTCTTCTCTCAGTTGGCAGCCCATCTGAGGTTGTGCTTTTTACAGCTATATACAGTAAAAGGTTGCAAAAGAGTTCCAAAAAGCATAACACTTGCACATAACCAAAAGTGCACAGGTTAAAGCCTTCTGTAGATCTCGACCAGCTCTCGGTTTGTTACAACCAACAGTCACAAACCGTCTTGAGCTTTAAAACAACCAAGATCTACGGTTTCACCCTTAAACATGTGGACACAAGGGCTGTCAGGGAACAAGCAGCACACACAAACACGACAAAAACTCCTGCCTTTCCATAGATATGCTATTCCAAGAACCATCTGCGCACATCTAACCATGGCATCTTCCCGTTCACCTTTGACTCTGCTCTGTCCTCCACCCGAAGTGTCCCATACCACCAGGCCTTGGAAGACTAAAAGCAGTCCACAGATTAGAACCCAGATGATCCACGCGATACATTTTCTCCTCTCCTTGTTCTCTCACTTAACTCCAGCAGGTTTGGCTCTGATACCAATGTAAAACCCCCGGCTAACATACCCTGCAATTAAGTATAAACAAATAGGAAAACACACAACGACTCAGGCATCTAGCTCTTCGCCCAACCACAAAGCCATTCATGAAATTCAAGCTCACCAGTATAGTAGCATCAGAGACATGGTCCCACGTGCAAAGTCCCTGGCGTCTCATACCACCAATACACATCCATCGGATGTAAGCACGGAGTAGTCTTTAGGCCTTGAGTTCAAGCTCTCCCTCAAACTGACTCACAAATTCACTTATATAGGCCTCCTAAAAACCAAGAGCCAAATATAGCACATGTCTCATAAAATCTATCCTTACCCTTAGGCTATGGTTAACCTAACGTGAAGGTCTTAACCCTAGTTAGCCTTGGGATGTAACAAGAATAGACATCAATTTTGCTGCTGGTGTTTTGAGCAAGTTCTCCAACAAGTCCCGGGAGAATCATTGGAAAGTAGGTTTGTGGGTGTTGAGATACAACCAAGGTACCGAGGAGTACGACATCATGTATGCTGCAGGTAAGACCCTCAATGGCTTTTGTGACTTAGATGGGGCAAGTGATTCGGACACCAGGTGCTTAGTAATAGCGTATTGTTTTCCTCTTGATTAGGGATGCATTTCTTGGATCAGTAAGAAACAACCCAGTGCTGCAATCGCATCAACACAAAGGCTGAGTACAAAGCTGCAAGCTTACAGAATATGGGTGTGGTGTAGAAGCAACCTACGTTATTGTGGAAAAACCAATGGCGGCATACGAATGCACATCACCGCTTATGTAATTAAGTCTGAACGTGTAATGTTCTTGGGTGACGGTTGTAGGCCAAAAGACCCAGTGATGTGTAGCATGGGGGCACCATCGACGGGGACACAAGGAGCATGTGAGTAAGGTGTGTGGCCAGTTAGGTACACACTGGACGCCCGGGGTCACCGGCATATATATGGTTGGGTGGATTAACATAGTATGCCATGCTAGGTTTTCTTTATTCTATTTTGGAGAGCTCATCTTCTTCTCTCAAGTTTTTGTATGAAGTCTAGCATATAGAACCTAGGGTTTGCTACATGAGGGTTTGACAGTGGCTCTATATCTGTGCTTCTCCTCTAGGAGCTAATCTTTGAACCCACGCAATTATGATAGTATGGCAGTTTTTTTTTTCCGAGAAAAGATCCTTTCATTAGTTATATAAAAACGCCCGTAGGGCTACAAAAGATCTCTCGTGCTCATAAGAGAAATAGAGCAGTGAATACAGCAAGGCAGCCCGGGAGACTCTCCCTAGGTGCTGCAAAATACAAGCATCAGTACTAAGGACTGAGGGGCTAAATCATACAATAGGGGGGGGGGGGAATAGCCAAACAGGTGGCCTGTAATGCCAACGGGGGATCCGTGTGTAAGGTGTAGAAAGGGCCGCTGCGCCAGGTGGTGTGAAAGGCCTGGCGCCGCAAGATCGCCTCGTTCGAGTCGCCCCGGATGCGGTCATACTGTCCTCGCAGGGTGTGGATCAACTCCTGCCAGATCCCCCGAACAGTCTCTGCTGGTAGCTCCAGTCTCCCCTCAAAGGCCGTGAAACACCGGGCCCTCCAGGTGAACCAGATGGTCAGGCTGCTGAGGAGCTCCCATCGTAAATCCCTCTCCTGTGTCCAGCTGGCGGACGAGAAATTCGGTGCCGGAACCAGGCGAGGCTGGCCCCTAATGAATCTGATGGCCTGACTGTCCTGCTCCATCTCATAGCCCATAGCAGGCCCTGTCAAAGTCGACCAAGCAGCGGCACCCCACGTAAACATACCCTCTGGAGAGAGGGGGGCCAGAATACGCAGCATCCGCAGCCAAATCTACTGCGCTTGAGGGCAATCCCAAAGGCAATGTCTCTGTCTCCATAGGGTGGCCGCATCGGACGCAGGCCGCCGAAGACCGTTGTAAACAAGCTAGGTGCCAACTGCTGAGCCCCTGTGGGCGACCAGCCACTGGAAAGTCGAGATCCTGCGGGCCTGTCGACTAGCCCAGAGCCGAGCCCAGAAATCCTCCAGGAACTCCTCTGAGAGTCCCTGTAGCCGCCAATGCCCCGCTGCAGCTGGAGAGACCATCCTCCTCGCCGTCAAAATATGCCTCCCCAGCCGAACAGTATATTGGAAAAAGGTGATGTCTGTGGCCTCAAGGGATGCATAAGGATCATGCCACTCGTACTCCCCTGGGTCCCACTGTAACCGGGCCAAGGGGCGCGCTGCATATGCCCATATACGCCAATTAGGGAGCACATCAGCAGGGTCGGGGTCAATATGCCACTTCCGAGAAGCGGCGGCCACTACGCGTATCCTCTGAAAGGTGCACTCTGCAACCAAAGGCGACTCCACCTCCACTCTCTGAAGTCTGCCCTCATCTTGAATCTCATAGTAGAGGCATCTGCCATCCTCAGTGCAAGCTCTGACAGCAATCAGGATCTCCAACTGAGTAAAGGCTCCCATCCACCGTGGGGCCACTGGCTCGAAAGGCGTGAACCACTCCTCTGTGAGTGCCTCCTGAATATCATCCCTCATAATCATCCCCCCTCTGAAGTGACTCAGCCTCTCCACCTGGATCTCCTCTGGGAGACTGCAGAAGGTCTACCAGTCTCCAAAACTGCGTGCTGGGCCTGCCGCTAAAGGTCCCCAGGCTAGACGAGACCGAGAACCCAGCATATGACCCTGCTCTGTGCGAACCGCTGGGCTCCAGATGAGCGGCTGTCTGGCCCGCTCCTCAACACAAGAAGGAGGTCGCTGAGAGAGCCCCGGTCTCAGCAGCTCCCAAGCTCTCAGGATACTCAAAGCAAATCTGTCCTCCCACCCTCTACTGAGGCCTGTCCTCCTCATCTCTATGAAGATCCAACGAATCTCTGGTGCCCAAGTGCCCCCTGCTGGGGGAGCCCAAGCCTGCAGCCGCTGCAAGAGAAGCTCTTTCCAAGGCTCAGCGCCTGGAAGCAGCCCCCGAACAATAAGCTTCCCCAATAAGGCTCTACTCTGATCGACTGGATCTATAATGCCCAAGCCTCCCTGAGCCAGCGGAAGTGTAATAACTGCCCATGCAACCTTTGCCCGGGCTGGCTGACCGTCCCGCCCAGACCAAAGAAAGTTCCTGATCAGCCTCTGTACCTGGCTGATGCAAGAGCTCGAGAAGATCCAGCAAGACGTAATGTACCACATGGTCGCTAGCAGCACCTGATTTGCCACCACCACCCTCCCAGCCAAGGATAGTCGAGCTGTACTCCAATACAAAAGCTTCTTCCGAATGCTCAGAAGCGAGGCAATCTGCTGCTCAGGTGACAAATCCAGTCCAATCTGGCATCCCAAATACCGCACTGCTGTGCCAGGAGGACTCCATCTAAAACCGGGGTCCGGGCTCCATGCCGGAGTGGGAGCACTGCTGATCCAAAAGGCCACTGTCTTGCGCCAATTGATCAATGCTCCCGAAGCTGCACTAAAAACCTGGAGCGACTGCTCTGCCTAAAGAAGATTGGCCTCTTGGCCATGCAAAAATAAGCCCGTGTCGTCTGCAAACTCAGCATCAAGCAGGTCCTCCCCCCGGACAGGGAGCTGGAGTCCTCTCAAACCAACCTCCTCTGCCGTCAAATACATGCTCATAGCCTCCGCAAAGAAGAGAAAAAGAAAAGGGGCGAGGGGACACCCCTGTCGAACTGATCTGGTCAGCTCAAAACTCGCCCCCCGTCCTCCTGCAATCAACACCTGGCTACGAGCTGTGGAGTACAGAGCCGCCACCCCTTTGATCCATCCTGGCTCAAAGCCCAGGCGAAGCATAGTGCCCTCTAAGAAACCCCAATCAACTCTATCGTATGCCTTCTCAAAATCGAGAAGCATTACGACCAAGTCCTCGCCAAGAAATCTAGCTCGGGCCGTCGCCTCCCAGAAAGTAAAGATGTTGTCAAGGATACTGCGCTCCTTGACGAATCCTGTCTGGGTAGCATGAATCAACTCCCCCAAAAAAGGCTGGATCCTCAAACTCAAGGCCTTTGCCAAGACCTTGTAGACAGTGTTGAGAATCGTAATAGGCCTCCAATGCCGAATATCATCTGATACTCCCTCCCCCTTGGGGATAAGAAAGCTCAAGCCCTCTGAAAAGCTCTGTGGCATCACCCCAGTGTCCAAAACATACTGAAAGCCCCTGCGGAGGCCTGGCCCCAAAAGGTCCCAATAGCGCATAAAAAAGGCCGGCGTCAGTCCGTCCTCCCCTAGGCAACTATGTCGCGGTAGGACCCTCAAGGCCTCGGCAAGCTCAATCTCTGAAAGAGGCGCACCAAGAACTGTACGCATACGATCTGTGACCCTCCTCTGCACATGGGCCCACACCGTCTGTCTGCAAGCATCTCTGTCCTCAGTGGCTGGCTCCGCTGAAAGCAGGTCTCTATAAAATGCAGTGGCAATGGCTTTGATCTCCCCGGGCTCAGTAGCTACCGAACCATCCGGTCTACCAAGCTGACGGACTCCTGCCCGAGCATGGCGGGGTCCAGTGATCTCAAAAAACTCCCCAGTCACTCTATCACCAAGCTGCGTCCACTGAGAGGCCTGACGACGATAGTAAAACTCATGTCTCTGCTCCTCTGCCTCTCTAACCTCCTGGCGTGCCTGGCTCAGCTGTGACGCCAACCACTCACATGCAGGCTGTTTCTCCTGAAGGCGCTGTAGCGAAGCAAGGCTGCGTCTCAGCCGATGCTCCCGCTCGCGAATTTCTCCCAGCCGTGTCAAAGTTGCAGCGTGCATAAAAGAGCTAAGCTCGATGAGTCCCTGGGCACACTGGCCTGCTGCATCCTGGTCAGAGCACTGACTATTATGCCAGATCCTCTCAATGTCCTCAGCGAGACTGGGATCTGTAAGTACCCTCTCTGGGATCCTCAACTGCAAGCTGGGCTCCCGTGTCCTCTCCTCCAATGTCAGGATAACTGGCGCATGATCTGAAAATGAGGTGCCAGCGAGAATGCCGACGGAGCCCCCTCGCTCCCCTAACCAGTCGCCCACATAAAAGCGATCAATCCGTGATAGGTTAGTCCCTCCCTGTCGGCGATCCGACCGAGAGAAACTAAGACTGTCCTGAGAGCGGGAGAAGGCCCCATGCTGCCATGCATCAGTGATCCTCAGTGACATGCAAAACCGGTCCCAAGCTGCAAGCTCCATGCCGTGCACTGTAACATGACTGCCTCCCACCCTATCGGCCGGGTCCTCAAGCATGTTGAAGTCTCCCCCGACACACCAATGTGCGGCCTCTGGCAATGCATCCGTAACCTGGGTCCAGAACTCTGCTCTGGCACTATAGCATGATTAGGTGCATAGACGTTGAGCACGCCCAATAGCTCATCATGCATCCTCAGAATGACATACTGTGCTCTACCAGGCACTATGATCCCTCGATCCACAATGGCCTGCCGCCATACATCTGCAATGACCATGCATACTCCTCCCTGTCCACCCAAAGGACCAAACCCTGCAGACCAAAAGGTATCCCATCTACCAGGCATCACCGAACCATATCTCCGGATCCTGCTCACCCAAGTGGTGCTCCTGCATCATCAAAATATCAATGTTGCCACCAACCAGGCATCTCTGAAGCTCCTGCCTCAAGCAACCACGATAGCGTATAAAATGTGCTCCGCCCAGGCCCTGTACATTCCATCAGATGATCCTCATGGATGACCTGCTGAGGTGGATGCTGTCTCAGCCGTGCGGCGGGCCTTCGCAAGCGGCTTGGATGGAGAGTAGTCCCGATCCGAGCGGCTGCGAATCTGCCCACCCGGTGTACTGCAAGAATCACGGATCAGGCGCCAGTGGTTGTGGCCCATGGCGACTGCCTCCCGCTCTGACAGAGCAACCTCGTGTATACATACATAGCCAGGGTCGCGTGCTAAGTCTGCCACTATACGCATGACCAAATGACGAATCCCTGAGGCATCCACACTCCCGGGATCCAAGAAAAAATGAGCCAACTCCCAGAGCCGGCCTATCACATCTGTCACCTCCAGATCGCTCACACGATGAGAAAACTCAACTGCCTGAGTCTTCAAAGTGCTAAGAGCGAGCTCTAGAGTCCACTCCCGGTCGCAAGGGCCACATAGAGGGAACGAGAAGGCCACCGCTGAATCAAGTGCCTCCTCCCTGCTGCGGGCCGGAGGTATCACTACATGAACTCGGATGGGTGCTGGCTCATGGGGGCCCTCTGCTCCAAAAAGCCGAGTGAAGGCGTAATCGAAAGCCTCCGATCGCTGTCTAACACCGAGGCGACTTAGCCGACTGCGGATAGATGATATCCGTGAAGCCCGAATCGGCATGGTAGGTCTCCTCTGTGGTGCTCGAGCGAGGTCGGTGCTCAGCGCCCGCCGGACTGCTGGCGAATGCCAGGGGACTGCCAGGGTCTCCCGGGAAGGCGAGGCGGGTGGGGGGGGGAGGAGGGGGGGGGCGAGGGGGGTGGAGAGGGAGCTGCTGCCGAAACCGGAGCGGGGACGGGAGGAGGCGAAGGTGGAAGCGAGGCGGTGGGAGGGGATGGGGGTGGGGGGGGTGAAGGAGGGGGTGCTAGCATCTCCTGGTCCTCAGTCGTCGCTGCAGGTGTCTCCTCTTGGAGGGGAGCAAAGCTGTTCCTCACGGGAACCCAGTGAAGCTGAGACTGTGGCTGCTGCTGCAGCGGTCTCTGGGCGTGCTGCTGTGGCTGTCTCCCTCGGCGGCGCCCCTGTCCAGGCTGCCACTCCGAGGTCTCTGTGGCCTGAGCAGGTGTCCCGGAGGCTGCCTACCGTGCCGCATCTGTGGGCGGGCCATCAGGGGCCTGCTGCTGTGGTGAGGGTCGAGGTCTCCTGCGAGGGCAGGCCTTGGCCAGATGACCGACCTGCCAGCATATGAAGCACTGGTTCGGGAGCCCCGAGAACTCCACTCTCTGATCAATCCATCCCCCCCCTATCCTAGGTAGCTGAATGACCTTAGGAAGGGAGGAGATGTCAGACACCAAAACTCTGACGGAGGGTAGCCCAGCTGCTCTGGCCATCACTGAAGCCGCTGTGGGGCCAGTCTCTAGTACCGGAGCCCACCAATGCTCCTAGCCGAGAGAGGAGCGGAAGATACTCCCGGCGGAGTCCAGGGAAGCAAACTGTAACATGAAAAAGGCGCTCTCCCTGCTCAGCCGCTGCTGGGTCAAAGCCATGCTGCCAAGGTCTGAAGAAAGCCCGAGCACCCCTGATGTCAAGGGGACTACCTTGGCCACGCTCCGGGCGGTCTCGAACTCGATCTGATAATGTCCACGGCCCATTAGCTATACGTCCAGGATCTTGCCCACATCTGCAAGAAGGCGGGCCTGGAGAAGATCCCGGTGATTCCCGGATCTCCCCTCTGCTGGGGCGAGTGCCGACTATACGGCAGATGGTGGAATGAGCCTGAAGGCGTTCCACCTCTGCGGCGAGGCTCGCTTCCTCTTCCGGCGAAAGAGAGAGCTTGATGGGGGTGTCCTCAGGGGCGGGCAAGGGGGCTGCGGATGAGTCCCTCTGAGGTGGGGCGGGAGGAGTCTCCATCAGAGTCTGAAGCTAAGGCGAAGGCGAGGCGAAAGCGGAAATCCTGCAAGAAACGAGTTGCACACGGAGAGGCGGAAGACGAAGGCCGGAGAAAAAGGAAAAAAAACCCCATGGGGGCGGAAGTCAGCAAGAAAGGGGAGGGGGGGGGTGAAGGGCGAAGGAGAAGCCCGGGGGGGGGGGGGGGGGGGGGGGGGGGGGGGGGGGGGGCGCTACAGAGGAGAGGTGGGCACGAAGAAGGGGGGGGGGCGGCGATAAGGCGAGGAGGGGGGCGAGAAGGCGAGGAGGGGGGCGCAGCAACGAGAGGCAGGCGGAGGGGGCACTGTAAACCGGCCTTCAAAGACCAAAGGGCGGTGGAACAAACATTTGCACATAAAACACTTCAACACCATTGAGGACCTAGAAAAGGAAAACAAACAGGGGGAGCTAGAGTGCTCCTGCAAAAAGTACACGGACACCGATTGGCCCCAAATCGCAGTGGCGCCCCTTGCGGTATTTCTTTAATTGATTATAAGAGCTTTGATTACAATATAAGGCTGGTAATTCAGCCGTCCCAGTAGAACTCCTGAAGCCTACAAAGAACCTGCATCTGGCTTCTTGTCCACACGGCATCCACAAACAAGTCCAGCCATTGTTCATATCAAAAGATCCTTCACATTGAGTCTGCATACAGAAGCTTTCTCCCATGATCAAGGCTGCCACAACCATCCATAGCCTCTCACACTATGAACAACATCATACCCTGACCAACCAGTGCTCCTGTATCACAACACAGACTCCCAAACTGTCTCTCAAAAGAGAACTCGCATCACAGCACAGCATACCATACAGTTGACACACCTGTACAAACCCTCTCTACCATCCAAGGGTACTATCCATCTCTGTCATGGATTTCCTGTCCCCTGTCCTATCAGTAGCAAGGCTGTACCAAACATGTGTCCACTCCTGTACCTTCTGCCTGCATGTGACCTATCTCCTGGAGAAACCCAAACACATGTCTCGTCGAGAAAACCTACGACCTGTTTCCACATGAGACCCTTAGGCCTGTTTCCCTTTGAAACTTCTGTCCTGTTTCCATACATCTAGTTACCTGTTCCCTCATGAAACATCTGGCAACATAGAGATGCCCATAACTGTAGGTCCCTCTGTTCCTTTCTAGCAGGAAGAAAGCCATCTGCTCCATGAGCACGCAGCCATGCGAGCTTGCATCACTCCCATGCCAAGAAACATAACCACAAGACCTGTACTTGCAGTCAAAAACCCAAGCACATAGCTGAATTTGCGGCCAAGCAAAAACAGCCCATAAACTGTCCCAAAACAGTCCCGAATCAAAGCATAGAAAAACTGAAAGTTCCATCAGATGAACGCCATCGACATGATGTCTATGTTCATGGAAAACTAATCTTTGCCTTCTGTAAAAACACGGCGCTCTCCAAAAAGCACACACATGGCCTAGCTTTTTATGCGCTGCCTGTATCCTGGTGATGCGCCGCCTGCAACAGTACTCAACCTGCAGCCACCTGTACGAAAAAGTGTGCAGTTGCCACCTGAATTCAGCTGTCGTACAGCCTCCGTACTGGACTGTACCTGCTGTCCGTACAGGCCTGCAGTTACTGTTCCAGCCGCCAGCCCAAGACCTGCACAGTAGGCGCCAGAATTTGCACAACCAAATCTGCAACATGGACAGTACCTGCAGACAGCCGCCTGACCTGCCACGTGGACTGTACCTGCACAGCAGCCGTACACTGCCACGTGGACTGTACCTGCAGTCCAGCCCTTCCATGCGCAGCCAGCATCTTCTCTTTCCAAAGAGCTCGTACGTGGGTATGCTGTAGTCGACTCTTAGCCAGATAGAGGAAAAGCTCACGTGCTGTTCATCCCCATCCTTCCTTGCAGTCCACCTCTTCCAAAAAGCACACCACCCCACAAGAGTTAGGCGCCTCTTGCTTTTTTCTGCCCAAAAAGCACACGTGGCCCCAAATATAGCATAAGGGCCACGTTTCTTTAATGAAGGGCTTAATAAATGATTTTAAAGGTTTTTAAACCTTCAAAGCTAAAATTCCTTTGCCCCCTTTCACACATGGGGTTGTCCACACATGGGCTTCCATCTTCACTCCCACCTGATGCCATTCACACTGTCCACCATGTCCCCGTGCACACTTGCATCTTGTCCAGAGAAAAACACAGGGTCGTGACATACCCCCCTCTTGAAAAATGGCAAGCGTCCTCGATTGCACTCAATGGCACTGTAAAGCATCTCATGAGCAAAGATACCCCATATGGCAAAAACAATGGCCTTCCAATGCATCTGGATGATAGAACAATCATCCTGCACAATAAGCCACACTGTCCTCTTGCTTGTTCCTTCAGAACCTACAGCAAAAGTCTAAAACCAAATGGAAACACGTTAACTGTGTTAGCCAAAAACAAAACCATGCATCATTCTACATATGACACACATATGCATGACACACATGCATTCGCAAACAACATGCTCCTCAAAATGCTCTACCTACTCCAAAGTAACAGTCTAAGGGCTGCTCGCAAGCCTTACGCCCATGGGCATCCCGGAGGACCCACGACTGAAGGTAAAACATGAGCATATGCAAGCACTCAATGCATCCAAACACTACATCTACCAAGTACTTTCCCACATATGTCTCATGGCCATCCCGCAGGAGTCACACCCATGAACATAATAAAGCACTTGATGCATCATACCAACATACATGCAGCACATGACACAATGCAGAGTATTTCCCAATGTATTCTCAATGGTACCAGGATCCAATGGCACCAGAATACAAAAATACCTCTACCTCAAAAAGTGTATGCATACATGCACAAACAGAGTTCGATTCATATTTCCATGAACCAAACCAACTCTAGGACTGCTCGCAAGACTTATGCCCTCCATAGAGTTATCCATAGTTGCAGTTAGAGTTCCAGGTGCGCGCGACTGTGAACCTTACTCAACCATCATCTCCTGTGACTAGAACACAAGATCATAGAAGTCCCATAAGCAGATGTACTGTCAGCCTCAGTACCTTTGGGTGAATACAAAGATGTCACCAAGCGACTCCTAGATAACAAATGAGCCTGTCTGTAACAACAAGGGAGCGGAGGTGCTACCCCCCTCTTGAGCATCAGGCAATGCTCCAAACCTATGCTCTGCTGAACCTGAATGAGCCGTAACAAGAGTCGACTCCAACTCAAAGGCATCAAGATAAAGCTGCAAATCCTGAGGTGAATCTGCTAAGTCACCCTCCTCCATCCACTTCGCATCCATCAGTGAACCTCCTCCATCCACTTCGTATCCATCAGTGAACAGCTCTTGAACTTCACAGGATAGCGACGGGAAACCTTACCCTGTACCTTTCTTTCCTTATGTGCCAGTATATGCTCAGGAATAAGAACCTCGTCAAGTTCCTCCACTTCCATCTGAGCCTCATCTGATACATCCTCAGGCACCCAAAACCTGCTTGCACTCCACCCAAGTGATAAGCACAAGTCCTCGATGAAGCATAGTAGATCACCACTGCTAAACATAGAAGGAAACTGTCTTCCGAACCCATGAAGCCTCTTTGAAGATACCACCGGTGACAAACTGTCGAAAGCCATAGCCTTCAACGCATCTCCTGCACCATAACACTTCAACTGCTTCTTGTTCCTGGCCGACTACTTCTTGTCCTTGGTGTCTTTTCTCCTGAACTTCATCTTCTGCTCTTGCTCTTCACCTCATATAGGCAAAGACACAATCCTGCACTGTGTCCTGCACTTCCTTTTCACTTTCCTCATGTTGAAGCTTTTGATGAGACTCTCATGAGACAACCACGAGGTCGCCCCCTTAGGAAAGTTGGAGATTGTCCCGACCAAAGCAACCACGGACTCGCCTTCTTGAGAAAGTCGACGATGTGTCCCGGCAAACGGAACCTTGTAAACCGGCCTTCAAAGACCAAAGGGCGGTGGAACAAACATTTGCACATAAAACACTTCAACACCATTGAGGACCTAGAAAAGGAAAACAAACAGGGGGAGCTAGAGTGCTCCTGCAAAAAGTACACGGACACCGATTGGCCCCAAATCGCAGTGGCGCCCCTTGCGGTATTTCTTTAATTGATTATAAGAGCTTTGATTACAATATAAGGCTCGTAATTCAGCCGTCCCAGTAGAACTCCTGAAGCCTGCAAAGAACCTGCATCTGGCTTCTTGTCCACACGGCATCCACAAACAAGTCCAGCCATTGTTCATACCAAAAGATCCTTCACATTGAGTCTGCATACAGAAGCTTTCTCCCATGATCAAGGCTGCCACAACCATCCATAGCCTCTCACACTATGAACAGCATCATACCCTGACCAACCAGTGCTCCTGTATCACAACACAGACTCCCAAACTGTCTCTCAAAAGAGAACTCGCATCACAGCACAGCATACCATACAGTTGACACACCTGTACAAACCCTCTCTACCATCCAAGGGTACTATCCATCTCTGTCATGGATTTCCTGTCCCCTGTCCTATCAGTAGCAAGGCTGTACCAAACATGTGTCCACTCCTGTACCTTCTGCCTGCATGTGACCTATCTCCTGGAGAAACCCAAACACATGTCTCGTCGAGAAAACCTACGACCTGTTTCCACATGAAACCCTTAGGCCTGTTTCCCTTTGAAACTTCTGTCCTGTTTCCATACATCTAGTTACCTGTTCCCTCATGAAACATCTGGCAACATAGAGATGCCCATAACTGTAGGTCCCTCTGTTCCTTTCTAGCAGGAAGAAAGCCATCTGCTCCATGAGCACGCAGCCATGCGAGCTTGCATCACTCCCATGCCAAGAAACATAACCACAAGACCTGTACTTGCAGTCAAAAACCCAAGCACATAGCTGAATTTGCGGCCAAGCAAAAACAGCCCATAAATTGTCCCAAAACAGTCCCGAATCAAAGCATAGAAAAACTGAAAGTTCCATCAGATGAACGCCATCGACATGATGTCTATGTTCATGGAAAACTAATCTTTGCCTTCTGTAAAAACACGGCGCTCTCCAAAAAGCACACACATGGCCTAGCTTTTTATGCGCTGCCTGTATCCTGGTGATGCGCCGCCTGCAACAGTACTCAACCTGCAGCCACCTGTACGAAAAAGTGTGCAGTTTCCACCTGAATTCAGCTGTCGTACAGCCTCCGTACTGGACTGTACCTGCTGTCCGTACAGGCCTGCAGTTACTGTTCCAGCCGCCAGCCCAAGACCTGCACAGTAGGCGCCAGAATTTGCACAACCAAATCTGCAACATGGACAGTACCTGCAGACAGCCGCCTGACCTGCCATGTGGACTGTACCTACACAGCAGCCGTACACTGCCACGTGGACTGTACCTGCAGTCCAGCCCTTCCATGCGCAGCCAGCATCTTCTCTTTCCAAAGAGCTCATACGTGGGTATGCTGCAGTCGACTCTTAGCCAGATAGAGAAAAAGCCCACGTGCTGTTCATCCCCATCCTTCCTTGCAGTCCACCTCTTCCAAAAAGCACACCACCCCACAAGAGTTAGGCGCCTCTTGCTTTTTTCTGCCCAAAAAGCACACGTGGCCCCAAATATAGCATAAGGGCCACGTTTCTTTAATGAAGGGCTTAATAAATGATTTTAAAGGTTTTTAAACCTTCAAAGCTAAAATTCCTTTGCCCCCTTTCACACATGGGGTTGTCCACACATGGGCTTCCATCTTCACTCCCACCTGATGCCATTCACAGTGTCCACCATGTCCCCGTGCACACCTGCATCTTGTCCAGAGAAAAACACAGGGTCGTGACAGGGCACAAGGAAGGGCGGCGGGCAGAGCAGCGTGGGAGGGGGGCAGAAGCAGCGTGGTCGTCGCCAGAACCTATAGCCGCCTGCTGTCTGTACTCTGGTCGTCGCCTGAACCATCCGGTACGGGCTGTCGTACAGCAGCCGCCGCTAGTACCAGCAGTACGGACTGTACTTGCTGTCCGTCCATGCCAGCGCCGCGTGAACCTGCAGCACGGACTGTACCTGCTGTTCGTCCCTGTCAGCGCCGCCTGAACCTGCAGCAGCCGTACCACTGTACCTGTTGTCAACAGCTTTGTACGGACAGCCTCCACCAGCGTTGTACGGCCTGTTATGTACGGCCTGCTCTTCACACACACAAAAACCAGCAGCTACTCCCTCTATGCAGCCAATCAACAGGGTTTCTCTCCTCCTCCACGCACGTAGCTTGCATGTTTTCCCAAAAACAAGAGAGAGAGATGAGAGAGGCGTGTACCTCTAAAAGTGGAGTTGCCCCCTTTCTCCAAATATATCCTAGTGGCCCTTTCTAAGGTTTATCAACTTATTAAAGGCCTTTAAATCCAGATGAGACTCCAGTGAGTAACGCATTTGTTGTCATAGCATTCTCTATCATCTGTGACATATTTGTTACTCGAGTCTTTATGCAATAGTCACGCAGTTCCTTTTCTCCACTTGCTCAGACAAAGACACTGCACGATAAGAAGTAACTGGGAGTAAAGCTTCCCAAAACTTCTTATTATAATCCTTAAGATTTTCACACTTTGATGCATCCAACTTGTGCCATGCTGTCATTACATCCACGTCAAAAGTAGATGTGAGCCATACGGAAGAGAACACCTGCTTAGATGGTGCTATGCCCTGAAGAGTGGACCACCACTGCAATGCATTGCCCTTGAGAAAAGTTGCAACTTTTCTCACCTTAGAGGCCTCCGTGTAATTACTACCAGAAAAAGCAGCATCAAACTGTTGTAAAAAGGTAAGTGCCTTTAGCTTATCTTTGGCCCCACTGAATTTGTCAAATTTCACAGCAGCTCCCCCTTCCTTATAATCCTTCGCCTTACCCATAGGCGTTAGATTATCGTAAGGAAGTGGCTTCACAAGATTGCTACCCCCAGCATTCATGCCCATCATAGGGTCAACATTACCAATTCCCACACCTGGCATGCCATACATTCCAGCCATGTTTCCAAACATACCACTATGCATACCGGGCTGCATGCCCCCATACATATTTCCTTGCATTCCAGGTTGCATGCCCCCAAACATGTTTCCTTGTATTCCGGACTGCATACCACCATACATATTCCCTTGCATACCAGGTTGAAGATTAGCTCCAAAAGTCCCTGGAATACCCATGCCTCCTTGAGGGTAACCCCCAGTCATGGATTGGAACACAGCCACCACCAAAATAACCTGGGTGCATAGACTGCTGTGGAATAGATGGCGGTCCGAAAAAGGAACTCTGTGAGTTGGCACCAAAAAAAGCATGTTGCATGTTCGGAAACTGTCCAAAAGATGGATCCTGTGGGAAGGCACCACTATTGCCCTGAGGTAGGTTCTTAGAATGCACTTTTTTCTTCTTCTTTTCAGGCTCAGAACGGGATCTCATAAATTCAGCAAACTTCTCACTTTGTGTGAGCCGCAAAAACACATCCATTACACCTGCCAAACGATTTTTAAACTGAGCATCATCTTCCTCTTTACTAGGCATATCTTCTGGCTGTGTTACATCCTCATATTGTGCATCATCTGCAGCCTGTTCTCCTGCAAGAATATCCTCAGATTCATTTCTCTCAAGAGAGGTCTCTTGCTCTTCCTCTTCATCATAAAAATATTCGTCTTCTGTGTCAGACATGTTGCTGATTTTTTTTTTCAGCAATGACTTTCCTCGAGTCAACCACGAGCTCACCCCCTTTAGAAAGTTGATGATGGGTCCCGGCAACGGAACCTTGAAACCGGCCTCTGGTAGAAACCAAAGTGCGGTAGACTAGCAGTCACCCTTCCAATTGTAGTCCAATAAATAACAAAATTAACTGGAGCTAGAATGCCCCAAAACTGAAATGAAATCGACACTTGTTGGCCCCAAAGCTTGGCGCCCCTTTCGGTATTTCTTTATTCAAATTCAATGAAATGTATAACTGAGTACAACAAAGCCAGTCCAAGAAAAGTAAACCTGCATGTCCAATCTGGCAGCCCTCAAGATCTCTTAGCATAGAGGATTCACACACAAATCTGTGTCCCACAAAAGCAACACACTGTGCTTCCCTCTAGTCAACCAAGACAATTCAGCAGGGCAACCTTGAGCATACATCTGGCTGTTCCATGAACATGGTCTCAACTCAGTTCAAACATACATCCACTATCCAATCTCTGTTTCCACCCTTCAAACTGCCATACCCCTCCTCTCACAAGGGGCCAGATAACACAACTCTGCAGCAGACATAAGCCAGTGGAAAGAAAGAAAGATTGACAAGTTCAGAGTTTACCAATTCAATGCGTGGTTCTGCACCCGTGGGATTGATCGTACCAGTATATACTTGCCAAAGACTGTCTGTACTTTCCTCCCTGCAACCACCTGACTGATGCACCAACTATGCTCTGATAAAGCACCGGGTGCAGCTGGAGATGCGCCGCCTGTTACTTTTCAGGACTGAACAGGACTGTACCTGCCTGTACCTGTCCGTACAAGTCAGCAGTACTCCACTGTACCAGTCCGTACAGTACTGTAGTACTCTGGTGTACCTGTCCGTACAGTTCTGTACATGCAACTGCTGCCTGTGTCAGCTGTCGTACAGCAGCCGCCTGAACCTACAGCCGCCTGCTGTCTGTACTCTGGTCGTCGCCTGAACCATTCGACTGCACAGCCCGCACCTGCGCTTGAACCTGCAGCACGGACTGTACCTGCTGTCCGTCCCTGTCAGCGCCGCCTGAACCTGCAACAGCCGTACCACTGTACCTGCTGTCAACAGCTCTGTACGGACAGCCTCCACCAGAGCTGTACGGCCTGTTCTGTACGGCCTGCTCTTCACACACACAAAAACCAGCAGCTACCCCCTCTATGCAGCCAGTCAACAGGGTTTCTCTCCTCCACGCACGTAGCTTGCACGTTTTCCCAAAAACAAGAGAGAGAGATGAGAGAGGCGTGTACCTCTAAAAGTGGAGTTGCCCCTTTCTCCAAATATATCCTAGTGGCCCTTTCTAAGGTTTATCAACTTATTAAAGGTCACTTATGCCTAGGGGCCACCCCAAGGTTCAAACATTATTAAAAATATTAATGTCCTTGGTCCCCCTTCACACTTGAGGATGTCCACACATTATACCATTTGTCCGGGCACCCCAAATATGAATCATTTAATATTTATCTTGCTCACCAACCACCATGCCCACACTTGTACTGTTCCACTTTCACAGGGTCATTGCACTTGTCATCATACCGGCTTTGTTGAGGCATGTCTCTGCATAAGGGTTTGGTGGTGGAGTTCTGTGTGCAGGGGAAAAGAGGCTTTTGCAGTGTCATGCAGGATGGTAGCGAGCTGGGTTATGACCCATAGGATGTGTTCTATGGCATGTGCTATTGTTTCACCTCTGGTGAAGTTTTTCTCTGCATATTACATTTGAAGTCTTCATTTAGCTGGTTTATGACTATTCTTTCTATTGTTTGTGGTGTGCGTTTCATTTGTCTGGCCAGCTACCCTTATGTGTGTGTTTTGAGCAATGAGGGCTTCACATATTCGTAGTGCTGTTTAAGCTGGATGAGAAAAGAGTGACATTTGATTGACTTTTCTCTTTAGTGCTAGCCTTTATTATGGCATGTGTAGGTTGTCTTGTTAATCTTTGTGAATGTGAAGTCAGATACAAGCAGAGGAGTACATGGAAGACTGCCAAAGAAACGAGGCAGAGTGTAAAAGTAACGAAGATGAGAATGCTTTGAAGAAGGCAAGAACAGGGGAATGCGCAAGTACATCAAGGAGTAACTCAATTGTGGTCAATGGCCTGATGATAACTCAAAGAAAAGGCATTTTTAAGCTGGTAAACGAGGGGATTATGAACTTATTGAGAGATTGCTTGTATTCAGAAAATCGAAGCTCTTCTTGTACAGTAATTTCAGCTCACATTGACCATTTTGAGACTTGTGCCTTTGAAGATGTTGGTTGGGGCTGTGGCTGGCGTAATATTCAGATGTTAAGCTCCCATTTACTCACACACGAGTGGGGAAAAGAAGCTCTTTTCGGAGGTGCAAGTTTTGTTCCCGACATCCCTTCTCTTCAACAGTGGTTAGAGTTTGCTTGGGCATGTGGTTTTGATGAACCTGGTGCTGAATTCTATCACCATAAAATTCATGGTTCTAAAGAATGGATCGGGACAACAGAGTGTGCGGCATTATTTCGATCTTTTGGGTTGCGTGCTCGAATTGTTGACTTCAGTCCCACCAGTGGCAAATTGAAGAAAGATGGTCAAACTTCAATTGATAGATGGTTGCAGCATCATGCTCCAAGAAGTAGTGATGCACAAAGGCAAATCAATGAGTTACCTGGGAACATGCAAATCCATCATGATGTTCAGTGTGATGTGTGTGGCATTTATCCTATCAGAGGCATACGGTTTAAAAGCAAAAAAAGAATAGACTATGATTTGTGCTCTTCTTGTATGTCTAGTGATGGGCATCCAGATGACTACGAGAAGCTGGTTTCCAACACTAATGCTGCTCCTAAAGGGCAGGAGGTGGCAAGTGATGAAGACGTGAATCATGAAGCTCTTGTAAAGTGGGTATGGAATTATTTCACAGGTGGCATCAAAGATTTTGCTTTGAAGACACACATGGATCAGTTCCAAGGGCATATTGCTACAAGTGGGTGCACGTAAGTTGGGTATTTGATTGGGGTGTACTAGGATAAGTTATGGCTGCAGAAATATTAATCTTGTTTGTATACTCGTGGCCAAGTTTGCATGTTTTAGTCAGAAAGCTATAAGCTGAAAATTGTATACTTATGTTGCAGACCATTATACTTTCAGCATCAAGGCCATTCCCGAACTATAGTAGGAATGCAGCGACGAAAGAAAAGTACAGGATCAAAGGAGGATATTTTTCTTCTTGTTTTAGATCCTTCAAGTGTAAGTTAAATCAGCCTAATTAAGTGCACTCTTTCCAAATACACAAGCCTCCATGCATAAGCAGTCTTGTTCCCGTTTAGGGATGGTCATGGTGCATGTGATTTGGATACACAAGCCTCCATGCATAAGCAGTCTTGTTCCCGTTTAGAGATGGTCATGATGCATGTGATTTGGATAACATCTGCCATAATGGCATTTTCAAGCAGACATAAGTTAATCTTAATTTTTTTGCATTCAAACTAAAGCACTTGAAAATACAATCATGCATCAAGGAGGAACCTATGTGCTGGTGTTACTTTTTAATGTTAATGCACCTTGGGGGATTCCCCCTCTGATAGTCTTGTCACCCTCATATGAAGAGCGTGGACCTTCCTCCTCTTCTCCTCTTCCAAGGTATCATGTATGATGGGGGGTGTTTTCTCACCACTTCTGTCCATTCTTTCTCTACTTCTTGCTTAACCATTGGGGCCCACCCTTTCTCCATCTCCTCCTTTGTGGCCACTAAACCTTCCTGTAGTTTGTTTTTTAGGCTTTCAACCTCCAAGGCAAGGGAGGGATTAATTTCCCCTTCTTCTTTCATCTGTGCTTTGCATACATGTAGCTCCTCCTTGAGCTCTTCAACTTGTGCTTTCTACTTTTTTTGAGCTCTTTAATTTCCCTATCCTATGTATCTTCTTGGCATATCAGGATGTCCTTGATAACTTTCAATCCGTTTTTTGCCCATGCACCTGCTTCTCTGGCTTCTCCGAGCCTAGAAAGCACATGTTTCTCCATCTTGTCAATGATTGTGAATTCAGGGCCTCCCGCTTGGGGGATCTCTTCATCTTGGTGCAAGAGAAAGAGAGAGTGAGAGAGAAGATTATGTTGCTGTCTTGGGGGACTTGAGCAAGGGTTGCGGTGCAGCTAGAACAGAGTGGGGCGGGATGCGTGGTGCATGGGTGTCGGTGGTGTACAGAGCAGGGCAGTGCGGGCAGGGTAGGCGGCGGTGGACAGAGCAGGGCGGTGCGAATAGCATAGTTGTTTGCATACGGCATATGATGCCATATCATACGGAATACCGTACAAATTTTTCAAGAAAGTTTTTTTTTCTCGGAATATATATATATATATATATATATATATATATTTTGTGGGCGTAATGGTCTTGTTTTTGCTTTTCTATGGGTGCTTGAGCTTCCTCTGTACTATGAAGAAAAAAAATTACATCATACCATATTTTTCCGTACCGTATCGTATTGTACGATATTGTACCTGACAACTATGGCGGGCAGGGCATGCGACGGTGGACAAAGCAGGGTGGTGTGAGGAGTGCGCTAGTACACAAGGCAAGGCAGGTAGTGCGCCAGTGTGTGGTGCATGAGGAGAGGGTAGGTTAGGGGAAGAGGCTCACACCATGAGAGAAAGAAAGAAAGATATATTAAGTGTCTACTAAAGACCCAATGGGCCTATGAGACCAAGTCATACAATAATGTCCATGGCATATCTCATCATGGAACATAAAATAAAATAGAAACAAAACAAAGCTATCTCATTGGGGTGATACAAAACTGTCCATGCAAAGCTCATCATGGAATACTAGGAACGTGGAACATGAGATGAGCTTCAACCCCCAATAGATGGTATACCACTCTCCAGAATATCAAGCATGGGCCTAATGAGTATGGCAGAGAGGTTTCCCTCAACTACATCACGTGGAAAGGTAGCTCGATGGTTGTGGAGCATGTCTTGGATCTGGAGCTAATGAGCGGATTGTGGCCGATGTCTCCGGGGGGCAAGGGGCATCGGGCACGTTGGAATGCGGAGGCCTGGTCCAAGGTAACTCCTCTCGGGCGAGGTGGGTCCGGAGTAGCTCGAGGTGGGTCCACGAGATCCATTGTATGGGTGTCCTCCTCTTGGGTCCGGAAGATTCTTGTGATGGTTGGGACGTCAGGCTTGGTGTAGTGCCGTGGCCTGGTCTAGAGTCACACTAGAGTGGGGTTTGGACACTCGAGAATGTGTGGCTCAATGAGGCTGTGGGTGTGTCATCCATGGCTGGTGGGGTTGGTGGGGGGTTGGACACTCGAGAATGTGTGGCTCAATGAGGCTGTGGGTGTGTCATCCATGGCTGGTGGGGTTGGGCCGGGGTGGATGTCTCCCTTGGGTCTTGACTCCCTAAGTAGTGAGTGTTTGTGGTGATAAAGCTCTAGTAGGAAGAGGCCCAGGCATCGCTGATCTGGGTAATCCATGATCCTGGATAAGGGTCCAAACCTCCCTTGAATCTCATAATATACAGTGCACCTGCATATGAAGTGCTCTCCTGCTCTGCTGGCACATAGTGCATATCCTCTTCTCACAAGGTTTTGCATGGCTCTCCCTATCTCTATCCTCAACTGGTGCGATGACACCTGCAATTGACCCGCTACAATCCGCAAGGCATGTGACATGTATATGTCAAGATATCTGGCCCTCAATATGAAACCATCCTTTGTAAGCCTCATGAAAGTATCCATGTAGTACTGCCGTTTGTGTGAGAGTGGCTCATGTGTTGTGATCGAGGTATCCTATATGTGTAGTCCCAACAAATCATATCTGATTACCCGGTTCCTGTCATCTTGAGAGAGCCTGATGAATGGGGAGTCCGGGTCTTACTGCAGTGGGGGGGAGGCGATCCATCATAAGTCCTTGCCTCGTGAACTAGGTGCATACTCGGCTATACCATGACTCGCATGTGCTGCTAGCTGCTGGAAGGATTGTAGGGCGAGCCTTGAGAGTCTCCAGGGGGCGATGGTAGTGATCCTGTGAATGTATGTGACTGTTGGAAGAGTGCCTTTACTACCATGGGTGCTACAGCAAACTCTGCCAAGATAATATCATGTGGGACCAATGGTTTGCTGCGTATCATAGGGGAGAGCATCATAACCTGAGGCCTCTCTATCTTCGGCCATTTGACTGCTTGAAGATCAGGTGCCCAAAAGGGTGCTCCATACATCAATGGTGGAGTGACCAAGGTGTCAAATATCCACATCTTGGTCCTTGGCTCTTAGAAATGGGCTAGGAAGCACTACCTCTCCATGAGAGCAAGAGAAGCATACCCTGGCATCAGTCTAGCCTCTGCAACATGGCTCATTGAGAAGACGGTCATGTAAAAGTGACTCCCAAGTACACATATGAGCGTGCAATCTCCACTGGGTTGCCCATGTAGGTGAAACTCAGTCAAGATGTGAAAAGAGGGGATGTGTTGAAGACCATAACCTTGGTTTTCCTAAGGTTTGCTGTGAGATCCCGTTGTGCAAAAAAGTCTTGTGATGTGTCAAGATGCTTCTGGAGAATCTGCAATAAGCACAATGTCATCAATATAAAGTAGTATGGAAACAAGGATGCCTACTAGTGATACACCTCCCTCTCCTATTATCAATGAAGGCCAAAATCTCGTCGATGTAGAGGCCAAAGAGAGTGGGAGACAATGGGCATCCTTGCTTCACTCCAATGGTACTGGAGATCTCCTTTATAATCCTCTTGGGCATCTCACTGACTCCATGACCGACTCATGTAATGCCACCCAAATCCTGGAGTCTCTGCAATAGTTTGGCTCGAGGCACCGTATCAAATCCTTTGCGGAAATCCACAAAGCAAGAGTAAACCCATCGGTGTCGTGCTCTGGCCTCTTCTATGATGGCTCTGATGGGATCCAAAGTAGAGAATGACCTACGGAAGCCTGCCTATCTTGATGCTCTGTGCCCATGTCTCTGAGCTAGTGTGTTGAGCTCAATCTCAAGTACTGACCCATAAAGTTTGGCTAGTGTGTGGCTAATCATAATAGTCCTGTAATTGTTGGGGTTCATGGGATCTCTGGCTTTATGGATGGGTCTGATGATATGGGCTGTCCAGGTGGGTGGGAAGCCTTCCGAAAGAGCTTGGTTGAACATATGGGCCAAGAGGGGTGCTAGAGTCTCCCTCGCATGGGAGATGTGCTATGCCAAGAGGCCCTCGTGGTCCTATGATCTACCGTTTTTGAGTCTCCGGATGGCTCGGGCTACCATGGTGGGTGTGAAGAAGGTGGATGTGATGGTGGTGGGATGGGGGGCTGATCTGGTACTTCGTACAGGGATCGTGCATATGTGTGCCATATGGATGGAGATGTGATTGGTGTGGATGGGCGTTTCTCCCGGATTTTCTTCCAGCCCTCAGTACAGTTCACACCTTTGAGAGAGAGAGAGAGAGAGAGAGCATCTGCGAAAGACCCAAGGGGTCTATGGGACCAAAAAGTGTACAATGATGTCCATGGAATCTCATCATCATGGAAAAAAAGTAAAAGAAAATCACAACAACAAAAAAATATTTACAATGATGTAATCACAACAACAACAAAATATATACAATGATGTCCGGAGACGGAGTGACGTATATCCAATCTTATTTAAAGCATCAATCTATGAATGTCCATGAGCCTGTTTCAACATCAGCTGAAGTGGTAGTTCAAGTGGTAGATAAGTAGAGTCGTCTGGCTCGCTGATCCACCGGGTGGGGGCTGTCCTCGTGCGTGAGCCTGAGGAAGGGGGCATCTAGACTGTACTGAAGTGGTGGGAGCTGACCCACTTGAACTCTCTGAGTCTCGAACAATGAGGGTTGTGCCTGGGCTGCTAGCTGCTGGCTGCTGGGATGACTGTAAAGAACGCCTCAGAAGTTGTGTGGGATGCATGTCCCGGATGCAGTGGATGTAAGTGAATGTCTGGAAGAATGCCTCCACTACCCTAGGAGCTGCATCAAACTCTGTCTGAATAATCTGATGTGGGACTGATGGTTTGCTGCAGATCATGGGGGAGAGCATCATGACCTGGTGCTGCTCTAGTCGCTGCCAGGGGTCTGCTGAAAGATCTGGTGGCCAGAAGGGTGCTCCATACATCAATGCCGGGGTGTGTAGGGTGTCAAAAAGCCAACCCTTTCACCTTGGTTTTCCCAAGGTTAACTGAGAGGTCCCGTTGGATACAGAAGTCCTATAGAGTATCCAAGTGCCTCTAAAGAGCCTCCGGAGAATCTGCAATAAGCACAATATCACCAGCATATAGTAAAATGGAGACTAGTATACCGGCTAGTGATGCTCCTCCTACAGCCCTGCCAATGAAGTCTTAGATCTTGTCTATGTAGAAGTCGAAGAGGGTGGGGGATAGTGGGCAGCCCTGTTTCAATGATGCTGAAGATCTCTTTTTATTCTCCTCTTGTACATCTCTTTCGTCCAATGACTAACTCATATAAGGCAATGATACCCCAAAGCATGTCAGATGGGACCCCTTGACCCTAGAGGCTCCGAGGCACTGGAGAAGATGGGCATGAGGAACCGTATCAAAGGCTTCGTGGAAATTGACAAAGCAGCAGTAAATCCTGTGGCTTCAGGCTTTGGCCTCCTCGATGATGGCATGGAGGGTAAAGACGTGGTCTAGGGTGGAGAAGGTCTGCCGAAATCTTGCCTAGCCAAGTGCTCTGTGCCCCTCTCTCTCCACTAGTGTGTTGAGCTTAGACTCAAGTACTGACCCATAGAGTTTGGCAAATGTGTGATCAATCATGGTAGTCTGGTAATTATAGGATCCATGGGGGTAAATGGCTTTGTGGATGGGAGCGATGTGGGATGACCAGGTGGGTTGAAAGAGGTCCGAAAGAGCTCGGTTAAACATATAAGCCAGGAGGGGTGCTAGAGTTTCTCCTGCATGGGAGAGGTGTTCAGCCATGAGTCCTGATCCTGAGAGTTCAATGCTTTATATAGGCACCAAGGCCCTATCTTATGTTCTCTTAATAAGGTGTTCACACACCACTAGACATGTACTAGTCTTTGAAATATCCAACAAAACCCCCTTTGGAGTGAAGGAGTGTCATCTTTAGTATGATGTATGATGATTTGGGCTCTAAATTGCGATCATGTGATAATAAAGAACACCATGATGCCAACACCTGAACCTCTCATGCTAGGCCTGATACAAGAGCTTGACCATACATAATACCTACATCAGTCTATCCATAGACAAACCCCCTGGTTCTAAGTAGGGAAAGTAAGATAAAAAGGAGCCGAGCCTTTTATAGAAACAAGGCTTACAAAAAAGATGTTGCATTTCATGGTAGAGTTGCAACTATGGAGGGTCAAGAGATACATGGCTATGGAGTGTAAACAACAAACAGTGAAGGAGAGAGGGTTAGAGAGAGAACAAAACTCTTGGAGAGAGAGAAGAGTATACAACAGAGAGAAGAGTATACAACTCAATGATGTGACTATTGATTGATTTCTTCAATGAAGTACATGCACCTTTATAGGTTACAAAGGTTGCCTCATTGACATCGTTGCTTATGTCAGGCACAATCAAATGTCTAGATATTTCTTGATACTCCTCGAAGACGTAGTTCACACACAAACAAGACACTACCACTCTCTAGGAGGTAGTTCACACACACACACACACACACACACACACACACACACACACACAGTGCACACACACAAGCAATACCTTGATCCCAGCAAACCCTCCCTCAAGGGATTGCCTCATGTTGTGTCAAGGATAATAAGTGGTTTCTCATGCCAGTTTTCTTGGTCAAGGATAAATTACATGGTTTTTGTTTCACATGCCAGTTGTGGGGTCCCAAGGGTAAGGACATACAAGAGATCAAGTCACACAAAAGAAAACATCACACACAATGGACTTCAAAAGCCCAATCGTTAATACAATAGTTAGCCTCTTGTATGGAAGGCTCTACAACAATATTAGCAATGTTTTTCTTTAAATAGCAGTCTTTTTCAAAATGATTGCTTTTCCCATAGATACCACAAGGATTTAGGCTAAAATAATCCTTTTCTAAATGATTTCTTTTTCCATATAATTTGCAAGGCTTTCCTTTGGCTTGTCCTCTGTATGAGCCCTTGGCCTTTATAGCAAAACCTTGTTCGGTCACATCTTCTGTTGACCTTTGCTTCTTCTTTCTTTCTTCTTGTAAAGAACTAATGATTTCCTCCAAGGTAGGATTAGGAATGTTCTTCAAGGTGGTCACCAGGTTGTCATACTGCTTAGGCATGCTTTTGAGAAGTACTGCCATGGCATCATCTTCTTTTACTTGAGACTTGTAGCAGGGTGGCACACTGAGGTGGTGGTTCTTCTTTGGATAGTATGTCCAGAGTCCTCAATGCCCACACTGCGGCGCACACATGAATTGAGAGAGATTAGTACGACTGTACTATAGTACGAACATGTACAAATTTGCTATGTACAGATGTACGGATTGCTGGCGAGGTTGTACGGACAATATGGCGCTAATGCTTGAGGTAGTATCAACCTAGAGCTCTGATACCATGTTAATGTCGTGGTAGAGCTACAACTATGGAGGGTCAAAGAGATACATGGCAATGGAGTGTAAACAACCAACAGTGAAGGAGAGAGTGTTAGAGAGAGAACAAAGCTCTTGGAGAGAGAGAAGTACACAAGTCAATGATGTGACTATTGATTGATTTCTTCAATGAAGTACATGCACCTTTATAGGTTACTAAGGATGCCTCACACAAATATCTAGATATTATTTGATACCCCTCTATGAGGTGGTTCTCACATAGATAAGACACTACCACTCTCTAGGAGGTGATTCACACACACACACACACACTTTTTTTTTTTTGGTGAAAACACTGTTTATATTAAATAGTAAAATGTACAGTCATAGTCACCCAAAGCAGGTGAAGCTATGAGAACGAACTAAAAAAACTGGGAAAGTTCTTCAAACTGTTGGAGAGAGAGCTCGCCAAGTAGAGCAGCACCAAAATAGGGGAAGGGATGAACATCACCAAAAGAGTGCAGATGATTTCTGGAATAGATGGTCCAAAGAGCCCAGAATCGCACCCATGCGATCTGCGATGGTGAGGGCTTTGTCTTCGGTTGTTTTGTAGATGCCTTAGCTTCATCTTGATCTTCATGTTCATGTCCTTGCACCAAGTTTGCATGATCCTTTGATTGCTCTTTGGCCATCTACTTAAAACACTTGTCTGTTGTATGTCCAAGCTTTTTGCAGTCTAGGTTTACTTGATGGTCCTTTCTTGTTGCCTTTCATCTTGAAGAGGAACGATTTCTCTGACTCAAGTGTTGCTTCGGTCAGCTCTCTAAGACGGCGGCCTAATCAATAAGAACTACTATCAACTCTTCATATTCCATCACACGAGACATTCTTAGTACTGGTAGGATCTCATTGTACTTTGAAATCCCTTCTATGCTGGTGGTGAATAGGACTACTTTTAAATCATCTTCATCAACTTGTGCTTTGGTGGCAACAAGTTGTCGAATGATGGAGCCTAAGTTGCTCAAATGTTCACCCAAAGTTTGATTCTCATTCATCCTTAAATTAAAAAACTTATGTTTAAGGAATACCTTTGAGTTGTTGATTTTGTTAGAAATACACTAAAATATCATGTGACATTGGGGATATGGGCATATGGCTGTTTTGTGATCCCTTATCCAAGGACGAGCCGTAGTGTATGGCCCAAGTTGGTTAGGTCGTATTGTGCCACTCCAACACAGTGTGTTGTGCAAGTCCGTGCAAGTCCCACACAAATATAACTCACTTGTATGATGTAAAATAGGTACATGGCTTCCGGGAGCTTATTTGGCAGTTGCTGAGCATTGGGATCCAGGCCAGGTTAAAACACTGGTGGGAATTAAGCTTCTTGAATTGGGTAAAAGGGGGATTATAGGTCATGGGCACATGCCCAACCTTAATCACACCCAAAAAGTGCTGTCAGACCAGCCAGCCAACCCATAACCAGCCAAAAGGCAGGTTGGGTGGGTTGGAAGGGGGCCAACAGGAAGGGCGACCAGATTCCTGGGAAGCCTATTTGTAGGCGGCCCAGCCTCCCTCTCACTCCCACACAGTGGTGTTGTTCAGGTTCCGCACAGATGTAAACCACTTGTATAATGTAAAGAGGGTACATGGCTTCCAGGAGCTTATTGGCAGTTGCTGGGAATTGGAATCGGGTCAGGGTAGCTGGAGTCTATCCAGGCAAGGCTGGGACCCTGGGTGCCAAACCCAGGTATCGGGCTATAACCGTGGCAGGAATTAACCTGCTTGAATTGGGGAAAAAGGGGATTATGGGTCATGGGCTCAAAGGCCACCAATCATGCTGCCATGGGCGTTTAATTATGAACAACAGCCAACCTTAAAAGTAGGCTAATCCTTAATCACAGCCAAGAGGGACTGTCGGGACAGCCAACCCACGACCATGCAAAAGGCAGGTTGGTGGGCCAAGCCAACCAGCAGCCAGGCAGGCTGAGCGGATGCATAAATAGATGACCCAGTCTCCCTCTCACTGAACCGCATGATCATCTCATCACTCAGCTCCAAGGCGTTGTGCAAAGCTGGTTGCCAGCTAAGAGTAACCAGTTCAGGAGTAATCTCCCTTGCAGAAGTTGACTGGGCAGCAGCAGAAGAGAACACATGAGTTTGTGCAAGTTTGTGTTTTTCAATAAGGAGAACGCAAGAACATCATGTATTTCCCCAGAAAAAAAATTAACATTTGACGTAGAACATTTGCCGTATGCACTCAAGAAGTTCTAACATTGGACTTCATCATTTCAGAAAACTGAGGAGCTTTTACGTGCTTTGAGATGTAAGAAGCAGTGGCAGAAGTTGATTAAGCGTGGCATACATACTCTGAAGAAGCGATCATATCAGGTCTTGTCTTGTAATTAACATTTTGAGGAAGTCTACTGCTGCAGTGTTTTTGTCTGATGTATTGTGTTGTGATTGGGGTAAACAGGTTTGCTATATCGAACCAGGAATCGCACGAGGAGAAGAGCTGGAGCAACTAAAGATCTTGAGAAGTGAGCAGTCTCTCCGTTGACTGCCCCAATGTGTGGTTTTGTTTTTCCAATTTTTATACAAATCATGCTGAGATTATTAATCTTGGGCTGACACAAAGTTTGTGTCAAGGAAACACCTGAAATTGTTGTAGTAAATTTCTGCAACAATCTTCTGTCCAAGAATTTTAGATCATATCCTCTCCAAAAGGAAGCAAGTTATGTTTGCACTTCGCAAACAATTTGAATACTGTTGTGTCTCACGAGTCACCATGTTGCTGTTAATCTTAATGGTTTGTCCAGAGTATGCAGAGTAGTCGAAGAATGGACATACTCTATCGTGCTAAATTCCATTTGCTGAATGTATATGATACTGAATATTGGGTCTATCATTCATAGTAAAGTGAATTGATGGACACTACACACCTGTTACGAAGCATCCAAACAGTCATAAAGTATTAGTTTTGGTTGAGTCGAGTTTACACTTCCCTTCCCTCGCAACAGACACACATCCACAACCCTTGGATAGGGTCCAAGAGAGATTGGCGGCATCTCTCATGAGGCATGGAGTCTTCAAGGATCAACTACACGTATTATGCCTGTGCGTCCCACCCAGGATTTGTTCGCCTTTCCAAGTCCTGAGCATCGATGGGAGGCCTCAGAGGACCCAATGGGATCATAGAGTTAGATCCTTTATGATTCTGATAGGTAGCCATGGATGTTAGGGCACCCTTCTTTCGGTGGCACCAAAGAGGCATGCTTACCATTGTTTGCTTATCTCCAAACTATATAACATTGCCTGCAAAATTGGGGAAAAAACACAAAATAAAGAAGTAATTTTTATGGTTGGCTGAGAAAAATGTTTTCGGCAAACATTGTTCATGCCAACCCCAACCCTGGAGTTTCCACCCATTGATTGAGGATTTGGTCATGGAGGAAATTGCCTGAGTGAGGATGGCCTTCCAATGTTGTCTTTTATAGCTTTATTGGGATCTCTTGGAGGATGACCCTTGATTTTCTCAATGAGATTATATGGGCATGTTCTAAGCTGTAGTACTCTAAAAAAATGACAACTGAAACATATACAAGACTGTTTGTAGCTGCTCCGTGGTACGGAGTGAAAGACTAGAATCAAGGATTGTGTATGATGATTGATTGAATGATTGGTTTATTTGTCTTCAAAAGATGAAAGCTTTAGGGTGAAAACTCGTAGAGAGGCTACATTCTATCTCCCAACCACATAAATGGTATGGTGAAGGGGGAGGAATAGGAGTCGTCATGGTAGCAAAAGTATATATAGATTGTGAACTGGGTTGGGCTATGTGGTGTTCACCCCTCGGTGGGCTTCCGACCACTAAGCTTGAATATTCGACATAGAAGTCAGTTGTGTTAGGAGGTTCTTCAATGATTGGCTTGGACTTGACTAAGAGTGGTTCCTAGCAAGGCTTGTTGAGGTAACATTGGAGATGGAATCTCCATATTCCTATAAGGATTCCTAACAACGATGATTGGGTTGGGTTCTTGCTTGGGTAAGTTGTCTTGGGCCCCATTGGGAGGTAGCATTGGCTAGGCTTGTTGAGGAGCTAATACTGGAGGTGGAATCTCCATGTCCCTACAAGGATTACTCACAATGATCTTGGGTAAGTTGCCTTTTGCCCCATTGGGAAGTAGAAAGGGCAAAGCTAATGGTTGCCTTTTGTCCCACTATGGGAGGTGGCATTGGCAAAGCTAATGGTTGTGGGGTGTTGGTGCTGGCACACTAGTCATTCCCATCATTCATTGGGCATGGTGGTAGTTGGTGGTTTCATGACTTTTGCATCTTTCAAAATACCTACACCATGGATTCATTGGCGCACTAGTCATTATCATCATTCACTAGGCGTGGTAGTAGTTGGTGGATTCATGATTTTCGTATCTTCTGTAATGCCCCCACCACAGATTCACTCTCGCTCTTAGGAATCATGATTTTCGTATCTTTGACAATACACACACCATTAATTCACTCTCGCTCTTAGGACTAGGAATTCATGGGATGTGTGGTTACTTTTACAAATAGCACCCCTCGTCATTTCTCGTCTAGGAGCTAAATGAGAATGGTCTGCCTCTCTAGGTCCAGCTGTGAGTACTCCTTTGAGTCCTTTGATCATAGTGTTCAGTATGTCTTTGGCACTTGTGAGTGATTTGCCTTTTTTGAATCTTGACTTTTAACAATTGGTTTTGTTTTGGTCAATAATTTTCTTACCTAGACCATTTGTGGTTCCAGATGCCAGTAAAGTTGGCATCAAAGAGTATGGTATCCAAGTAACACTCCACTAGTGTTTGATGCCTTTTGGCATATAATGTATCGTGTAGTTGCTTACTCCTCAATCCTTCTAACAAGAACATCAAAATTAGCCTGGTTTGGCTTGGTTTTTTCTCTTAATAAGGCATATGCTAGTGTTGTTCAAGTTCTTAAGATGATTGATGTAGTCTCTTAGTGTTTGGTGTTCAAGCTTCTTGAATTGGTAAAATTGAGTTACTCAGATATGATTGACACACCCTTCTTAGAGAACCCTATCATAAACGCTAGCTCTAAGTCTTCCATGGTTTCTCTTTGGGAATTTTCTAATAATTGAAACTAGAGGAAAGCGTTATTTTTTAAAGTTAAGCAAAAAGCATGTCTTAGTTCGAGGACTAGTTACCCTTTCTATAGTATAGACTTGTTTGAATGTAGCCCATTCCATCGAACTTTGAAATAAGCTTGTTTATGAGAGGGTTGAATCCTAGGATAATCATACTTCATTTTCTCCCTCAATCCCTTGGTTGGTATGATTAATGTTGAAACGACATTGATGTTTCTTCTTGTTTCTTGGGTTATATGAGTTCTAAACTTGGTTCTACGATTGGCTCAAGAGCCATTGCGACCATATGCCTAGGTTCCATTTTGGGAGGTACTAGAGTATAGGATGGTCCCACATGTCCATAGGCTAACACCCCTAAAAGATGCTTTTCATGGTTGTTTAGGGGGTGCAAAGCTTAGCTAAATGCATCATTGGGTATCCATATACTGGTGCTCCAAGAGCGATGGGTACACTCGAGGCCCTATAGTCATGGCTCTCAACTCTCAGGATTCCCATCCTAATTGAATTAGAACTATTGGAACTTTGGTTCAACTAGGATTGTTGATTTGGTTCGGCTTTGGTTCTGCAATTTATTTCCGTGTTTCCTTGTTTCCCTTGTGGAGTAGAAAGAAAATTCTTCTTGCCTCCCTTGCAGTTCTTAGTCCCAAGGTGATTTCCTTAAGGAGAGGTCCTCACTTCACTTGGCCTTGAAGTTTTATGTTTTAGGTTTGTGTTGGATGAGAAAACTCTCCCTTGCCTAAACCTTTCCATTCTTCTCACTTTCTTGGCCACTCTTGGGATGTATGTGTTACCATATTTATCTGTATACACCGATCACTGGCATGATAATAACACCTTGACTAGAGGTGCATCTGGAAACTTGTGTATGTGTTACCATCTTCATCTACATACACCATTTGATCACTGGCGGGATGCTAACACTTTGACTAGAGGTGCATCCAAAAACTTGTGATTTCCCTCTGTGTCTCTCTGCATGTTGATGTTAAAGAGGTTGCCTTGGGATCCTCGTATTGGCCTATGTTGACTTGGTTGACTCTTAACTCCCTAAAAAAAAATGTCTATCACATTTGAAGGTTAAGTCACGATTGGCTTTATGCGACTCTTGGACACTCAGTGTTCCATGCTCGCACAAAGCACATTGAGAACATATCATTTTGTGGGACTGAGCTTGGATAGGGAGGTCAAGTTGGACAATAGAGAATTATGTAGATATCTTCACAAAGGCTCTTGGGAGAGAGGTGCTAGAACAACATCTTCATCGACTCGATGTTGTGGATCAAAGAGGTAGTTCACCTACGGTGGATGTTTAGGAGTGTTAGAGATCAATGCGCTACCCTCGTCACTGCCACTATGAAGGTGACAGTGGTTTACTATATTTTATAAAGTTCCCTATATGAGGCTTAACCATTGTATTCATTACGTGAGCGCAAAGCTAGTCCCCTCAATTAGACACTGGATATTGGCCATATGTAGCCAAATGGTTAGGAGACAACTTATATAGTCCTGGCACCATGCCAAGTACAATGCATGCAAGTGGGGGTCAATGGACCACACTCTTGAGTGGAAGGACACTTTATCCTTAAGTCAAGGGGTTGGTTCATGTACCCATATTCCCATATACCAATATACTCATGTACCCATGTACCTAGTTAGGGTATGGTCAATCAAGATATAGTCAGCCACACTTTGTTAAACCAACAATAGCTGACTGATACATTGTCACCACTAGAAAACTATATATAGTCTAGTGGTGGCTCCTATCTTGCATACATTATCTTGTAGATATTGAGATCTATCTTCTTTTCAGTAATGCACCCTTGTATAGGCATGGCATTCTCTATCTAGAGTCTAACTAGATTTCCATCAAAGATCCTTGCCATAGAGTGCATGATTGGGCAGACTACTCCAATTTGTAACTTTGGTTTCGCAAATAGGCGTTATCCTCCATATCTCTTACTTCAAGTACTTTTCTTGAGAGATCGAGTTTTGCTTAGTGTATTGTACTAATCGAGATGCCGATCTAGTCAAACAGTTGTAGAACTACTTCTTGAATCATAGAATTGATCTTCCAAATTTCTCACAAAATGCTTTCCATGTTAGATAAACTTGAGTTTCCTTAGTAGTAGAAGTCTTGGAACGTATATTTGTGCATGCAAAACTTCTATAATTAGAGAAGCCTTGTATGATACTTCTTCAATAAGAGAAGTCTTGCTTGGTCATATAGTCTTAGAAGTGGAACTTCTACATTCAAAGAAGTATGAATTCTATGATTAGAGCCCTATGACTTTCATGCGTAATCCTATTTGATATATAGCATTTTGTGATCAGAAAATAAAAAATGCTTGATGAAAAGTAGTCAAGAAAGTAATTTATAGACATGACTTCTATGGTGTAGAAGGGGCTTCTACTTATAGAGAGAAATTTTCAACTTTTGATTGAAAATTTGGGACTTCTCCCCTATTCTAATGGTCCTAAACTAATCCTAATTCTACCATGAATCAAAAAAGCTATCAAATGAACGTAAAAATGCGAAAAACATAAACAACATTTCAAAAACATATAAATTGTAAAAAATTGAAAATCATTAAGCTTTCCACATGGAATTTGTCAATGTACAATGTGGATCACTACATTCAATGCATAGAAATAAACATATAAGTTCATAAAAACTTAATGAAAACAACTCCATCAACCACGAGTTTCTTACCTCCTGGTAGTGTTGGATATCGATCATCTAGCTCATGTCAATCCCCATCATGGGAAGTAGCCATGGTTGTGAGCAACTTGGGTGCTCTACCATCCCCATATTCACATAGAAAAGTGACCTAGGAGGGTATATGGTTTAGACACGGCTTGGATTAGATTTGGTACACTATTAAATAGGCTATATATCATGCTACATTGGATTGTTATCACATAAGGGTCCACACATATAGTAGAGTCTAATTTATTTTTGGACAAGGTAGGTGAGGGTGCAATGGCTAGGTGGAAAGGTAGGGAAGTGGATGAAACTTATTTTTGGCAAGGAAAGAGGCAAGGTGGAGAGGGTGGAGATTGCTAGCAGGCAACAAGGATCATGGGGAACTGAATGATGCCACATTGCCAATAGTGGAAGAGGGCGTGACTACGGGGGTGGCAGGAGGAGGGGTGGTGCAATGGCGAGATGAGGCAAGGAGATACTTTTGCACACGAGGGGTTAGATGTGAGATGATGAATGGTGAGCCTGGCAGGGAGGTGAGTGGAATGGGGGGTTGCCACATAAGGTAGGTGAGAAAGCAAGCAGAAGGCCAAGTGAATGGGAGGGTCAAATGGGCTAACCATCGGGCATCATTAGAATGTCTGTGATTGGGGTGGCATCTATAGAGCAGGCAAAGTTAGGAAGGAGGCTAGACCTATCAAGCCCAAGGTGGTGAGTTCAGCTTGGTTAAACAAGCTTGGGAAGGTGGAAGGGAGGTGGGTCCACAAAATTAATGGATGAAGGGAGTAATTGGTTCCCTCCTATATAAGCCTAGAGAAGAAATAACATGGATTCATGAAGTTGAAAACAATGCATGTCATCTTGCTTCCATCGAGTCCTTCTTCATCAAGATTCAAGCATTGGTGCTTCCCTCTTGCATCCCATGAGCTCCTCCATCGATTTTTTGTAATATTTGGTGGATTCCAGTGGAATATCTTGGGTTCAAACCCCCACTAGGTGCTCCCTTGGTGGCAGCATCACCTATGGGTGGAAAAAAACACATACAAGTAGTGAAATCTATGGGCAGTGGAAAAACAATAACTATGGGAGGATCTTGGGCCTAAGGCTAGTCACAAGAAAAAAAATATTTGGTAGATTCCACATGCCCATGACTTCATTTGGGGCTTTCCTCAAAGAAACCTTGATTTTCGTGACATTGACCATTTACACATGCTATTGGCCATGTTTTTGAACTATGGAATGCTTCAATAGTGTAATAATGCATGCTCATGCACTCATGCTTGGAATTGAGAAAACCCCACTTACATAAGATTTGATAGCATATTAAATGTCATACATAACGTCTCATCCCTTGGAAGAACCTACCATCCCCTTGGGGGAGTGCCCTGAGTCTTGCAGGGAAGAACAATATAACACTTTTCTAATTTATCAATAGCCAGTTCATAATCCCACTCTCCTCTCCAAAGTAACTAAGATAGGGGCATCCCTCTCCCTTTCCTCCTATCAAGACCTTGTTTAGGATATCAACCTTGGTACTAAAAAGGAGCCACAAACCATTCGATTAGCCTCTTGAGTGTGGGACCACACAACCCTACTTGAGCAAGCTATCGCCTTCTTCCACGACTTGGCTGGTGTCTAGTCAACATTGGTAGCCGACATTGGTGTCTAGTCAACATTGGTAGCCGACATTGGTGTTGACACCATACCCCTCCAAGAAGGAATATCAACCTAAAGTATATAGAGGCAACTAAAGTGGAGCTAGAAAAAATCGAGGAAGCCCACATCGTCTCCCCAGTGGGGCACTCGGAATGGCTTTCACCTATGGTCATCTCTCCTAAGAAGAAAACCAACAAGATCCGTGTTTGCAAGGACTTTTAGTCCACCTATGGTCATCTCTCCTAAGAAGAAAACCAACAAGATCCGTGTCTGCATGGACTTTCAGTCCCTCAACAAAGCTACCATCATGGATGGATTCCCACTCCCATTCATGGATCCCATTTTAGAGGATGTGTCCAAGCATGCCCTGTACAGTAGCCATCCATGCAACGCCCCAACCACCTTCCAATAGATTGTTAACAATATCTTTAGGGAGTAGCTTCTCAGTTTTCCAAGGGATCTCACAAATATCTTTAGGGAGTAGCCTCTCAGTTTCCTTTGAACTTTCATTGATGATTTCTCTAACTTCACATGCACTCAACTAGTCTCCCACATATTTTTTGAACATCCTACATATCTAGCTTTAGTTTTTGTGAGTGTCAATCTTCTTGGTTACATCTCAGTGGCTTTAAGTGTCATTTATTAGTGGCCCAAGGCACATACACCCTCCTAGGTCACATCATCTCTTCTGAAGGCTTGGCACCCAACTCTAATAAGATCGTTGCCATCCTTTGATTACCTCCCCCCCTCAAAGGAACCCATTTTTGTTGAACACATCGGTATCATCACCACTTTAGGGATATGTATGCTGATGGAGCTCTTCTCTTGACCCACCTAGTCAAACCTTCCACCATCTTCCAGTGGTCCAACCCGACATCCAATGCCTTCACCTGACCTAAAAAGTGCCTTATCAAAGGACCCATCCTCATCCCACCAAACTGGTGATCAACTTTCATGTCCACACAACTGCAACTCTCACTAGTTTGGTGTAGTATAATATGGACAGGCATATCTACTATGCCAATCCCCTCTTCACTCCCACTGAATAAAACTATAACACCATGGAGCAAGAGAGTCTAGCCATCATCTCTACGCATGCCAAAAGTTTTGTCACCGTATTTTGGGTAGCCACTTCATCATCATCTCAGATCACGATGCCCTCAAATACCTTCTCAACGAACCTCCAGCGGCGGTCGATCGTGTCTGGAGGTAGTTTCTTCTATTCCAAGAATTTGATTTTGAAATTCTACTATAGCATGGCAAACATCACATTATGGTGGACAATCTCTCTTGCATCGGCATTGATGAGGATGAATGATGACCTCCCTGATAGTTTTCTTTTTAAAGTAGATGATGCCATAGATTGGTAGGGGGATGTTCTTGCTTTTCTCTCTATAGGACAATTCCAACTAGCGCAAGCCGGAAAGACAAACACTACAAAGCTAGTCATGATGGTGTCTAGGCTCGAAAGATGCTCACTTAGGACCCAACGGTGGTCACTATCTTGGACACATGCTTATTCTAGAATGGCCTCTGGTGGGGAATAGATTTCGTGGGCCCCATAGATCCATTGGCCCACCCTAGCCAGTAAAAATACATCCTTGTCACATCACTGACTATGTTACCAAGTTTCCTGAAGCCCAAACCACTAAGGATTACATAGCTGACACTGTGTCCCTATTCTTATACGAGCACATCTTTGTCTGATTTTGGTTTCCCCTCCAATTTGACAGGGGCTCCCACTTGGTCAATGAAGTCATCACCATTTTTGATCCACCAAATTGTTTCTTAAGGTGTTTTACAAATCCAAACATTGGACTGTCTTCTACTTTCCTTGATGAATGGCTCAAGGGTATAGTCAGAGATGAGAGACATCATTGTGCTTATGATTTGATGGAATCCTCAACACTTATAATTGTAAGGAAATTAAAAGGAGGAGAGGTCATGTCCATTTTGGGCCTAAGGCCAAGGGATTAAGTGTATGTGGAAGGGGCCGAAGGCTAGGAAGCATGTTGCCCATGCCCATGGACACTTTTAAGTGTAGTGTGAAAGGGCGGTCATGTATATAAGTGAAAAGAAAGGCTAATGAGGAGACAAATCAATATACTAATCACAATTATAGCTTTCACCCTAATCTTGGCTATGGTGGCTTCTCCCACTAAAGAAGAAGAGTGTTCCCTTCTCCATTGAGTGCAACCATGAAAACTCCAGTAAATGAGCATTATATAGAAGATCAAGAGACGAGTTTAAAGGGGTGCAAGACAAAATCACTTCACAAAGTTAAAAGGGGAAGGATCTTCTAATGAGGAATTTGAAGAGTGGATTGACAAGATGAAGCTTTATGAGCTTTACTTTGAGCTTAGCCCTCATAGTGAAAGAGCTAAAGTGTTGTTTTGCCACATTAAATTTGGAAGGTTATGCCCATGCATGGTGGTGGCACTTGAATGCTTTACTTGGAGCTTAGATTACATTTGGAAGGTTACACCCATGCTTGGTGGTATCACTTGAATGCTCATGATTATATAATCACTGCTTGGTTGGATTTCAAAAATGAGACGAGGCGCATTCATTTAAGCTCTTAGCCAATTGAAGATGGTGGAAAAATGGGATGATCTCACTCAAGTGAGCAATATCAAGGACTATGTTCATAAGTTTATGAAGTTTTCACTCCATGTGGAAGGCTTGAGTGAAATTGCAAAACAACATTAGACTTGATGTGGATGCTTAAAGATCCACACCATCAAAGAGGCCATGCTACTTGCATTTTTGAGGAAAAATATGCACATGTAAGAGAATCAAAGCAAGAGGTAAAGGCTGATTTGGGTAACTTATCTATGATTAAACCCTCAAGTGTTATTGCACCTCATATCGGTCCTCCTAGGCTCCCCTACTGTGTATGGAAGAGTGTGTATGGAAGAGGTGGGAGAGAAAATTACAGATTTGGTACAAATCTTCCTAGACCTTCAAATGGTGATGGTGGGAAGAATGTTGATGAATGGAAAGGAGATAACAAGAGCAAGTTCATAGGTGAACATTGCAACAATGACTTGAAGAGAAAAGGGTTGTGCTTTAAGTGTGGTCATAAATGGAACAAAGATCTTTGGAAGGTTTGGAAAGCCAAGAAGATAATACTAAGCATGATCCTCATCGGATCTTACAATGAAGGCACAAAAGAGGATGTGGATGAGTATGAGGAATGCTTTGAGGATGCCAATGATGTGGATGATGTATAGAATGATGGTAAATTTTCTTTTGATCCGGGTGGGTCAAAGAAAGGGATGACTGAGTATGTTCTGAAAATGATTTTGGGTACTAGAAACAAGGTCCTTCATAATCGTACATTGATAGAATACTTAGTTAAATAGCGAGGATTACTAAGGAAGAAGCTACTTTGTAACCTGACTCTACATTGGAAGGGTTTGAGGGGTTGCTAGATGCATTTGAGGGGTCAACTGATACGTGATGGCAATAGCGTGTTAGAAATTCTTAGAAATTAACTTTGGACAACCCTATATTTTTTGGGTATGGATGCATAATGCTTGGAATGAGACTCATATGCCATTATGGAGCATGTGTTATGGGTTAATTTGAGCAATAAGGAGACAAATCAATATACTAATCACAATTACAACTTTCACCATAATCTTGATATGGTGGCTTCTCCCACTTGAGAAGAAGAGTGTGCTCTCTTCCACACTGAGTGTAATCGTGTAAGCTCTGGTAAATGAGAGTTCTAGTTTGTTTTAAGAGGCTAACAAGCTTCATCAATGATTATAAGGCATGAGTTTCTCTAATTTTATAGTATGTTTTTTTTTCAAAAATTCCCAATGCTTGTTGGCCCTAGATCCACATAAACAACTTGGAAAACTATGATAGTAGGACTTGGAGAACTTTAACAAGAGGACCATTTTTTGGGAAGGAGGTGATTGTTGTTTGCAACCTAGTATAGAGATAATTTGGAAAGCAAGTCAAGATAGGATAAAGCATCTACCAAAGCAAGTGTACAAAGTAATGGTGACTCTCACCACATAATTTAATAACAGAACTTGGAGAACTATCATGCAACCACCTGGATTGAAGGGAAATTTGGACCATCATGCAACCACCTTGATTGAAGGGAAATTTGGACCATCTAAACCCTCAAAGAATGGCCCTCCAACCACTTGAATCAAATGATAAATATGGAAGACCAATGTCGATGATGAGGCTAGTCCCAAATCCTCGTGGGGGGTTAAAGGGAAGACCAATACCTAGCCCATCCTTCACAGTCATAATGTGAGTCTGGCTCTAAAGACATTCACACGATGAACTCGAAACTCGTGGGGCTAGAATGTCAAAATGTCATGGCACAAAAGAACCATCATGTATGCCAAGACTAGGATGTGCCATAGGTGCATCTTAATGTCGAGCCAAATAATCAAACACCAGACACTACAAATGGTAAAGGATGCATCCAAACGTAAATGTTGTAGCGGCTCCACAAAACATAGGGTTGTGTTAATAATCACGGAAACCAAATGCACAATTTCTTGCAGGAGGAAATAATTGGTTTGTGTAGCTACCAAAGTAGTAGTTGGCCCACATGATTGTGAGTCCTATGTACCATGTTTAATCTATTGTAGCTATCCACATGCTTCACAATCGTAATAAGTTATATGCTCATTCGAGAGACCACTAGTTGGCACTTCAGGTCTTTGTATTTAAACCCTTTTTTCTTTAGCTCTCTCAAGTGAGACACATAGAGAAAGCTAATCCTTCTTGATAAACTTGTCCTTATTGAATTTATTGGGAACCATGAGAAAATGCAAGCCATTTTTCACTATGTCAACTTCTAAACTAATAGTTACTTGGGTGCCATCAGCTAGTGGCTACTGTGACTATGTGGCCCATCTTGGTTGTGGGGTTAGAGTGCAAGGAATCAATTGAGATAAATAATGGAGAATAATAGTGGATTAGATCCATGGACTATCATATGGTTAATGACTAATGAGATATGATTAAGGACTTAATCACAAAACATAATAAGGGCATGATAAAAATATGCTTACTTTTGCATTAGATTCATGCTTAGGGCACAAGGGTTAGATCATGATAAGCATGTTTAGGTGAGTGTTTAAGTGCTAAAAATGATCCCCTTATTTTTGGATCTAGATACTCTTTCCATGTGCTCCAAGTCCACATTCGTGTGTCGAGTATTCATGCCTCTTGTCCACTTGTAGTATGCATGGATTCCTTCACCTCTTATTGCCTTTTACATTGCTTGGATTTAATTTTTATGAGCTCCTTTATTACAAGGAATTAATTTCTCGATTTTAGCCTTTACACATGGACATTTGATTAGGTCCCCCAAGATGGGTGTCACTTGATTTTTCCCAACATTCTCCCCATCATGTGATATCCATCCCTCTAGCAGATATGGATTTAAGTGGTTTTTTTAAACATAGATTTTCACCATATTAGCTTGAGTGATGTTTTACACAAGGTAGAAAGTGAGGCTTCCCTCATGGCCTTTGGTGATTAGAATGCCCAATCATCTCACTGCCTATGTTAGTCTCTTCTACAGATACAGAAGACTTCTCACCTTTCTCTTCTTCATTTGCAAATTTGGTGGTTTGTTCTTTCTTTTTGAAGTAGAAATCCTTTTCCAAGTGATTATTCCTACCACAATAATTGCACTTGATTTTACCCATTACTTTTGATGATGGCCCCTTGTAGGAACCTTTACTTAAGTATGCTGAATCTTGTACATGTGTTACCTTTTCCTAGATCCTTGTTTCCATTTCCAAGAGGGTTGTAACAACTCCTTCAAAGGTTGGGTTAGGGAGTTTTTTATAGGTGGAAACCGAAGTCTCATATGGCTCATTAGATGCACTTTTGAGTAGGAAAACAAGCATCCTCCTTATCAATGGGTGCTCTACTTGATGTAAGTTTGCATCAAACTCTTCATGTAAATTAGGCGAGTAGGGAAATCTTGATCATGTGACATATACACAACCCAAAGAATTTTATTTTCAAAGCAATTTTAGAATTTTTACCCTTTAATAGGCCCAAATAATTTCTCAAACTCATCCCATGCATGCTTTGATGTGTTCTTGCTTGCTAAATGGTGTATTATGTTGTCACCTAGGCCTAATGTAATAATGCTAAGTGATTTTTCATCCCTTTCATTCCACACTTTATCTCCCCTACATGTACACAAGGATCTCTCCCACTAACAATTTCCCAAAGGAATTCCCTCATCAGTTTGTATTTGATCTTGATTTTCCATGTATGAAAGTCATCCCCCATGAACTTAACTATTGGGTATGATGCCATGCTGATGCAGTTAGGATGGTCTTACTACTTGAGAATCTTAAGGGCAATGTTACACAAAGATTTAATTCTTCATGACACCCTCTAATAATCATTAGTGCAAAGCCCTACATGTACACAAGGATATCTCCCACTAACAATTCCCCAAAGGAATTCCCTCGTAATTTTGTATTTGATCTTGATTTTCCATGTATGAAAGTCATCCCCCAATGAACTTAACTATTGGGTATGATGCCATGCTAATGCAGTAAGGATGGTCTTAATACTTGAGAATCTTAAGGGAAATGTTACACAAAGATTTAATTCTTCATGACACCCTCTAATAATTATTAGTGCAAAGCTCTCCCCATTAATGACATAGACAAAAATGTAGTGAAGGCTGGAGGATTCAATTTAGTGCTAAAATCAAAGGGTTTTTTTTAAAAATGGTGATATAAAATGAAATAAAAAACTCCCCAATGTCTAGTTTTTGGACCCTCAATGTATGACACATAATTAGCATTAATCCTCCACTGTTAATTATGTTAAGAGAGAAATGAGAAAATGCTTTATGCTCACCAACAACCAATGGATAGAATGATTTGAACTTTGAAGTGTACACTCCTCACACACCCAATTGAAGATCCATAAGAGGGTTTAGCTCCTCTCCAAGTAGAGGTGCCAAATTTGTGAAATTCTACTGGGACGTTTGTGTATATAGATGTGTTTTGATGAATATTTTCTCCAAATTAGTGGAAGCCCTTTAATATAGATTAGGCCTAGAAACTTGGCAAGAGGATTATGTAAAAGTTTTGAAGTAAAAAGCTTCAAAGATGGAGATCAACCGTGATTTGTGGAGAAGGGTTTTCTTGCTAAATAGTGAGAAAACTTGTTAATTACTAGTAGTGAGCTTAATTACCTACTTAATGAGGCTTGGATCAAGACCTTCCTTGATACCAATTGAAGGGAATGAACTGAGGTTATAATCATCGAGGACCATTATGGATTAGAGCCATGGAATCAGCATATGGGTAATGACTATGAGATATGATTAAGGACTTAATCACAAAGCTAATGTGGGCAAGATGATGATGATGATAAAAACACACCTTTTTTTAAAAATAGATTCATGATCTTTAAATAGGCTTGAGGATACAAGGAACATATCATGCTAAGCATGTTTAGGTGAGTGATGAAGTGCTAAAAGTGATCCTCTCATTTTGTGGGTCTAGATACCTTTTCCATGTGCTCCAAGTCAACATTGGTATAGCTAGTATTCAAGCCTTTTATACACTTATAATAGGCATGGATTACATCACCTCTTAGTATCTTTTACATTGCTTGGATTTACTCTTCATGAGATCATTATTACAAGCCGTTCATTTCTAAGGTTTTGGATTTACAACATGGACATTTAACATGCTTGATATTGTACATGTGTTACCTTTTCCTTAATCTTGTACATGTGTTAACTTTTCCTTGATCCTCCTTCCCTTTTCTTTGATTTCTAAGGTCTGGGATTTATACCATGGACATTCAACATGCTTGATCTTGTACATGTGTTACCTTTTCCTTGATCTTCCTTTCCTTTCTACAGCAAGAGGGTGGCGGTAATGGTTGGGATAGGTAGATTTTTATAGGTGGAAACCATAGTCCCAGATGGATGATTAGGACACTTTTGAGTAGGATAACAATGGAATCCTCATTATCAATGGTTTCACTAGTTGATTGTGGATGATTAGGATACTTTTGAGTATGATAAAAATGGCATCCTCTTTATTAATGGGTGCTCTAAGTTGATGCAAGTTTGTATCAAATTCTTCTTTGTAATTTAGGTGAGTAGAGAAATCTTGATCATGTGACATATAACCAAACCAAAGAATTTGATTTTAAAAGAAAATTTAGAATTTTCTTTTACAAGAAAATTTAGAATTTTCTTTTACAAGAAAATTTAGAATTTTTACCCTTAGTCCCAAATAATTTCTCAAACTCCTCCCATATATCCTTTGTTTCTACATGGTGTATAATGTTGTCACCTAAGCCTAATGCAATAATGCTAAGTGATTGTTCATCCCCCTTTCATTCCACACTTTATCTCCCCCGCAGCTACTCCCACTAACAAATCCTCAAAGGAATTTACTCATAAGCATGCATTTGCATTTTCATATGTATGAATGGTCACCCCCATGAACTTATCTATTGGGTATGAAGGGCCTCCCCCCCATGAACTTATCTATTGGGTATGATAAGCATGTATTTACATTTTCATGTACGAAGGTCCTCCACCATGAACATATCTATTGGGTATGATACCATGTTGATATAGTAAAGGTGGTATGAAGGGCCTTCTCCATGAACTTATCTATTTGGTATGAAGGTCATCCCCCATGAACTTATCTATCAGGTATGATAAGCATGTATTTGGATTTTCATGTACGAAGGTCCTCCACCATGAACTTATCTATTGGGTATGATACCATGTTGATACAGTAAAGGTGGTCTTACTACTTAAGACTTTCAAGGGTAGCATAAAATCCCTTTACGCATAGAGATTCAATGCTTAATGACACCTTAGCATGAAATAAAAACTCCCCAATGTCTAGTTTGAACCCTCAATGGTAAGGTTTAATGTAGATTATTAGCATTAATTATCCACTATTAGTGATAGATAATAGAAAGATAAAAGATAAGAAATTTCTTCATGCTCATGAACCAATGAATAGAATGCTTCAAGTTTTGATGTGCGCACTTCTCATAGATCCAATTGAAGATCCCTATGAGAGTTTAACTTCTCTCCAAGGACATGCATCAAATTTGTAAAAAATTTCCACCTAGTTTGTAAGGGGAGTATGCCTCAGACTTTGGTAGTAAGAGGCTTATGTAAAAGTTTTAAAAGCCAAAATTTTCAAGGAAGGAGATCTCAGCTGATTTACAAAGAGGGATTTTCTTGCTAACAAATGAGAAAACTAGTTAATTGCTAGTAGTGAGCTTAAATACCTACTTTATGAGGCGAAAACCATTATATGTTACACAATAAATCGATTGGGCTCTAATAAGAATATTCAATTATAAAATAATTTTATGGATTTATTTATGTGACCATTTTGTATTAAATCATCATTCATAAAAAAAAATCATTTCAATTCAAAAAAATAAAGATTGTATTATAATTACACAAATAAATCTCTAATATATTAAAAAGATTTTTATTAAAGAATCATTAATTATTATTTGGTGATATTATATGAAATATATTGATGATATCACATAATTATTACTTGGTGATATTATATAAAATATATTGATGTTATTATTACAATAATTTAATACACAAGAAAACTAAGAAAAACATATTTTTCTTTGAAAGTTGAATAAATCTTTACAACATAATTAGTATGTGAAATGTTACCATCATACTATAAAAAGATTAAAAATATGCTACATGTACATATCATCGATCTATGATTGCTTAACTCTCTGAATAGGTAAGCTTAAAATCTTGGAAAAAATAAAATTCTTTAATTATGTTTTAATATAGAAACAGGCATGAATATAAAGACACAAAATTATCTATAATTTAAAATATTTTAGAAATATAAAATTCTAGAAAAATATATGTGTGATATCTAGTTTGGTTAGGTTGAAAAAAAAAATCTCTAGTAGAAGAGATACACAATATCATTTTTGGCATAAATATCTATTTTGTATACATGAATTCTTGTGTTATGTCTCCAAGTTCTCAAAAAAATGGATTATTGTGTATTCATTTTCAAGTTTTGTGATGACTTTAAAATTATTCTAAATTATTTACTATAATATTTCATTTACTAATAAGATTTTGATACCATGAATTCATTTTTTGCTCTATTGTATTAGAGATAGTTATATGCCTTTTTTTAAAAGAAAAAAGACCACAGCAAGTAAAAGCTCCTTGCTTGTTTTGGAAAATGGATACCAAGTATCTAAATTGTGTTGAAAACACACAATTGGTATCCAAATTGTGTTGAAAACACAAAAATGTAGATACTTGGTACCCATTTTCTAAAATGGATAGAGAGCTTCTAAAACAAGTAAAGCCCCTTACTTGTTTTTAAAAATAGATATACCAAGTATCCAAATTGTGTTGAAAACACAAAAATGTAGATACTTGGTACCCATTTTCTAAAATGGATAGAGAGATTCTAAAACAAATAAAGCCCCTTACTTGTTTTTAAAAATAGATATACCAAGTATCTACATTTTATTGAAAACACACAATTTAGATACCAAGTATTCAAATTGTGTTGAAAATACACAAAATTTGATGCTACATATTTTTCTAAAATGAGATAGGGAGCTTCCAAAACAAGTAAAAGATGCATGTTTTATAATATGGATATCAAGTTGAAAGATGTGTGTTTTCAACACGAACTCATACCAAGTTGAAAGACTTGTGTGTTTTCAACACAAATTATGTTAAAAATACAAATTTAAGACTTTAAACTTGGTATCCCTTTTTGAAATAAACAAATATATTTTACTTGTTTTGGGTTTCTTTAAAAAAGGACTACAAAAGTTCAAGTTTTTTTAATAAAAAAATACAATAGCTTGAGCAACCTGCTCAATGTTTTAAAGTTTTTGGCACCAATATAATGTTTAGATTATAGTCAAAATGCATGCATGCAATCTAAATGTTATCTTAGTGCCAAAAGATATTTTGCAATCTAAATGGTATGTTGGTGCCAAAATATGTAAAAAGTGTGTATATTGTAACTCAAGTTATTGTATTTCAAGAGAACTTAAACTTTGGTAGTGCTTTTTAGAAAAAGACCAAAAGACAAGTATAATATCATTGTTGGTTTAAAAAAATGGATACCAAGTTGAAAGGCTTGTGTGTTTTCAACACAATTCGTGTTGAAAACACACAAGCCTTTCAACTTGGTATCTATTTTTCAAAATAGGTAGCTTTTACTTATTTTGGAAGCTCTCTACCTGTTTTTAACACAATTATTCATGTTGCATGTTGGTATCCATTTTCCAAAATAAGCAACTTTTACTAGAAGTTCTTTGTTTGTTTTAGAAAATGGATATCAAGTATTTAGATTTATATGTTTCCATCAACACAATTTACATACTTGGTATCCAAATTAGGTGTTTTTAACATAATGTAGATACTTGGTATTCATTTTTCAAAACAACACAAAAGCTTTTACTTACTTTGGTCTTTTTTCTAAAAAGGGTATATAACTATTTCTAATACATGGTATCAAAATCTTTACAGTAAATAAAGAATTATTGAATAATTTTAAATAAATTGAAGTGTTAAAAAAACTTAAAAATGGATACACACTATCCATTTTTTAAAAAAATATTTCAACATCCCAATATCTAGTTTCATATTAGGTGAGTCCCTTCAATGTTCACATAAGATGAAGAGTTGAAAATGTACAAGGTTTATTAGTAAGAATCTATGAGTAATATAAAAATATGCAAGATGTTGAGCACAAGACACCATGGACCACCATCGTTGCAGCGTTCTTACAAAGACACCATAGACAGATAAAAATTCCATTATATTCCAAATCAACATTACACAACTATAGCATATCATGACAAACACCTACGAGTTGTTGAACACACGCAACAATACACGAAGGCATGTGTGTACACTTTGTTGTTTACTTCCATGGGCCACTATCATTGTTGCTACTTCTTCGCTCACACTCTCTCTCCTGGCCTCTCCTTCTCTATCCATCTCACAATAATGTGTAAATCAATATATTTTTATTATTATAATAGATAAAATACATCAATAAGGGCACCACAGCTACTAATGGAAGAAGGAAGGTTGCCACATATAGCGAGCTCTATCAAATGGAGTAGGTGGAGGTGGGAATAGAGGCTTCGCAAGTTTGGGTCGTGGTCCCCATGATGAGGGTATCATAAAAGAAGCCACAGGGGATATATGTGCTAAACCAAGTCAAAATGGGGGATCCCTTGGAACACCGGATGGCCATGACGAGGCACTTGACCTTGTTAGGCTCATAGCCACTAGGGCAGGTGGAGGAAGGTGGTGAGGAACGTGTGGAGATGATGTCTCCACATCCATGTACTGCTCCCATCAAACATAGTCACTGATGTCACCCTTGAAATAATGTTGACCTATATTTTTTAGAACTACCAAAATTGGTCGTATACAAGTACTAAAGCACACATTGTCATTCTCCATGTTGATGCAATGCCAATGTAGTATCCTGCATGCTCTAGCAAGGGTCCCAATTTCGGTAGAGAAATCTAGGAGTGCATCCCTTGATCGATGAATGTCCCAACAACAAGTAACCACCTACCATAGTATAATCTTTCATTACCATACATAAATGAACGAGCAACCATAAAAAAGAGAATGAATATATAACAAATTATAATGAAGTGAGTGCTCTACCTACCTTGCGAAAGCCTCGCTACACTCAAAAACATATCGGATGGGAATCCTGTCCGCATCCAACTTGTATGGCTGGGTTTCGTCTTGTGGCTTAGGCTCTAGGAAGATATCATCATCCACCTAGAAACCTAGAAGATCTGCAGCTACCTCACCTCCATGCCTGTCATACTTCAGATGATAAGACGTACTCTGATGGGGGTGCATAAAGATGGCGATGACCAAAACAGTGACCTACGTGCACATACTTGTATGTTACAAAAATCATGTTTTTTCACCTTTAAAAAACCACTCTTTCACTCACCTCTTCTTGTCCATCTTCTGACATAAGATATATGTATTGCGGTAAGCACAAGAACAAAGTCCTGTGCAATGTAAAGTTGCAAGTCTCTACCTCTCACACAAGTGTACGAACCATAGTGTCGTTGATATGTAGAAACTCTGGTGAGTGAGTACAAAGGCTGACTCCACAAGCACCTCCCTGAATACATTTCATCAAGGAACCACATCCTTAATCTTGGAGAGAGCAAGATTTGTCGGAGAATCAGCCCACACCAAGTGCAAGCCTCCAAGACTATCATACGCATCCATGGCCCCAAACCTAGTCATCAGTGATCCCATGAATTGTTGCAATATTCCAAGATTCCAAGACAAAATGTGTTTTTAGTTTGTTTATTACAAAAGTAGAGTACACCTCTCCCACTATTATAAATATAGAGATAAGCTCCATAGCACTTTGTTTATCACCATTTCCACTAAACTTTGTTAGTAGATTACAACACCCACAACCCTTCTTCGTATTATTTGTGATGGCCTCATCAAATATTAGCATTGAAGTTGTTTCCACGTGTATCGCGAGGGAGACCACCAGTGAGGAGGTCAAGCAAAAGACTGTAGCTTGGTTTTATTTTCACTTTGAAGCAATAACCTCGATCTAGATGATGTAATGTTGTCATGTTTTTCTCTCTTTCACTCCCTCTTTCTCTCTCTCGCCCTCTCCCTCTCAAATAATTATGTTATGACTCTCTCTCCAACTCTCTCTCGCCCTCTCCCTATCAAATAATTATGTCATGACTCTCTCGCCAACTCTCTTCGCCCCTCTCTCTCTCTCTCTCTCTCTCTCTCTCTTGATGGAGGGGGGAGGGAATCTTTTTGGGATCCACTTTCACGATTCTAAAAAAGCACTTGTAAGAAAATGCTCACTAGAAAAAATACCCCTTCTATGAGTAGGCCAAGAACATGATCATAATCCTTTATGTGGGCAACGTCATTTTGATGATGAGGAACCATGAAAGATAAGATCTAGCTGACTAAGGAGATGTTGAGTTTAGAGTTTGAAATGACAGACCTTGGGCTTATGCATTTTTATTTGGGAATTAAGGTATTGTAGGAACCAAATACATCTTTAGCTCCCAAGATAAAGAAGGCATTTGCAGGATTGATTACATAAATCAATGAAATTATTGATATAAGTGATGTTCACTCACCAAGTGCAATGCTTTTATAGGTTTGTAGCCTTATATTTTGACCCAACTACTGTAGAGAGTAGCACAAGGCGGTACTAAGATGGATGAGTGAAGGCATGTACATATGGGCCAACATTGGTAAAGACAGTGCCCTACCCACTAGAGTCACCTCTTTTAGGTAGGGCAGAATGTTGGATCAACAATAATTTGGTGCTAGAATGCCCTGTCCTTTGTGCTGTAGTGCTAAAGGTTTTGAGTCAATCTAGATGAGCACTTTGCAGCAGTAAGTGGCTCAAGCGTCTTGTTAAAGACGGCTCTGTACTAGAGGAGTACGGAGTTACTCAACCAAATCGAGGGAAAGATTTGGTATTTTAATAAACAGGGTAAAGCGGATGTTGTTTCTCTTTACTTCGCTAAAAAAAGGAATAATCATACACATTTGTGTTTTGTAATATGTTTATGAAGTGCGTACAAGGACCCGTCAAATTTTTTAATCATCGGTTATAGTTGGGTAGTATATTGCCACCTATACAGGTAGGTAGTGCATTGCCACTGTCATGGGGAGGCAACAAAGATTTGTTATACGCCAGACTTCATATTGGTATTGAACACAAATTAGATGTTGTGTTAGTCATGTTAAAAAGTACAAAGATTGATTTTGTTTGTCTATCAGTGTAGGGATGTTGGAGGCATACTAATCCACATATCCTAGATGTACATACAAACTGGGTAAACGATAAATAATTTCTCACTTATTGCTTTATAGTAAATCATTTCCCATAATTGAAATGGTTTATGATGTTGTTTTACATTAGTAGAGGTTTCTAGTGAGACCACTCTTGTAGAGTTGTGTCTGGATGGTGTTATTAGGTTTTGGATGATGTGACCATAAATAACCCATAAACATGTCCGTAGAGACATGGTTGGTTGTAGAGACATAGATGTGTATTTCCAAGCAACCAAAGTGGTTGCAAGAATAAACATGTGGATAGGCATGTATCTACTCGTGGGGGCTGGGAGTGGTACTCTAATTGGTGCACGTTACTCTTGATATTCTAGTAGTGCGTAGACACTATACATCACATAGATGTTGTCTATGTGGAAATCATATTCATTGTAAGATGTGTAAAATGTTCTTGGAAGAATGCAAGAACTTTTAAAAAGAGGAAAGTGTAGCTTTCCTTAAACTATGTGGTCAATTGAACTTTACCACATTATAGAACAATTTGCTAAAGACTTGTATAACAGTTGCGCAAATTTGTTGAATTAAAGTCCATGTGGTTTCTAACCACAAGAGGAAAACATCTTTGATGTCATAGAGCATGCAAAGAATTCCTTGAATGTCAAAGCACATTCATTATGAGGTTCTTGAGGATTTGAGAACTTCTGGGCGTATACTAAAGGCATGATGTTATTCGATGCCTCAGTAGCAATTTGTGTTTTATTGACATCTTTCATAGTTTCAAGTGGTAACTATGGTTTGGTGTTTCAAATGAAACAGAAGTGTTGCATGTTTCCTTGGTCATAGTACTTAAGGAAAATATGTGTTGTGTGTCTTGCTTTCGTTGTAGTAGTACTTAGGGAAGTTATAGACATAGATAACCATATGGTCTACACAGAGACACTTATTTACAATTTTTTGAATCTTTCTCGTGGAGGAAAACTCTTCTTGAAAGGAAAAGTAATTTGACCAACTAATAAGATGTGAAAACATCTGAGTTTGAAAGGATCTTTATCAAACATCTCTACAAACTATATGGCCTGCCTGCCCCGCAGATATAGTGTTGGGTAGAGATAAAAAGTTTGATAGTCATCTTTGAAGGCAAATCTTCAAAGATTAAATATCACTCTAAGTAAGAGTGAGGTTAACCATTTGTAGATTGATGGTGGTCAAACTAGAAACCCAACGAGGTTCTAGAGCATATGCTTGTGCATAGATGAATACTCTAGTGGAGAGGAGTATCTCACCTTTGAAATCTGTTTTTTTGTTGTTCATGACTAGATTTGCTCCATTTACGTTGTTTTATAGAATCTAGTCTAGATCTCCTATGGTTGTAGAGCTATGCAAGGAGAAGAGTCAACAAGTTGATAGCATAGTCTACAAATAGTTAGTACCGTAGTCTACAAATGGTTGGTAGCATAGTCTACAAACTTCAGTTGCCGGGGAGCTCTCGAGTACACCTAGTTTTTCATGTCAGTGGTGGCATGTGAAAATAATATATAACCATGACTTGAATTTGTAGCTGAGTACTTAGAGTTACCGCACTTCCACATGAATTAAGGAGGTTCAAAGACCGGAACACGAGGTGTACTGTGTACCGATGAGAAATTGTTAAGTGAAAGGATAAGTTAGAAAAGGTCTCAAGTGAGAACAACTATACCCAGTATGTATTTTTCTCAATATCTAGTTCTATATTCAAAATCAATAACAAAAATCAATACCCAATATGTACTTTTTATTGAACTTAAAATATTTATATATACTAACCATATTTGAAATCAATAGCCATTATTTATATATAATCTTTAATATATTTATAATATTAAATATAAAAAATTATGATAAAATAAATAAATATTATAAAAAGTTAAAATAAGATATTTACCATTTTTATTTTATGTTTTTATAAACAATAAATTTCATCAATGTAAGTTTTAAAGAAAACTAAAATAATAAATTAAAATTTTTTAGCATAGAGAAATTTTATATCACTTCATTATCCTTGACTGAATTAATAAGTATATCTTTTTTTTAAATGTAGAGGAATTATAAATAAACTACCACAAAAAAGTTGATGAATTATTTGTAAACGTTTGTTATAGAACTTAAATTTTTATTTGGTTATACATTTTTATCGCATTTACCTTTTATTTATTTATAAAGGGTATTTTAAAGGAATTTTCACTTTTAGATCAATTTAAAGAATCTCAAAACATAGAAATTTAGTGTACTTTTAGATATGATTGTATACAAGCATCATGGTATTTTCAAAATATGATTAAAAAGGGATCTTCTTTAGGGAATCATTTAAAGATGCCAAATATTTCTCATTCTTAGGAGATATTACCTAGTGCATCTGTAATTATGTTTGTAATAGATTCATGCATCTTAAATAGATTCATGCCTCTTAAATAGGCTTGATGATACAAGGATCAGATCATGCTAAGCATGTTTAGGTGAGTGATCAAGAGCTAAAAGTTATTCCCTCATTCTTTTAAAGATGCCAAATAGTTCTCATTCTTAGGAGATATTATCTAGTGCATCCAAAATTGTGTTTGTAATAGATTCATGCCTCTTAAATAGGCTTGATGATATAAGGATCAAATCATGCTGAGCATGTTTGGGTGAGTTATTAAGTGCTAAAAGTTATTCCCTCATTTTATGGATCTAGATACCCTTTCCATGTGCTCTAAGTCAACATTGGTGTGTTCAAGCCTCTTGCCCACTTGTAGTGGACATGGATTCCTTCACCTCTTAGTGGCTTTACATTGCTTGGATTTTGAAATAATGAGCTCACAAAAAATGAAACAACTAATCAAGGTTAGAAGTGATTAAGACTAGTGCAATTTTCTGGAAGGTATAAGTGTAAAAAACTGTTAGTGTGAGCTAAAGTGATGGTGTTTGGGTAATGATTGCCTGCAAGAAAACATAGAAAAATTAGAAAATTTGATTAACAAGTTGGTGGGCTCCTCTAAATGCAAAATAAATGACATAGAATAAGATAGGGTCCTATATATTTTTAGTCACATGCAATTGTATGCATATAATTAACATTAGGGAAGATATGGACTTAAAAAGGGCCTCACAAAGGAAAGCATTATTGAGCTTAAAAATGTGGTTGGAGAGTGATTGGAGTCCTTAAAATGGACATATGGACCCCCCTCGTCCCCCTACATTTCCATTTCCACCTATATTTGTTTTCCTTTTACTTTTTTTTTCCAACTAGACTTAGGTCCAAGATCCTCCTGTATCCTCCTGTAGAGTTACCATATCTCACCACTCGTAGGCATTTGTTAATCCACCTCTTAATCTTCCTATAGGCAATGTCACCAAGGAAGCACCTTGTGGGGTTTAAAACCCATGACCTCTTTATCCCAGGCAAACACCTTCACCAGTTGGGGTATCACCTGATTGGCCATTTTCCACCTATATTCACTCATACTACCTCTACTTTTATCCCTGAACTTTTCCTCACCCCACCACACATACACTCCCCCTCCTCCTCCCCCCACCCAGACTTACCTTTCTTGCCATATCATCTCAGTCAAAAAGTGTCCTCAAAAAATTTACACAACCTCCCAAAAAGATCCCCCAAGCCTATCTATGATCAAATTATCGTTTCCCTTTCTCCCCACAAAATCAGCTAATCCTAAAGTGCCCTTAAGAATTCAAAGTTTTGCTTTGCCCCCAAAAAGCGCTCCAGCCCCAACCATATGTATTTGTGAATAAAAAAATCTTTTTTTATTTCTAGAACCATAAACTAATTCCCATATTCTCCTACAAAGATCCCGTCTTTGTGTTTTTAACTTTTGAAGGCTCCATGGCCTTCAAAGCTTAAAACATAGAGGCCTCCCATCTCTTTTTTTAAATATATATATATATTTTTTAAAAGTTGGATGATGTTTATTACATGAGGGTCTCGCATACCCTTTTAACAAACACACACACCTACGGGTTCACGAGGTACAAGGTAGCACCATACAATGTAGGTAGTAGTGGATGGAACCCATTACCTTGGGTTACAAGCCATCCACTTTAACAAATTGACCTACCGATTGCTGGAAAGGCCATCTCTATGTTTTTGGTTGAAGTTAGTGGTTTTGACATGTTCACATTCAGTTCACTAGTGCAAAAACACAGAGAAGGTTTTGGTTGACGTCACTGGTTAATGTCACTGGATTTTACGTGTTCACATTGGGTTCACTAGAGAAAAAATGCGGAGAAGTTTATTGTTGGTTTTGATGTCATTGGTTGATGCTTCATGAGAATCTCTGACAACTCATGTTTGAAAATAGTTAATATAATTTTTATTGCTCTTTATGTTTCACTTTCAATAAATTTTTCCCTTGCAATTTGTTAATCCCCTAGTTGTCCTAAAAAATCAAAGAAAGAACTCTTTCAGTTTTTGCCTTGCAATTTGTCCTAGATGTCCTACAAACCAAAGAAAGAAGCACACTTTCAGCTCATTTTTGTCTCCTCCCTTTCAATCCTTCACATGCCTTGTAAACTTAAAAAATAAACCACCAACCCTCTAATGAGACTTCTTTATACCTTGTGCACTCCACCTTGAAATATGTAATGTTCATTGATGTACTAATAAGAGTGATCCTATAAAATGTGCCGACATGAAAAATATCATGTTAGATTTCTATCTTGTAAAATTTCAAGTGTGGTGGTTACACATGCTTTTGTAAATGTTGTAGATAAGTCTATGCATATATTTTAAAAATTTATGACTTCTTCTTGTTTAATGTTATGTTTTCTTAACGTTTTTTGCCAGCATGTCGAATGGTATCTACAATTCCTTATAAACCATTGCTTCCTTAGGTGTTTTGTTCAAGGGATTAAAGCATCACAAAAGGTTTCCTCTTTTAATATTCATATGTACCATAATTTCTACAATCTCATTCTAGAAGTAGCCTCCTACTTTTTGAGCCACCTATAGACACCACATTTAGTATGAATGCTAATTTTTCCAAAAGTTTTTATGTCTTTGTCGATTCTTGTGTTACTTCCATGCACACCTATCTCATTCAAGATTGCCTTTCAAATTGTGTTTATAAATTCTTTATGTTTGTTTAGCATTGTATTTAACAAAGCTAATAACACCATATTGGGGAATATGGAAATTTTCCAATAGTTTGAAACACGTGGTCAAATCTTTGGATTAATCATAACTTGAACACCGTTACTCCAAATTGAGCACTCTATAGCACACTAGATTCCATTTTCCAAGCGCTTTCCAACAATAGGTCACATGATATGGTTTTGAGAAACTTATAGGCATGTTATCCATGTCCCACCTTTTTAGTATTCAAAAAATGGGAGTTGGGAAATTCCCAAACTCACGAATATAGTGTTTAATATGAAGATCCATGAATTTAGCTGAAATTCATGTCTCTACATACAAGATACAACAAATGCAAATGTCTAATTTCTATAGGTGGGATTGTGAGATAATCTACATTGGGTCTCATAAGTTGGTAGCCGCTTTTTGTCCCATAGTCATGGTTAAGAAAATCTAAAGCCCACTTAATTTTGTTACGTTGTGAGGCGAATCATGATCCCATACTAAATATGCCATGTATAGATAGAAGACGTGTATATATGAAAGTGTGAAGTGCATCCTAGTAGGTGCGAAAAGTGGCATGGCAGTCAAGTGTAAAATCGTAGGTGCGAGAATGAAAACAGAAAGTGCATGGGTGAACGAGGGAAGCGGGCGTGAAACATTCTAGAAGAATCCAAGGGGCAACAACGGGGTAGAAGAGGGAGAATTTCGGTGGATCGGGTGTGGTTTTTTATACAAGAGGTGAGAGAGATGACCAGAGGTGTGAGCGGCTGTAGTGGAGAGGTCCTGTAGGTTAGCTTTCTTTGTACAGCCTGGAGATCTTGTTATTTTTTTCAAGTTTGCAGAGAAGACCAGTGCAGTGTGAGAGGAATTGATTGGTGTTAGAGCAGAGGGAGTGCTGTGGAGACTGGTGGAGAGTTGGCTAGGAGGTGTGTCCCCTAGGATCTTTGTGCAACATACATCCTCAAATGTAGCTGTTGAAGTTGATACTTTGAAGAATTGTCACCAGGGTCTACTTGTGGGGATCCTTGAGTGTTTCCTTCTGATATGTGTGTGCCCACGTCTGAGGGATGTTGAGATGTTGAAGTGTTTTGTGGTCTATCTGAAGCAGATAGAGACTTTGGAATTTATCTTTTGTGGTATATCTGAGAAGCAGACAAAGAGTTTGGAATTTATCTTTTGTCTTGATGTTTTTGTGGTGATGTATGTGTGGTTTTGATTGAGTTTGTGAGGATAGATCATCTGTGTGTGCCAGTCTAATGACTGGGGAATTGATTATGAGACAGTGTTGACTTAGTCACAACATCAGATGAGAGAGTGCATAGTCAGTCACAACATCAGATGAGAGAGTGCATAGTCAGCTGAGCATCAGTATCATCGGGCTAAAGGTATGTTGGATTTTTTTAGGTTTGGGGGGGAGAAGGTTTTGAGTCAGAGTTGGCTGTCAGAGGTCTATCAAGCAACAGAGTTAGTAGTCAGCAATTAGAGCTAACTATCAGAGGACTATCAACAGTCAGCCAGTCACATCAGAAGGGTTAGAAGTCTGATGAGTGTTTCAATGTCAACTATGAGTTGGCTGAAGTCAGATGAGTGTTTAAAGTGTTGAATCTTGATTTGGTTTGAGGATCTAAAAGAGTCAGCAGACACAAAGGAGAGGAAACCTGAGTCAGCTAAATCGGTTTGATATATAAGAAACATCAGATTGGAATCATCTGTGAGTCAACTGAGAGCCAATAGTGTGATATCCCGTTGAGTTTAGAGCACCCTAAGGGTTGGAGAGAGTGAGAGGACACGTGTGAGAAAGTTACTGATTCAGTTGAGTTAGCTGAATTAATTGATTCTGTTTTTTGACAACAGCTGAGTCAATTTTTAGCAGGTGTTAGTTAGAGGAGTGTCAGTAGAAGGTCACCAAAGGGTCAGCCAAGTGTTTAGTGAGGCCTTGGGGTCATGGTTTTAAGGTTAGTTGAAGTTTGAGGAAGGTTGGAGAGCCTGGAAGACATTTATATGACTGGGGTTAGCGTTAACATTTAGGAGCAAACTCTATGAAACCAATACCAAGGCGCGAAAGATAGAGTTGAAGAATGAACTTCATACTGTGGAGAAAAAGAGTATGTCTGTGAATGACTATGCATTGAAGATCAAGGGTATTGTGGAATCCCTTGCATCTATTGGCGTTTCAGTAGATGATGATGATAAGGTGGAAGTCTGTCTATATGGTCTCGGGCCACAATACAAGGCGTTCAAGACGTCTATTCAGACTCGAAAAAACATTCCCAATTTCACAGATTTGGTGTCTATGTTGATTATAGAAGAGAAGAGCTTGGGTGAAGACCAATAATCTTCACAAAACAAAAATAGCTCAGAGTAACAGGCCTTCTACACAAGTTCAGGAAGAGGACGAGGTAGAGAAGGCCGTGGACGCGACGGCCAAGGAGGTGGCTAAATAGGTAATCAGAATTATGGCCAGCAGTAGCAACAATAACAGTCCCAGAATTCACAACAACAACAATACGCAAGTGGAAGAGGCCAATTTAGAGGCAGGGGGAGTCAAAGAGGTCGTGGAAATTGGCAAAGGCAGTATAATGATACACTTGGATGCTTTTATTGTGGTAAGCTTGGACATGTGCAGGTAGATTGTTATAAGAAGTAGGTTGACATGTAAAATGGGAAATTGCAGCAAAACAACTATGCATCCTGAGCAGAAACAATGAGGATAATGAAAGGCTTTGTTATGCAGCATGTCAATAATGCCATGTCTGAAAATGTTGAAGCAACACATAAAGATGATGTATAGTACATTCATTCAGGTGCTTCTAACCACATGACAAGTCATGGGGAGTGGTTCAAGGAGTTGAAAAACCTTGAAAGACCAGGTTTTGTGGAAACAGGGGATGACAATGCTCATCCAATCGCCCATGTTGGATATGTGCCATTGTCTATGTGCAGGATGGCAAAGTGAAGTACCTTGCATATATACTTCATGTTTCGAACATAACAAAGAATCTGGTTTCAGTTGGCCAGATGATTGAGTAGGGTTTGCATGTTCAGTTTAACCTTGATGGTTATTATGTTGAAGACTTTAAAGACGTGTAGGTTGGTTGCAAAAGGCAACAGAGAGTGGGTAGAATGTTTACATTGAATGTAAACATGCTTGAAGTAGTGAGTGCTGCGATGTTTGCAAATGGTTCAGGAATTGTTGCAGACACAGACATTTGGCATAAAAGAATTGGACATGTGAATGTGCAGAGAATGAAGTCTATGCAGACTAAAGGAATTGTGACAGGGCTACCAAAGTTTAAAGTTAAAGGTATGGAGAAAATATGTGAAGCATGCCAATTTGGAAAGTAAACAAAGCATGTATTTCCACGTAACAGAAATGTGAGCAGAAATGCACTAGATGTTGTGCATTCAGATGTATGGGGTCCTACGAAGACCATATCTATGGGAGGCTGTAGGTACTATGTGACATTTATTGATGACCACACAAGGAAAGTGTGGATATACTTCATGAAGGAGAAGGGTGAGGTGTTCACTCATTTTTAGAATTTCAGAGTTATGGTTGAAAAGCAAACAGGGAAATATGTAAAGTGCCTAAGGTCAGATGGAGGGGGAGAGTACTTCTCCAATGAGTTCTCTAAATTTTTGAAGAAGAATGGTATTCGGAGAAAGTTTACATGCAGATACACTCCGCAGCAAAATGTAGTTGCTAAACAGAAAAATAGGCACATTGCTGAGATTGCGCGAGAATTGATGGAAGAGAAGAATATGCCGCATAGCTATTGGGCTGAGACTGTTTCTACAGCAGTTTACATCATGAACAGAACTCCAACTGCAGCCATACATGATGTAACTCCAGAGGAGAGGTTTACTGGTAGAAAACCTGATTTGTCTCATCTGAAAGTCTTTGGATGCATTGCATATGTGCATGTGCCAGATGAGATAAGAACTAAGCTGGATCCAAAAGCTAAAAAATGTGTGTTTATTGGATATTCCCTTGAGCAAAAGGGATACAGGTGTTATAACCCTGCTACACGTGAGTTGAGGGTAAGCAAGGATGTTGTTTTTGATGAGATGAGTAGCTGGTATGCTGCTGAAAAAGAAGCTGTTGGGGCTGATGTGAGTGGAAATGTGGCTGCACAAAATGCAAGTCAGGAATCACAGTCTTTGAGTAGACCAGGAGAGTCCTCATCTAGTGGTTCAGTTGATAAACCATGGAGTGGCAGGCTGCATCATAATACCAGTCCTGCAAATGTGATTAGTACATCACATAAAGGCAAAGAGAAAGTGGTTGAGCCCCTTAGGATGCCTAAAATTTCTACAGGGCATTCTCATGTTGATGGAGAGTCTAGTGGCTCAGAGATGAGCATTGATGAGGAACTTGGGGTACCACCTGGTGTAAAGAAGGCTATGGAAGCCATGAATGCAAAGCTACGAAGATCTGAGAGAGTGAAGAATCATGCGCAGAGGTTTACCTATGATGGTTATGTGGCACATCACTATGCATACATGGCAAAAGTTGTGCAGGTTGTAGAGCCCACATGCATTGATGAGGCTCTTGGAAATGTGTGTTGGGAGAAAGCTATGGACGAGAAGATGGATGCACTATATGGAAATGAGACTTGGGATTTAGTGCGATTGCCTGAAGGCAAGAAAGCCATTGGATGCAAGTGGGTGTACAAAGTAAAACATAACAGTGATGGAAGCATAAGTAGGTATAAGGCTAGATTGGTAGCCAAAGGATATGCGCATACATATGGCATTGATTACGAGGTAACTTTCAGCCCAGCCCAAGATGGCAACAATGAGAGTTGTGATAGCAGTGGATGCGTCAAAGAAATGGTCTTTACATCAGATGGATGTAAAGAATGCATTCTTGCATGGGGATTTGCAGGAAGAGGTGTATATGTTACAGCTACCTGGTTATGAGAATGTGAGTCACCCCGAGCATGTTTACAGGTTGAAGAAAGCCTTGTAGGGCTTAAAACAAGCACCAAGAGCATGGTCTGACAAGATTTCTAAATATCTTATCACTATTGGCTTTCATGTAGCCAAGGCAAATTTCTTGCTGTATGTGAGATGCAGTGATAGAGGGGTTGTGCTTGTTGTCATCTATGTAGATGACCTGATCAGGGGACCATGATGTAGAGATATTTAATGTAAAGATCTTGCTTAGACAGAAGTTTGAGATGAAGGATTTGGGGGAGCTCAGATATTTCTTGGGCATTGAGGTGATTAGGTCACCACATGGTATTGGATTACTGCAGAGACAGTATGGCTTGGACATGTTGTCCAAGTATGGTATGACAAGCTGTAAGCCTATCTCAGTGCCATTGGATTAGAATGGCAAGTTGAGTGGCATTGGATCAAAATGGCAAGTTGAGTGCAGATTCAGGAGAGATTTTGGAGGATCCTACTATGTATAGGCGCATAGTAGGAAGCTTGATCTACATGACGATCACTAGGCCAAATTTGAGCTATGCTGTTGGGTTGGTGAGTCAATTTATGCACGTTCCACGAAAGCCGCATTTGGATGCATTGAGACGCATACTGAGGTATGTGAGGTCTACTTTGCATTGTGGACTATTTTATGAAACTGTGTGACTTGGAGCAGCAAGAAGCAGCCTACGGTTGCTCTATCGAGTACAGAGGGAGTACAGAGGTGCTGCTATAGCAGCATGTGAGGTAGCTTGGTTGAGAAAGCTACTTGCAGATTTGGGTCTATCAGTGGATAGACAAGTTGTCATTTTCTGTGACAACATTAGTAGTATACAGTTGGCCAGGAACCCAATTTTCATGCTCGCATGAAGCATATAGAGGTCCACTACCATTTTGTTAGAGAGAAGGTTTTGGCAGGAGACATGGACCTTGTTTATGTCAGCACACAGGATCAGGTAGTAGCTGACATCTTCACCAAAGCATTGGGTATAGAGAAGCTCCACAGATTCAGGGCTTCTCTTGGTGTACATGAGATGGAGTTGAGCTCGAGGGGGAGTGTTGAGATATCGAGCTCATCTAGTGAGGCAGCGGACACTGATGACCCGCCTAGGGGATAGGCCCCACACTTACACCACTGGCATGGTTGGTGAGATCATGGGTGATATGCGGCCAGTGGGATGACAGGCTGTGTGATAGCCATTCTAGAGACTGCTGGCATAGTTATAGCGCCAGCTCATTTAGTTGGTTTCACACTATAGAGAACCCTAGTAGGTATTTGGTTGAGTACCTTTTCATATGGTGTACTCTTATCTTTGTATATGGAGTGTTGAGTGTTGTGTGAAGAAGAAGAGAATATTTTCAGCCTCTCACCTTGTGTGCTCTCTTTTAGGGTTTTGTGAGTGTGTGTGTGCTTGCAAGAGCTCAAGCTCTCTTCTCCCATCTTTTTAACCTAGGTAAGATTGGAGAGTGTTGAGGTATGTATAGGTGTTCAATTGTGTCAACTGGAGGGTTGAGGACAACAACAGGTTTGATTGGTGCCCTTGGTGCTAGGATCTTGGTGTCCCCCAGTTTTGATCCCATTGTGTTTTCTTCTTATGTGTGTTTTGATGGTGTTATAAAGGCCATCGCCCATCGACCACACAATGTGATTATACGATGCACATGTTTTATTTTAAAAAAGGGATAGCATAATAATCTCTTTACTCCTTTTCACATCCATATAGACATTGGATTATTTTGAAGTCCCAAATAAGTGTCATTCTATAATAAAAACGGATAGCATAATAATGCCTTTATTCCTTTTCACATTCATATTAGACATTTGATTATTTTTACGTCCCAAATAAGTGTCATTCTATATTAAACTCTCTATTTCTAGTAACTATGAGTTTATCATTTTTATCATTGTATGATTATTTTCAAGTCTACAAATAAGTGACATTCTACATTAAATTCTCTAATGTCAGTAACTATAAGTTTATCATTTTTGTCATTGTATGATTTATTAAATTTTTAATTTTAAAAACCTACAAGAGAACTTCATAATTTATCTTTAGAACTTAAAAAGAAATAATCCAACATGCGTCCTCTTTATATTGAAACTATAAGATAATAACCCACCATGCATCCTCTTTGTATTGATAAGGCAACAACCCACCATGTGTTAAGGCTAAGAGGAGATAGCTTTGAGGGAACCACTCACCTCTACTCACCTCAATGTGTCGTGGAAATATTTTTGATGCTAATGAGCTCGTAACCCTTGAGGTCTCCAAGCTCAACATTGCCATGGGTAGCTTACCATTCACCTTATCCTCAATCATTGTTGTCACACTGTTGTGTTGCACTACGGGCACTACTCTCTCCTCTCACATCACTCGCTCACACACTCACTAGCATGCATTAGGGAGGAGAAGATTAGAGAGAGTTTAAGCAAGAGGGAAAGCTCACTTTCACCATGGGAGAGTGTACTTGCGTTATGAAAGAAACTACCTTATATACATGGCCTTAAGTGTTCACACACACTTAAACTGTGCCAAGTAGGTGCCCATTGCTTCTATTTGGCCTATTGTAAGTTTCTTCATCATCTCAGAATACATTGTTGCATTAAAACACTAGGGATCACATCCTAGCTACCACATGCCCTTATGGCCCCTATCCAAGTTTGAGATTCGGACACCATTGCTTCATGGCTTGTTTGTAAGCTCATTTGATGTCTCCATCCTTGGCATTTGATGTAGATTACTCATGCTTTGACATACAATTGGGTGTGGCAACCTTGTTAGCCATAAAATAAGGAAAACAAATCAAGTAAACGCACCTATCCTATTGGATGCAGAAAGAGATGATGCAAGGAAATTTAGCAAGGGACTTACCTTTGTAAAAAATTGGAGAAGCCCTTAAAGGAAGCACAATGTTCACAGCTCAAGCCCTTCCAACTTCCATGCTTTTGTTCAAGATTTCACAACCCCAAGCTGTAGAAATCACCTCAATGATTAAACAAGGGCAAATCCTCTTTTGTTGTTAGTCCCCAATTGCTCCTGTCCTTGTTTGGACTTTACACTATATGTATTTGAAAATTTCCCACATCCACGTGTCATCAGCTCTACAAGCTGGGAAAGGTGTTTCACAGTTATGCAACATCATATCATGGGACACGGAGTGATGAAAATGGTGAGAATGAGGAGTTCATCATTGATGGAGTTTGCACTCCTTTTAGACTACACCACCCCTTTATGCTTTAGACCTCTAGCCTTGTAAATGGGCCGAGAATGTAGGTGATGGGGAACAATTTGCAAATGGGAAAGGGTAGAAGAATAGACAATGAGGAGATCAAGAAAAGAGAGAGAAGGTTATGCAGGGAGGGTTAAGGAAGAAAACAAGATTAAGCAAGGTAAGAGAAACTATGCTCTTGGCAAATCACCCTTGTAGTGCTTTTCTTTTCCCTGCCTTTAGACTCTTGTGAAGATGTCCCAATGCCTAGCTAAGCCTTTCTAGTGTGAAATGGTCTAAATTTTATCTCTCAAAGATATCAAACCCCTATCAGAGTTCATGAGATCTCTTTCCTTATCACTTTCAAATTACTTTAGCAAATGCCCCTTCACACTTAGCCCTCCAAAAATAAGCTTTGCCAAGTACTAAAGTTTCACCCAGTTTTTCCCTTCTTATCAAAGGTATTAGGCTCATAACCTCTTAGAGGGGTTGGCATGTAGCTTGAACACCATTGCAAGCAAGAGAAATGGAAAATGCAAGAGAGAATGGTTTTGTAGGAACTAACCTAAGAGGAATGTGACACCCCGTCATCTATTCCTCATGATGTAGTGGACCATGCATTCTTGGAGATCTTCAAAGAGCCACAAGATGCTCCCCTTTATGATGTACACACCTATGCCAATCCCACTTACTCCGTTTCTTCTTGCCACAAAATCCTCTACTTAGAATTTTCTTAATGAGCATAATTTTTATGGACCATGTAAGAAGAACAAGGCCTTGGTGTGGGCAATTAGTCTAAGTAGTCCCTATGTCCTTGGCCAGGGTGTATGCTTTTCATGATAAGTCAATATTCACGTGAGCATAATTTTAATGGACTATGTAAGAAGAACAAGGCCTTGGCTTGGGCAATTAGTCTAAGTAGTCCCTATGTTCTTGGCAAGGGTGTGTGCCTTTCATGATAAGTCAATATATATTCACATTATTCGGTGGAAGTTAGTGGATGTTAAGTGAAGAAATTCATGCAAATTCTCAGGAAATTCATACAATAAAGCCTTCAAGGCAAGGTTACAAAGTTGTGAAGAAAAGGAAGCTTGGATGTGCCTTATCTGCTTGAACACCCAAGCTCTCGTGTGTATTGATGCGCACTCGTATGATCACGACGGGTGGTAGATCACGTCAATCATCACGACAGCCGTGTTAAGCATCAATCCCGACAGCCGCGCTGGCATCGACAGCCACGCCTGCATCAATCACGATAGGCCACGGCTGGCATCAATCACGGCAGCCAGCCACGATGTTGCCATGTTGGCAATGGTCACGCCAATCATAACAGGATAACGACGTTCACGTCAGTGTCAATCACAGCCACGTCAGCTTTAATCACGGTGGGATCACGGCTGGGTTGGTAGCATCACCGACTGGCATCTGACGGGATCACGGTTGGGGCTGGCAAGATCACGGCCACGTCTGCTGGCGGAATCACAGCCACGTCCTGATGGGATCACGGTTGGGGCTGGCAAGATCACGGCCACGTCTGCTGGCGGAATCACAGCCACGTCCTGATGGGATCACGTCGACCAACTGCCATGTTGGCAATAATCACACCGATCACAGCGTCCACGTCAGCACCAAATCACGATGTTCACGGTGGATAGGATCACGACAGGCAAAGGATCACGCTACAAGTACATGGCTGGCTGCCAGGTGCTAGCTGGTGGCCTTGCCTAACATAGTGTCGGTATCAAATAAGGCAAAGAAAGAGAAGAGAGAAGGGAGAAAAAGGAGACAGAGGAATTTGTACTTGCAAAGGAATGAAATAGAAGGAAAATGATTGATCCATAATTACCATGCTAATCTCAAAAAAATCAGTCTAATTGATGAAGTCTATGTAATTGTGGTGAACTTTCATGATTTCTTGGGGATCCTTTATCAAGATTAAGCTTCTAAGCCTCCATGCTAAGTCATTAATGCCCTCAATTTCAACAAAAGATATGAATTCTCAACAATATTTGAGCCTAATTACTCTTCTTGAACACAAAAGTGAGCAAATGATTGATGTGGATGTACCTTGGAATGTTAAACTAGTGCAATTTGATACAGATTCAATCCATAAGCATCCTCTCATTACCCTTACTAATCCCAATACTCACTAGCGATAGTTTTTTGAATTTCTCAACTCTTGAAGCTCTCTAATCACCTTCTTAATCCCAAAAAAGTCCAATTAGTGAATTTATGCAAAAATCAAGAGTTTAGATACATTTTTATGGAATATTTTTTGATGATCGAGCTACCTAATATGCATCCCATGGAAAGGTTCAAAAGGAGGAGTGAACTATAAGAAATCACTCTTTGGCTGGTTACTTCATGGTTTTGTTCTTCACATTTTGAGTGTCTACATATGATTTATTGGACTTTGTGTGTTTGTGTGCTATGTTTATTTTGATCTTTGGTCTAGACATTTTCGGTTCAAATTATGTGAGTGACATCCCCTAGAGTGTTACTTAACCAGGACTCTTAGAGCAATGCACATACTAGATGGAAATTGGGTGCTTATGGAGTCTGGATGGCTAATGTGGGTGAAATTATAGCCTTAAATAAGGGGGGAACACAGAGTACTTAAAAGATATATCTCATCTCCCATCCACCACCATTAGAAGTTCCGCATCCTTGATTGATATGGATGGAAAACAACTAGTGAAGGTTCAACGTATCTACACAACATCACTATTGAAATGGGAGCCATGAAAAAATTTAGGAGGAGGAGCAAAATCACGCTTTGGCTAGTTGCTTCATGGTTTTTAACTCGTTCTTCACATTTTGAGTTTCTAGGATTCATTAGCCTCATTCTGCTTTATTTGGGTGTTTGTGTGCTATGTTTTTTTTAAATCTTTGGTCTATACATATTCCCTTCAAATTATGTGACTGATAGCACCTAGAGTGCTTAATTGGGACTCTCAAAGCAATGCGCATAGATATTTTGGGTAGATGACAAGGAGAAAACAAAAATAAAAAAATCTAAGTTTGGTGCTTTCTTATAAGAGGTTACACAAAAAAAAATTAGGAACCCCTTTCTAAAGAGGTGGTAGAGCTTCCAAACATAGTGCACAAATGCAACTTGCAACATATTATTGTTAATGAAGATTGAAACCTCTCAACTTGAGAGAATATTTAGTTTTGCATTTTAATTAAGAGATGTTTTCATTTTTTGGTAGATGGCAAACCCATATCAAAAGGCACAGAAAACAATAGCTTACTTTTCCGCCCCCGAGTGTGTTGTCCATTAAACACCACGAGTAAGACACATGTAAGGGCAAAGCAAAGTAAGTGTTGGTTTTTTGTAATCCAAGTTTACATGTTGGAGACGTGTTAGTTTTTTGTCATTCATATTTATTTACACAATGTCTTAAAATAATCCAAGTTTACATATATAGTTTTAGTTTACACATGTTTATGTGAGTTTTTTATCATTCACATTTACATAATGTCTTAAAATAATCCAAGTTTATGCATATAGTTTTAGTTTACATGTTGGTTTTAGTCTTTTAAAATCCATGTTTATGTAAGTTTTTTATCATTCACATTTACACAATGTCTTAAAATAATTCAAGTTTACATATATAGTTTTAGTTTACACATTGGTTGTCTTTTAAAATCCATGTTTATGTGAGTTTTTTAATAAAAAAATCCATGTTTATGCCTATGGTTCTAGTTTACCTGTTGGTTTTGTAATAAAAAGGTTGTGTTTTTTGTAATGCAAGTTTTAGCCTTTATTAAGTGTGATGTTTTAAAAACAAAGTTAACTATATAACTATTGTGTTTTAAAATGTGTCATTAGTAATTCTCAGAGCCTCATTTCTCTTCCTCTTTGTCTACTTTTTGTTAGGGCCATCATAGCCTCTCCACATTGCATGACTTTCTTCAGAGGAGTAGATCTTGCCACGAGAGAAGATGAGCTGTTGCAATTTGTTTGGGTGATAACATGTGCAAAATATTGTCTTTCGGCTTAAAGATTATTTACTACATGGACACATCACTTAGCCCTATTACATAAGCTTGGATGGCAACAACCAAGAGTGGGTACCTGAGGATTACATATGCTATATCTACAAGAACAACAAGGCCTACGTGCCTTAAGTGTCTCTCACACATTGCTATACCCTAAATATAGAAAAGTAATGGATCAAGACACAGGTAATGTGGGGGAGAGGATTTTCTCTCTTGGGAGATGTGACTCATCTTTTTCCTATTTATTTTGATGTTACACCCCTATGTGCATTGAGATCAAAGAATCTTATGCATAAGAGATATTGTAATCTAAGGAGAATCTAAGAGAGCTCTATGCATACAGGAGTTATAAGACTCTTATGCTACTTTTTAAAAATATTTGTGTAGTAGGGTATGACCTGAAGATGATTCTTTGATACTTAGACATATCTGAGGTTCTTTTAAATGATGTAGACATTGTGTGCTAGACATGATGATCTACCTTCTAGAGCACATAGAAAAGGTTGCTAGGTCTTTCCCATTTCCCAAAATAATTGAGGCCCCCTCATCATCCAAGGCAAGACTTGAGTGAAACCCAAATACTAACCTTGGATGATTGAGGTTGCCTCATCATCCAAGGGTGAACCTTGAGTGAAAGCCCAATGGTAAAGGTGAGATGAAGAGAAGGAGGTGGAGGAGGAAGTGGAGCCTATCATGGAACATGCTTGGTGTGAGGTGAAAAAAAAGAAAGAAAACCCTGCCTCTATAGCTCTTCACCTCCCAAACTTGGAATCACAACACACGAACGGGGGCACCACCAACCACCCGCTAGAACACTCTCTCACCATGCACCACCCACCCACACCATAAGGACAACTCAAAACCCCAATAAAAAGATGATTATCCAACAAAAAACATATACAGCACCAACCATGTACAACTCAGCAAATATACCAAAAACCAGGACTCTGGCCAGGATTTACTGCCAAGGGAATACACCCTTGCGTCTAACAACCAAGCCTCTGTCTCTCGGTCTCTACTTCACTTCAAAGGGCGCCACACCAGCAACCCTTCTTCACTTCCTCTATAGCCCGGCTATTCTCTGTCTCTCCACCTGCTACCTACCAAGTGTCGTAGGCGAGCTCCACTATCTCCAGCCCACACATCAGCACCACTTCAGTCAACACTCACAAAAAACCAAGGCTCTCTCTCTGGTCAGCATCCACTCTCTGCCTGCAATCATCGCTCACACAAAACCAGCTACTCTCTTCAGAAGGCGCCCACACCAGCTAACCCTCAACTCAGCAGCTCCCACTCTCTGTGTGTCGTGAAACTAGCAGCTTCGCCAACCACCAGAACCTTGCACAATCTCTTCAGCACCACACAAACTGCTCAACGCAGCCTCACTTTCCCTTGCATCCAGCCCAAGCCACATCAACTTCAATCCCTTGCTAACAGCAGCTCTCTCTTGCTGCTCCAATCACCCAAGGCCCACACCAACTAACCTTTACATGCATCCCTTAGCCTCACCTGCGCTACCAACTGCCTTCCAGTCTTTCAAGAAGTCTCTCCACCCACAGCTTTCACAAGGCGGTCGCACATTGTGGCTCTCTTCGACCTCTGCACTCTGCTCCCTAGAGGGACCCTCTTTCTCTCACACCCCGGCTGTCACCTTTCTACTGTCTTCGCCAGTCTTCTTTTCCCAACACAAGGCGGCCCTGTAACCTTCTCACTGCAACTCTGCAGCATCACCCGTCAGCCACCTATCACCTTCGAAGTGGCAATTTTACCTTCAGTCTCGACGTCCTTTCGCCAACCTTCCCTTTGGCGTGTCTGTCTTCACAGCGCCTCCACTGTCTCCAGGTCCCTAGGCGATTACCTGCAGCCAGCCTCTCCTTCCAGATGGCAACTTCCACCTCGTCTCGTCTCTGTCTGCTGCAACTCCACCCAGAGCCGACCCCTCTTCACTTCCCGCTATAGCTGCGCCTCTCCTTTGGTCTCTGCAGCGCCAGCTTGCCTCCACGCATCATCAGAGCCGCCCAAGCGGCCTCAACACTTCAGCCGTCGCCATCCTTCTTACCCGGTTCTACCAAGCTTTACCCACCAGGCGTCCTTCAGTAGAGAGGCCCTTTGTACCCTTGGCGACCACCAGCGCTTCACTGCTTCGTCTCCAAGCACCCGGCGATTCTGTTCTTGCTTACGAGGCGACCAAAGCTACGAGGCGGCCATCCCTCTCTCTTCGTAGCGCCTCGTCTCAGAGCGACCTCTGCACTGCACCCCCCTTTTCTAAACTTCAAGGCGGCCACCACTTCATTCTTTCTTCGCAGCACCTCGCCACCTTCTAGACTTTCGTGCTGGCAGCCAACCAAGCCTTCACGTAGCTATTTTTAATTGGCCATGTTATATTATATTTTTTTATTTTTTTTAAGCCTCAAAGCCACAAAATAATGGCTACCCACTAATGCTAAAAGACTCTCCTTCTCCTTGTGCTTCGGGTCATCACACCACGCCCACAACTTTCCAAAACAGATGAATGCAAAAAGTGCCCACAGCTTCGTGATCAGAATCATTATTTACCAAACAAGACAATTGCCAGTCGTCGTCGGTGCCCTGCATTTAGCAACCGTCCGCACACCATATTATTGCCATAAGACTTCCAAATCTCCCGCATCTGCTCCCAAAAAAAACACGTGCATATACCAGCTTACTACCAAACCACTCAGCCTATACATTTGCCAGGGCTTTCAGGGCAAAGATTATTTGCAAACCACGCACACCATATGTACACAGATCCAAAATACTTTTCAGATTTTTACCTGACATACTTTGCCCAACCCCTAGCCTGCTGAATCATTTATGATCAGCAGAAAGCATATGACCACGTTTCCCTCCGTCAATCCTTTGAGCATCATACAGTGTAACCAACACATCTCTATTCCAAGTAATCAAAGAAAAACTGTCATCTTCCCCAGGCATAATTTTCCATCCCACATCCCACAACACGTCATAAGAATTTTTGGAAACAAAGCTCCTGACATACACACCATCTTGCCTCATCTCAAGCCCAAAATCACTGATATGGTCAACACCAATATTAGAGAACCAGTGAAGCAATTCCTGCTGAGGGTAATAACTGATGAAAGCTTCATAAAAAAAAACCTGTTGTGCCATAACATTTTCCTGTCCATCAACATAAGAGACATCACCATCAAAGCCCCAGCCACCACAGGCAAAACAAACTCCTCTTCAAAAGGCACCATTCCCAAAGCATCCACTTCAGTTCCTATATGCTCATCCTCATCAAGGCCAGTAAGAAATTCATCTATCACAGCATTCATAAACTCATCCATAGCATCCGCATCATTCACAGTCTGCTGGTGTTGCTCTTCCTTCATAGCCTCAATTCTACTCATGGCTTTTTTAACATTAAAGCATATCTAATCATCCAGCTCCAACTCAGGTTCATCATCCTGCAGACTTTCTATATCCCACTCATCCCACACAGGTTCATTATCCAAAGATTTGAAAGTAGACTCTTTCACATCACGTGCATACCTTTGCTCATGATTCACTTGTACCTCCTCGCATTCTTCCTGTATGGCCTCTTCCTGTTGGGCAACCTCATCACCAAGCACTTCCTCATCAATAACCAGGGCATCCATCTCTGCATCCTCCTCACTGGATGAAGTGTCTTCTGTTCCCTCACTAGTAGTGGTGCTACTGGTCGTAACACTCGAATTAGCTTCACTTTCCTCTTCATCATCTACAGGCTTCTGGTTATCCATATTAAACTGCTTTTTATCCCCTCTCGTCATACTACAGAGTAATCACCCCTTTCCTCCAATCCTGAACAGCCTTCACCGCTCTCAGCCATGGTCTTCCCAAAATGATGGGGAATGCACCCATTCCTGCAGGCATGCACCCATTCCTGCAGGCATAACATGACAATCCACAAACACCTTTACATCAAAAGCTTCCAATTCTAACTCTTTGATCATACCTAAGCATTTGACCTTCTGGTGATTAGCTAGCCAAATACGGAATCCAAACGCCCGTATCAACCCCTGCACTTCATGCCAAACTTTATCTGGATCCTCAATCTTCTTGAACCTGTTCAAAAGAGCAGTCTTCAATCCATCCTCAATCATCTCAATGCGTGGAACAGTAACCCTCAAAATGACTCCTCATAAACTCTGTACCAAACCCTTGCATCTCCCTTCAAACAGATGCTCAGCAACCGCAATACCTGTGCCTGCTCATTGATATGGTTGCTTATGCATGCAACCTCCATCCTTTCCAGAAAATCTGCCACATCTTCATTGGGACCACCAAAAAACTATGGATACGATATCATTTTGATCCCCAAGCTTCACTTCAAATCCCAAGAAAAACCAAAAACACTTTCCTTCAATTTCTCACTCTGGGGCATACACCCTCGTAAGAGAAATCCCTGAGCTATCCTCTATAGCTCTTCACCTCCCAAACTTGGAATCACAACACATGAACGGGGGCACCACCAGTCACCGGCTGGAACACACTCTCACCATGCACCACCCACCCACACCATAAGGACAGCTCAAAACCCCAATAAAGAGATGATTATCCAACAAAAAACATATACATCACCAACCATGTACAACTCAGCAAATATACCAAAAACCAGGACTTTGGCCAAGATTTACTGCCAAGGGAATACACCCTTGCATCTGACAACCAAGCCTCTGTCTCCCGGTCTCTGCTTCACTTCAAAGGGCGCCCCACCAGCAACCCTTCTTCACTTCCTCTGTAGCCCGGCTATTCTCTGTCTCCAACTGCTACTTGCCAAGTGTCGTAGGCGAGCTCCACTGTCTCCAGCCCACACATCAGCACCACTTCAGTCAACACTCACAAAAAACCAAGGCTCTCTCTCTGGTCAGCATCCACTCTCTGCCTGCAATCATCACCCACACAAAACCAGCTACTCTCTTCAGAAGGCGCCCACACCAGCTAACCCTCAACTCAGCAGCTCCCACTCTCCATGTGTCATGACCAGTAGCTTCGCCAACCACCAGAACCTTGCACAATCTCTTCAGCACCACACAAACTGCTCAACGTAGCCTCACTTTCCTTTGCATCCAGCCCAAGCCACATCAACTTCAATCCCTTGCTAACAGCATCTCTCTCTTGCTGCTCCAATCACCCAAGGCCCACACCAGCTAACCTTTACCTGCATCCCTTAGCCTCACCTGCGCTACCAGCTTCCTTCCAGTCTTTCAAGAAGTCTCTCCACCCATAGCTTTCATGAGGCGGTCGCACATTGTGGCTCTCTTCGACCTCTGCACTGTGCTCTCTAGAGGGACCCTTTTTCTCTCACACCCCGGCTGTCACCTTTCTACTGTCTTCGCCAGCCTTCTTTTCCCAACACAAGGCGGCCCTGTAACCTTCTCACTGTAACTCTGCAGCATCACCCATCAGCCACCTATCACCTTCGAAGTGGCAATTTTACCTTCAGTCGACGTCCTTTCACCAACCTTCCCTTTGGCGTGTCTATCTTCACAGCGCCTCCACTGTCTCCAGGTCCCTAGGCGATTACCTGCAGCTGGCCTCTCCTTCCAGACGGCAACTTCCACCTCGTCTCGTCTCTGTCTGTTGTAACTCCACCCAGAGCCGACCCCTCTTCACTTCCCGTTGTAGCTGCGCCTCTCCTTTGGTCTCTGCAGCGCCAGCTTGCCTCCACGCATCAGAGCCGCCCAAGAGGCCTCAACACTTTAGCCGTCGATTATCACAACCAAGTAGTAAGTATGTTTTGTAGAATGTATAAGGTATCACTGAACATCAAGGACACTTGTGTCCCTCTTTGGAATTGGGGAGACACCATGGAGGACGAAGCAATAGCACGAGAAGAAGGAGATTGAACAAGGAAGAAAGAGTCCTAAAAGATATAAGAAAGCAAAAGATAAAAATAGAGAAAAAGAGCAATAGATATAAATAGAGGGATATATATAAATAGAGAAAAAAAGATTAAATTAAAAATTAAGGTTTTGAAATTAGGGTTTTGAAAGAAGAGAAAGAGAGGAAAAGAAGAAACAATGAAGAAAAGAGAGGAGAGGAAAAGGAATATATATATATATATATATATATATATATATATATATATAGAGAGAGAGAGAGAGAGAGAGAGAGAGAGAGAGAGAGAGAGAGAGAGAGAGAGAGAGAGAAGGGGAGTTCGGTGACAGAGAGAAAGAGTGTGTGTGTGTGTGAGAGAGAGAGAGTGTGTGTGTGAGAGAGAGAGAGGCAGAGGGCTATCCTTTTAGGGTTTAGGGAGGGAGAGAGTTTGTGAGAGAGAAGGAGATCATTTTATGGGGGAGAGGTGAGAGTTTTGCTTTTAAGGGAGGGGACGTTTTGCTGTTAGCAAGGAGGGGGGAGGGAGAGGGTGTTTTGCTTTGTGGGGGGGGGGAGTGGCTCCCGCGTCGTTTAGCTTTGGGGGAGAGAGAGAGAGAGAGAGAGAGAGAGAGAGAGAGAGAGAGAGAGAGAGAGAGTGGTTGCCGTTGTTGCAGGGGAGGAAAAGAGGGCTACCACGTTTTGTTTAGGGGGGGGAGGGCTCAAGCATTTAATGGAGGGTGGGAGGGAGGGCGTGTGTGCCCCCCACTAAGGCCGACAATCACCCTTAGTGGGGGGGTGACCGTTGCCCTTAGTGTCCCATCCCCCCACTACAAGCAACAATCACCCTTAGTGGAGGGTGGGACACCCCCACCAACTAAGTGCAATGGTCGCCCTTAGTTGGTGGGGGGGAGGGGGGTCACCAACTCAGGGTGATTGTCCCCCCTCCCCTCCCCCCACCTACTAAGGGTGACCATTGCCCTTAGGAGGTGGGGGGTCATCAATAAGGGCGACGGTTGCCCTTAGTTGGCGACCCCTCCCCCTCCACCCACCTACTAAGGGTAATTCCCCCCTCCCCTCCCCCCACCTACTAAGGGTGACCATTGCCCTTAGGAGGTGGGGGGGTCATCAATAAGGGCGACGGTTGCCCTTAGTTGGCGACCCCTCCCCCTCCACCCACTTATGGGCGACCGTCGCCCTTAGTGGGTGGGCCCCCCCACTAAGTGTGATGGTCGTCCTTAAGTGGGTGGGGGGGTCACACTTAAGGGCGATGATCACCCTTACTGAGTGGGCCCTGTTGAAAGAATGGTAGAGGAGGAGGAGACACACACACAGGAGCAAACCCTAATGTATATTGCAAACCCTAACCATAGAGGGAAGCCATGTCCGATCTCACACAAAGCATAATGCACTAATCCATAATCCACACAACACACAATGAGTTGTGTCCACACACTCTACTAACCCTAGCTAATGTCCACACACATGTTCCTACCTAATCTGCCAGCACATAGCATAGCTGGCTCACACTGACATCGAGCTTGAATCTCAAGAGCCCCTCTCAAGCTCATGATGTACTGCCGATGAAGATGTAGATGAGCTTGGGATATCAACACTCTCAACACTCCCCCTCAAGCTCATCCCATGTACTCCCAACATAGTCCGGAAGTACTCAAACTTCTCCCTGCTAAGTGGCTTCGTAAAGATATCAGCCACCTGCTCATCAGTCTTCACATAGTGAAGATCAACTGTACCATCCAGCACCTTTTCTCTGACAAAGTGATAATGGACCTCTATGTGTTTGGTCCTCGCATGAAATACTGGATTCTTTGCCAACTGCATACTGCTCATGTTGTCACAATGTATGACAACTTTGCCATCAAGAGGCTCACATAAATCTGCCAAGAGACTCTTTAACCATATAGCCTCACAAGTAGCAATGGCTGCACCTCTGTACTCAGCCTCTGTACTGGACAAAGCAACTGTAGGTTGCTTTTTGCTACTCCAACTCACCACAGCACTTCCAAGTGTAAAAGCATGTCCACTAGTAGACCTCCTGTCATATGCGCTACCTGCCCAATCAGCATCTGTGTAGCCATGAATGTCCAAGCTTTTACCACTCTCATAAAATAGACCATAATGTGCTGTGGTCTTCACATATCTCATGATGCGTCTCACTGCATCCAAATGTGGTTTCCTGGGGCTCTGCATAAACTGGCTAACCAGCCCCACTGCATAACTCAAATCCGGGCGTGTGATAGTCATATATATGAGACTACCAACCATCTTCCTGTACATGGAAGGATCATCCAATTCCTCGCCATAATCAGCCCGCAACTTCACATTTTGCTCCAATGGTGTACTCATAGGTTTACACCCTGTCATGCCATACTTTGCCAACATATCCAATGCATATTGGCGCTGTACTAACCAAGTACCTGCATGATCTTTCACCACTTCAATGCCAAGGAAGTATCTCAACTCACCAAGATCTTTCATGTCAAATTGCCCACTCAAGGCTTTCTTGACATGCATCACATCTGCACCATGATCACCTGTAATAATCAAGTCATCCACATAGATGACTAGTAACACAATCCCATGCTGTGTCTTCTTCACATACAGTGAAGAGTCTACTGTAGAAGTCTGAAAACCAAGTGAGATAAGATATCTGCTCATCTTATCACTCCAAGCATGAGGTGCTTGCTTTAGACCATACAATGCCTTTTTCAACCTGCATACGTGAGTAGGATATCTAGGGTGTACATACCCTTCTGGCTGTGCCATGTATACTTCCTCTTGTAGATCTCCATTCAGAAATGCATTCTTGACATCCATCTGATGCATTTCCCAGCCATTAGCTGTGCAGCCATAGCAATGACTGCTCTCACTGTGCCCATCTTAGCCACTGGGCTAAACGTCTCATCATAATCCAATCCATGGGTCTGTGCATAACCCTTTGCTACCAATCTTGCCTTATGTCTTTCAATAGAACCATCAGATTTGCACTTCACTTTGTAAACCCATTTACATCCAATAACATTCTTATCCTTTGGTAGTGCAACCAAGTCCCATGTATCATTATGGACCAATGCGTCCATCTCCACATCCATTGCTTTTTCCCATACATGCTCTCCAACAGCCTCTGTGTAGCATGTAGGTTCCACATGCTTTACCATAGATGTCATATATGCATAGTGCATAGCAAAATCTCTGTATGTCAACCTATCAACAGGATATCTGACCCTCTGGGATCTCCGCAATGCATGCGGGTCACTCTGTACACCTGTGACTCTAGCATGTGGTGGCACATATCTGTCCTGCTATCTAGCACCAGGTGTGCGTAATACAGGTATGCCAAGCTCCTCATCCAAACTTTCAGAACTGGATGACTCATATCCTGTGATTCCAATTCCTTCGACTTTCTTTTTGCCTTTATCCATAGCACTACTGCCAGTGCTTACACTCTCATGCCTCAAACGTCCTGACCATGGACGTACACTGCTACTCTCAGCTTCTGCTGCTGGCCCAGACATAGTAGTAGAACTAGAACTTGCTTGTGATGGCAAGTTCACAGGCACATCTGCTTCCAGTGACTCAATAACACCTTCATCTTTTGCTTTATACCAACTAGCAAGCTCATCAAACACCACATCACGTGAGATGACCACTTGTCTAGTTTGTGGATTATAACACTTGTAGGCCTTTCGATCCTGTGCATATCCCACAAATATACATTTCTCTGCCTTAGGATCCAACTTCCTTCTTCTTTCATCAGGCACATGCACATAAGCTATGCATCCAAAAACTTTAAGATGTCCAATGTCTGGCCTGTAACCTGTGAGCCGCATCTCTGGCGTGCTTCCATGAATGGCTGCTGTAGGTGTTTTGTTCAATATATAAACTGCAGTAGCACATGCTTCTGCCCAATAGTAATCTGGCATGCTCTTTTCATTAAGCATTGCCCTTGCCACTTCACATATAACTCTATTCTTTCTCTCAGCCACACCATTCTGCTGAGGTGTATACCTGCATGTCAATTGTCTCCTTATCCCATGCTTCCTCAAGAAATGTTCAAAAGCTTTTGAGGTGTATTCACCACTTCCATCTGTCCTCAGACATTTAATCCAACAGCCATACTGCTTTTCTGCAAAAGCTTTGAAATCCATGAATTTTTCCAATACTTCACTCTTCTCTTTCAGAAAATATATCCATGTCATCCTGCTAAAGTCATCAATGAATGTAACATAGTATAGACTGCCTTTGATAGATGGGTTTTGTGCAGGACCCCATACATCACTGTGTACTATCTCAAGTGGCCTGTTACTCATATTTCCTTCTCTAGGAAACCTCAATCTTGCCTGCTTCCCAAACTGACAGGCTTCACAAACATGCATATGTCCATCATATTTGAACCTAGGCAATCCATTGACAATGCCTCTTGTTTGCATGTTCTTTAATCTCTGTATATTTACATGGCCAATCCTCTTGTGCCACATATCAATATCTTGTACTACATTCCTGCTCTTTGAGAACATGGCTGATTTTAGCTCAGGAATTCCAGCATCCAGCTTAAACAATCTTCCTTCTTTCTTGCCTTTAGCAATCACTCTACATCCATGTTTGAAATCTTCAACGAAGCATCCATGCTCATTGAAGCGAACCTGTAATCCCTGTTCTACCATTTGACCAACTGAGGCCAAGCTTTTAGTGATCGAAGGCACATACAGCACATCTGACATAGACTTTGTCTGACCATTATGCATGACCAATGGTACACTTCCAACATGTGTAATGACATGCTGGGTATCATCACCTGTTTCCACATAGCCTTTGACATCCATTGGCTTCATGTGCTCAAACATTCACCATGGCATGTCATATGATTTGATGCTCCTGAGTCCATATACCATGTATCATCATTCTCAGCATTTGTTGTCATAGAACCCACAACATGCTTCATGGCAAACAAATGATTTGCAGTTCCATCATTGCTACTTGATGCATAGTTGCCACCATGTTGTGCATAGTTTCCACCATAATGACCACCACGTTGTGCTCTTCCCCCTCTCAAATCATTCTGTTTGCGAAAGCAATCTCTCGCCATATGACCATATTTGCCACAATAATGGCATTCAACATCTTGCATAGAATTTTGTTGGCCTTGCCAACGTCCTCGACCACGGGGGTTACCTCTGCCTCGCTGAGGTGCATAACCACGACCACCTCGAGCACCATAAGAAGGCTGAAAATTCTGTTGTGGAGGTCTATCCTGCCATCCACGACCATTACCACCACGTCCACGTGATGCGAATCTCCCCCTGCCTCTAAAACCTCTCTGCGAGTAGAAAGCCTGATTTCTGCCATCATCATGGCTAGTAGATGCATCCAGAAATGAATCACTGAGCTTGATTTCCTCAACCAATAAGAGGGAAACCAACTCATCGAAGTCGGGTAAACCTGTACTCCTCACTGAGATAGATGTATCAAAAGATTTGTATTCCTTGCCAAGACCACGCAAGGTAATATCCACCAAATCGTCATCAGGCATGGGGGCATTTATTGTGGCCAATGCATCTGCAAACTTCTTGATTTCTTGCACATAATCATGTATGCTCCTTTTATTCCTTTTCACATTGTGTATCTGCTGTCGCAATTGAGACTTGCGAGCACTCGTATCTGTATCAAACATCTTGACCAAAGTATCCCATGCATCTTTGGGATTCTCAGCATCCTGAATGTGTATGAGCATAGCATCAGATATACATATAGACAAATAATGCAGCACTTTGAATGCTCTCTCTGACCATTGCTTATGAGCAATAAGCTGCTGCTGTGTAGGTTGCCGAGGTAGCTCAGGCTCTGGCTCAGCACCTGTAATGAGATTCCAAAAACCTTTTCCTTTCAAGAAACTCTTTATCCTGTACTTCCATGCCTGGAAGTTCTTCCTATCCAGCTTTTCACCAACAATCTGAACTGGATTGTCCGACATGTTTCTCAATGCGTACACCTTCCGCACACTTCAAATCTGTAAATGAGCCTTCCTCAGCTCAACCACACTCCAATGAATGTTGCAGATACTCCAAGATAGCCAACAAACTCCAAATTTGATGTAGAAAATCAACCTGTAATCATCTGAGATGAACTGACTCACGCAGTGCGGAATACCCTGTATTGACATGCCTTCCAAGGCTCCAAATCGCAATGTAATGGTGCAATCAAGTCTAGGCAACTTGCATTGACACCTAATGAACCTCAATGTTGAGTATCAACTCCATTTGACATGTGTAATTATCAATTTTTGAAAACCCCTTTCTCTGTTTTTGGAAAAACCAGAAAAACCAGAAAAACCAGTAATGATTTGGCTCTAATTCCTTCAATATTTCACCAAATTGAGCAACCAGGCATTCATTGGCTTAGCAATAGTGTCCATCAACTCCATGTAAGAGTAATTTGTCCAATTGTAAAACACCAAAGATTAATTGCTCGATTAAAATGCTCTGTTTCTCTGCAACCAGTGGACAGCCTGTTTTAATCAGCTCATTCCCAGCTCAATTAAGCATCATTGGTCAAACAAATCACATAGCCCTCTTCTCCAAGATGTAAAGCATCCAATTGCTAAAGAGATTGTGGAAGATGTCAAGTAACCAATGAGAAATCAACCTCCTCGTAGTGAAAAGACCAGAAAATTTCCCTGTTTTCTCTGTATGAGCTGTGCCGCCTGCATTCAGGGTGTTTGGGAGTGTTTAACTTGTTAATTGAAGAGCTAACCAAGTCCCCAACACACTTGGGTATGTGTGCAACAAGTCAATGGTTTAATTTTTACCAAAAATATGCTCCAAATGCATCAAATCTTCACCTCCTTTTCTCTGTTTTGTGAGAGGTCAAAAACCAGAGTTTTCCACTCAATTAAATGCATGTAAATTGCTCCAAAATCACAGTAGGGCTTGCATAAGAGTTGCCATTACATCTCTCATTGTCAGATACATGTTTGCTTTGCCAGAATCACACATATTTCCACCATACATCAATGTTCCCAAGCTTTAATGGAAACCTTCAAAAACCAAAATTTTGCCTTGCTTTGATTTGCTCTAAAATGCTTTGCTTTTGCCTGTATCACCTGCAATCCGCTCAAGGATGTTTAGAGGACCTTACCCGGTAGGCCAAGCTCTCAGATCTGATAGTATTTGGTGTGCTCCAAGCTTCACAGCTCTAATGGCAGCTTCACAGCTTCTTTTCACAGCTTCTTCTTCTCCCTCTTCACTCACTCACTCATAAACCCTAATAAACAGCACAAGGCTCTGATACCATGTTGAAAGAACGGTAGAGGAGGAGGAGACACACACACAGGAGCAAACCCTAATGTATATTGCAAACCCTAACCATAGAGGGAAGCCATGTCCGATCTCACACAAAGCATAATGCACTAATCCATAATCCACACAACACACAATGAGTTGTGTCCACACACTCTACTAACCCTAGCTAATGTCCACACACATGTTCCTACCTAATCTGCCAGCACATAGCATAGCTGGCTCACACTGACATCGAGCTTGAATCTCAACAGGCCCCCACCCCAGTTAAGGGCGACGATCTCCCTTAAGTGGGCGGTTTAGGGGAGTGGGTGACCCCCCTTAAGGGCAATGGTCGCCCTTAGTGAGTGGGCCCCCGCCCACTTAAGGGCGACCCCGCCCCCCACCCAGTTAAGGGCGATGGTCACCCTGTGACCCCATTCGCCACCCACTTAAGGGTGACCATCGCCCTTAAGTGGGTGGGGTGGGGGGATGCTCCACCACCCCCAGCCACTTAAGGGAAACCATTGCCCTTAAGTGGGTTGGGGGGTCACCAAATAAGGGCAATCCCTCCTCCCCCCCCCAAACCAACTAAGGGAGACGTGGTGGGGGGAAGCGACCCTCCCCACTTAAGGGCGATCATCACCCTTAAGTGGGTGGGGTGGAGGGGGGTCACTCCCCCACCCACCCCAGTGGGCGGGATGGTTGCCCTTAAGTGGGTGGGGGTAGGGGAGCAACCCCCCTTAAGTGGGTGGGGTGGAGAGGGGTCTGGGCCCCCCACCCCTATGATTGCCCTTAAGTGGGTGGGGTGGGGGAGTTACCCCCATTAAGTGGGCGGGGTGGAGGGTGGTTGCTCCTCCCACCCCCACCAACTTAAGGGTGGTTGCTCCCCCACCCCCACCCACTTAAGGGCAACCATCCCCCCCCCCTTAAGTGGGTGGGGTGGAGGAGGGTTGCTCCCCCCACCCCCATGGTTGCCCTTAAGTGGGTGGGGGAGTGACCCCCATTAAGTGGGTGGGGTGGAGGGTGGTTGCTCCTCCCACCCCCACCAACTTAAGGGTGGTCGCTCCCCCACCCCCCCCCCCACTTAAGGGCGACCCACCACCCACTTATAAGGAGGGCGACCCATCGCCCTTAAGTGGGTGGGGGGGATCGCCCAACTAAGGGTGATCCCCCCCCAACCAACTAATGACGACCGGACCTTAGTGGGTGGGGGGTTCACCAACTAAAGGAGCCCCTCCCCTCGACCCCTCACGCGGTGAACCATGACCCACTAAGGGCATGACTCCCCCCCACCAACTAATACTTCTCTCTGTCTCTCACGATCAATTAATTTATCATTATGGAATAATCGTTATATAGGAGTTAGTTATGGAATAATCATGATTTAAATGAGAGTTAGTTATACAGCATGCATTTATTATATAGTATAATTATTAAAAATAAATTTTAGATTTTGTGTATTAATGCCGTTATTTATAATGATCATTTTTAAAAAATGAGTACTCTTCTTGCAAGAGCATAGAAACCAACTCCTTAAACTTCAAGGCATTTGAATTGCCTTTCATAACATGAGTTTGATGGTAAAAGAAAAAGCTAGTTTTCTAAGAGCTTTTGTGTTTATGAGCTGGTTTTCTGAGAGCTTTTCTTGCCATGGGGAACACTTCTTTTCATGTTTTTGTAGGAGCTTTGGAGAGTGATCCTATTGTTAGAACTGTATAGGATCGTTTTTATATTACTAAAGCCGATGATGATTTTGATGGAATATTATGTCCTCAATCTGGATTGAAAGTTTTTTTTGAAATCAAATAACAAGATGATGGTGCAGATCATGTTATACCTATCTAGGCAGCTAGACCTAGAGAGAAACCATGTTATATCTTTGATAAAGATATAACAACAAAATACCTTGTCATTCCAATAATAGAAGAGTTAAGCAACACTACAACAAGCACCCCAAAAGAAGTCATTATTGACCTTACAATAGGAGATTCTCCCACAAGCACACCACTTCAAAAGAGTGTGGTCAAATACTTATTATTTAAGGAATCTCATGGTGGTGTTCTTTATAGATTGTTATTAGCAGCACACATATTGAGAAAGTAGAAGAGATTCCTTAAATCTATAATGGTAATGTGGCTTTTAAGTTGCCGAATGTACGTTTTCCTTTAGCCTCTCCAATGCAAGGAATGGAGCAAGCACATGATGGCCATTGTTGGGTGAAACTTGCAGAGAATCATGTGAAGTTTCTTGGAGTTAAATGAAAGAGTTCTTATGGAGGCTTATTTGAGTGCACTTATGTCTTGTGTGGAAGCAAAACCATGAATGGCACCCTGAATACAACATCATGGATTGATAAGTTTATTGTCTTGGCTTAATTTTAGTAAACTTTGATTTATAAGAGTATTTATTAGAACTTTGTAATTTTTCACATAATAGGCAAGCTCACAAAGAAACTTCCCTCCCTGGGCTTAACAACGAATGTATATGGATCACTAGCTTATTTCTACTGCAAGAACAAACCTATATGTAGAAGAATGTGTGGTGCTACGGTGTACTATTGTATGCCTGCTGATCCACATATGTGGATATTGATGATACATCAAGGGGAAAATTTGCAAAAGGTGCAAAGGGGCACATCAAGGTAGGCATTGCAAAAGATAAGAGAACTTGTACAAGAGGCAATTTCAGAGGTGGCTAGAAGTGCTCCAAGGAAGGTACAAATGGATATCACCAAACACCTCGTTGGATGTAGTTGTCAGCAGGAAAAGCATACAAAGAATGAATCAAATATTAGCAACATGGATTTGTCACTATTATTGAAACACATGCGCATCTCCTAATTCAATGTCAAAGGTAATGTTCTTTCCATATTGATTTTAATTGTTTTCTTGTGAATGAACGTTTACATAGTTTGTTAAGTTGTCCAATTCTCTTATAGATTCAGGAGGATGGTGCATGCTTCTAGGATCAAAAGTTCAATGCAAGGAGTAGAGGCAAGTATCCTAAAATTGAAGAGACAATGTGCTTTTGAGTTCTTCCATGGCAGTCGTTTTCCTGGGCAAGCTTTCGATGAGTTAGACTGGTGTTATGTGTTTAAAATGTCAACCACAAGACCTGCATTGGGTTTAGGTGAACCATATGCACCAAATAGGAGATAGGGATTTGAGGAAGGCTTGGGTTTTTTTTAATCACGTTAGGTGTGTGTAAGGATGGACAACAATGGCTGCACATGTATATGATCCAAGGTTTAGTTTGGTCTTGTAAAGTTCTTAAAAATATTGATCTTGTTTTTAGTACTTTTTCAATTTTTGTATGATGGCATGAAGCCTATAAGAGCTCATGAAAATTTCAACTTGTGAAATGAAAGAGGAGGACATGATGGCAAAAGTGCTTTTCTAGGAGATGATTAACAATGTTATGGTCCAAAAAGGCTTTTCTAAGCCATATTTTTTGGCTTCATGGGCTAATGAGGCTGGAGCCAACTGGAGGGCAGTTAGGACAATCTATAATAATTGAAAGCTCTTAGTACTGTTTATTGCTTTGTGCAAACTCAATCCTGTCATTATCTAGCTTAACAAGGTGGCATTGTTAAGATTGAGAGAGAGGGATTTACCACCTAGGGCCACACCATTGTCGGTGTGAACAAACTCTTGAGAGAGAGAGAGTTATTCATTTAAGAAAAGAGTGCAAGTGGATCATTAGATTTTATCAAGCATTGGAAAGAGAAGAACTACTTCAACAATCTCAGCATCAAACTCAAATTAATTGATGGAAGCGTCAAGGTATTATGTGCTATTTTTTTCTTAGTGAAAACAATGAAAAATCAGTCAATTTAGAGCTCTCAATTGCCCTTGTGTGGGGATATTTTCCATAGCTTCTCTTAGGGATTCTATAGCCCAACTCAAGGCGATGAGGACATAGCATAGCCCTTGCCCAAACAGAGTGGAATCAACCGCCTAGATCTCAGAAAGCAATAGAGGGTTCAAACCTCTGTTGTTGAGCAGAGAAGAAGGTGTCTTTTGGGGACCTAAATAGCTCATAATTGCAGCATACAAGGCAGATCTCCTTCAACTATCAGTCGTTCTATCTTTGTTGACCTCATTTTTAGTACCAAAGCAGCTCACACCTATTGGCTGTGTGCATGTTTTTGGAGCAATACCAGCAAACTAGTCCGATCTCTCTTCTACAACAACCATGTGCTAATTGGTGCCTTAATGAGCACCTAATTAGGTGTCTTTGATTGCTATTCAACGGTGGTTCCTTTGGCGCAGCTGATGGGCATCTCTCCCAGCAAAAAATTGGTGCCTTTCCTCCATGACTACAGGAGATTCAGCTCTCCCCAATCTGCTCACCTTCCTCCTTGTTTCTAGGAGGGAGAGTTAAAAATTCAAAATTATATTGGTGATTAATATTTTATAAATTCTAAGGTGTAGAAAGGCATGTACATAGTCTCTTTGTGAGCACTATTTCATTGGCCTAGCTACATAATCCTAAGTGGGATTACACATCTTTGTGATAAACATTTTGTAACATGCTCTCACAGTATAAAGAGCATATGCCAATTTTTTGAGTGGAAGCACATCATGCCTAGGTATATCCATTTCAAAATTATCCTTGGTATTTCTTTTATCATTTAATAATCCCTACAACCCTTCTGGTGGTGTAAAGGATTAGTGGTTGTAAGGGTCTTTCAAATATTGGAGATCCTTGTGATGTTGAGAGCTCTAGTGTGAGCACCCATGATACATAATGTGCATCCCATTTGTGAGGGATGGGAACACATACTCCTTGGTGGTTCTTATCTTTGTGAAAGACATGGTGACCTCGTCTTTTCCATGTGTGAGATGGAAGCAACATGCTCATCTTCTCATCTACTTTATGTGTATTTTGATGGCTCTAGACACTTCTTGTGTGAGAAGGAAGTGGTTTTGTCATCGTCATGTGAACTCTTGACAAAAACTTTGTAATGTCCTCATGTTATAAAGGACTTAGATCAACCTTTGTGATAATGCACGTGATACTCTCCATGTGTGAGATGGAGGTCACTTGCATACCTTGTGAGTTCTACTTAGTGGTTATGTCTATGTTACCTTTATGGTACATTCTCTATGTGAGCTTATGTATTGTGCACATCTCCTTGGTTGAGATCCTTGGTGATAATCCTTTATGGTCTCTATGTGAGATCATGATCCTTTGTGGTGGTGAACTTAATAAATTTCTTGATGGAGGTTGAATCTTGGTAGTGTTTCATTTCCATGTGCTAGATGGGACTTAATTCATGATGACCAACTTGGTGGTGCCTATGTCAACTTGGTGATGACTTGGTGCCTATGTCAACTTGGCGATGACTTCTTTGTGGCTTCTTTGTGATGGTTTTCTCTTGAAGATGGCATGAGTGGCAACATGATTCTATTCAAGACCTTTGTGGACTTCTTCATCAAATAAACATGAGCGGTAGCATGTTCCATTTGTTGGTTACATTACATTTGTATGACATTTTATAGCCCGTGGGGCAATTTGTTATCTTATTGTTGATAGCTTAGTAATTTTTCTATCAAGTAGTAAATCTGATCCAAGCATGTATGCTTGATCAAGGGAGAGTGTTAGAAAATATGTGATCTAGCATCCATTCTTAGTGTGACTTCCTTAGTGATACCTTAGAGTATCTTGTTCTAAGGTTAGAAGACGCATTTACTAGAGTAACTAGGTGTGTGGGTCTAGTAGATACCTTCCTATGATAGGGGCATCACCTTTTAGGTGAGTCTGGTGAGAAATCTAAGGGAGGTGGAGAGATTCAAGGGCCCTAGGTGCCTCCTTCCCCCCTTGAGCCTATATAATCAGGGTATATGATCAGGGTTTACTACTCACTTGAGAGCTACAAGAAGAGAGCTAAGTGGAGAGTATAATGCACATGCTTTGTGTACTTGCTTAGTGATCAATATACTAAGTGGTCCTTTGTGGAAATACTTTCCTCTTTGCATTTTCCATTAGCATATGTCTATGTGATAGTTTGTGGTGACCTTGCGTATACTCTATTGTTCATTGGTTACATCTCATTATTATCTAAGTGGTGGCATGTGTTGCTTTAGTGGTGTGAGTTTGTCTATGTGATGATCTTGTCCATTGATTGATTCATCCAATAACTAAGCTCACACCATGTCGTTTAACACCATGGGTGTCTGGAATGGAACTGCTCTTAAATATATGTAAAATTTAATCCAAATGGCTCAACAGGCAAGTGCCCTAAGACCTTTTGGAAGGGAACTGCTCTTAAATATATGTAAAATTTAATTCAAATGGATCAGCAGCACAGGCAGGTGCCCTAAGAACTTCCAACTGGGAAGAAATTTTAAAATTCATGAACCAGTTGGAAGCGTCGAAGACAGAGAGACAGGGCCAAAGCAGCTCTCAGGCACAAGAGCATTAGGAAAGGGACGAAGCCCCTCCATCAAGACACTGCATGGAAGTAGCGGGCTCTTATGGCTCGCCGATCCAGGTGAGGAGGCAACAACTCATTCAAAGAGCGACTCTCCTAATGCCCCTCGCCAATAGAGCCACCAAGCACAAAGGGGAAGGGGGGTGCTAATAAAGACAGAACCTACATTAATACCACCCTATGGGTGGAATTGGAGTCAGGGCGAGAAAAGAAGGCCAAAGGAACCTTAGAAGACCATCTTAGAAGAAGGTATCATCACCCTAGAGCAAACTGAGCCCCATGCCTTCACAAAAGGCATGGGTGTGGAAACAATGAAGAGGGCAAGAGCAAGGTATCTAGAGGCAGGGCCCATTGATGTGCAGTTCCAAAGGACCGACAAGAGGACGGGCATAGTACATGCATGGGTAAGCAACATGAAGAGGTCTAACAAGCCAAGATATGCCCAAGATCACCCCATCAAGTTCATCTGAGAGGGCATAGCACAACTGAGGAGGTACTAGATGAAGGTGGCTGGAACAAGCCATAAAGAGTCTGGACAGGAGAATCTAGACTTAGGGGAAATTCGAACACACTTTTTTTGAATAACATCTGTGGACTTCGCCTGCTGATGTAGCGTCCACCATGATCGCCAGGTGTTGGTGGCCCATCAACCAGTTTGGCCGCCGCGCCCAGACTGACCGTTGTGCAACAACCGAGCCTTCTTGTTTTGTAACAAACTTGTAACAAGCTTCTTTTTAAGAACGAGTAGTACTCGTGTAGTTGTAAAGGAAAAGGGAAATTAGTCAGATACGAGGATATAGGGGTTAGAGTAGACTTGGTCTACTCAACTGATATCACGGGAGTGAGATTTTTTAGAATATTTTATCATGGGAGTGAATCCAATTAATTATGTGTGATGCATGGTTCATGTGTGAAGCATGGTAGTGAATGATTTCCATTTGTTAGAATTATTTTTGTGAGTGATTCCAAAGTAATTGTGATCTAACATTGTGGACTATGTTGAGTATAGATCATGAGTTCAGAACAACCAAGGTGGACATTGGACGAGATTATCTAGCCGAGCACATGTGCGCTAAATATTTGATTTTGTATGATTTAGCCCATTGTACATATGTTGGGCAATGTTTATTTTTGATAAGATGCTTTTAAAGCATTGGACTAAGGTTCAATTTTATGAAAGCCCAATTTCAAAAAAGTTATGCTATTTATGGCTCCAAGGGCTAAATTTATGAATATGATTTAAATACCGTGAGTGGGAGTGGAGCCACACACGTCGGGGGGGGGGGGGGGGGGAGATTGCACCCAATCTTGTGTTCTTTGATTTTTATGTTTTTGTTTTATGCTATGATGATGATGGTTTATTTCTTCTATTATTCAATTTGTGAACTATTCTAATCTCCATTGTACCATGGTTCTGTGTGGTATCAGAGCACGACAAATTCAAGTATTCAATTTGGGTCATGGAGAGTTGAAGAAAAATCAAGAAATTGATTTTTATTCAAAGATATTGGCTTGGAGCAAATTTGAAGGCTTCTCAAAAAATTCAAAATACTTGCACAGAAAGAGCAGAATCTGCAGCAAGGGTACAATGACTTTGGACAAAGACAAGATTCATTCAAAAATCTAGGAGATAAAGAAGAGGAGGTGTGGAAGACCTTTGGGCAAAGATTCAATGGTTTATGGGAAATTTTTGGGCCATCGGATCAAGATTTGGATCAAGGGTTGAGGGCTAAAGCTACCTTTATGCACTTTTTTTGAGAAAAATCACCCTTCTTCTCCCAAAACCATGTTCATCAATTCTAATCCTCTCCATAATCCATCTTTATGGATGGAATCATCTCATTGAGGAGATTACTGGACTATTTTCAGAATTGCTAAGCTCTCTATCTACTCAATTTGTATATTGGAGGGCTCACTAGTATCTACAAATCCACATTTTTTTGAAGTAGCCTCACGGGTAGTTTTACACTTATTTATGCTTAAGTTTAGTCTTATCTTAAGCTGAAATAAGACTAGGTTAAGCCTTGGATACCTACCCAAGCTATAAGCTATAATAAATAGCTTCTTTTTAAAGCTTTACCACTAAGCTTTCAACCTTTCCAAAATTCAAGCTTAAAAGCCATGCTTTCCCAAGTGAAATAAAGGCTACAAAATCCCCAAGTTTTGCTAAAATTTCAGATTCTGCACCAAATAATAGAGAGCTTCAAAATTTAAATTTTTTCTTAGTCAAAGATGGAGATAGAGAGAGTTTCCATGTCATAAATTTTTCTTTTTCCATGACTTTCCAATTTTTTAATTTTGGTACAAAAACAAATGTTTCGGGCTTCTCTTCAAATTGTTGACATCAAGGTAACATTGGGTTATTATTCTTGTTGTTCATTGGATGCCATCGACTTCAAGCACTTCAACAAGCCTTCTTTTGAAATACATGAGAGTCAGATAAGCTTGCTACCTTTTTTATTTTATTTTTTCATTTCCATATTATTTTACTTGCTTTTTTTTTATATAATGGCAATCTATCCACAACCACCTACTATCCAAGATCAAGTAAACACACTTCAAGCTCAGTTGTCGAGTAAGAAGAGGAAAAGAGAAGATTTTGAACAAAAATTTACTCACAAGAAGCAAAGACGTGCATATTCCGAATCTGATTCTTTGGATTGGTTACTCCACCTCCCCTTGTTTAAGGGCTGAAGATTGGATGATATTTTTGTCTAAAACCTTAGTCTTTTAAATTGTTATAATCGGGTGGTGTGAAGTGTCTTTTAAAATCTGGTTGGAAGTTAGAAAGTCGTGTGAAGTAGTTGTGGGGATATATAGTTATTTTGGCGTAGAAGTTGACACAACACATGTAATCGACACATGTAATCGTTGAGGAAGGAGAATGATGTTTTGTAAGCAGTTTGCAGTCTTTGGCAGATTGTTTTGTCAAGTGTTAAGTGTTTCCTCTTTGATGTACTTCTGTAATATGATTTTCTGAAGATGAAATGGAGTTTTCTATTCACAGAGTAACTTGGCATGTGTGAGTTATTTCTGATTGTGTTTGAGTGAGAAATTTGTCAGTTCATTTATCAGAAAGTCTGTGTTTTGTAGAGGATAGAAGGAAAATGTAGTTTACAGAAAACACTGGCGATCATGGTGCTTGTGATGGATTTTCATGTACGGGTTCGGGGAATGTCAACAGATGGGTTTGAAGAGGAGACAGAGCATGATTCAGCGAATTTAACTGAAGCAGTGGCACAAACATCATGGGATTTTCCACAATTATTAGCCACAGTAGCAATACAACGGGCATTATTGCCTAGGAGAAGGTTGCGGTTCAATCCTTTAGAGGAAAGAAGTACTGCAAAGCGGTTACCCCAAAATCAACCTCTTAATATGGCCGCGACGGCTAGAGCAGATTTACGCATCCAATTCGGGAGCTTTTCAGGAAAGTCTAAAGAAGACCCTGATTGCCATGTGGCTCAATTCGAGACCAGATGGCATGCCAGAGGATTTGCCGAAGTATATGATGTGCAAGCCAAGATGATGCGCCAGTTCGAGGCAACATTGGAGGGAAAAGCCAGGCAATGGTTTAGCAATTTTGCTGCAGGACATTTTGTGGATTATGATGCATTAAGGATTGCATTTCTGAATCGGTTTCGGAAGGAGAAGACAGCAAATGATGTGCTGACAAAACTCAAAGGTGTGAAGCAGAAGAAGATGTTTGTGGAAGATTATGCATAGAAGTTTAATCGGTATGTGCGAAGGCTCACAATATAGGAAAGTCCTACAGATGAAATGTTGGCAGCATACTTTGTGAAAGGATTGAGGAAAGAGTTGCAGAATGCAGTCGCAAGTGTTGATGTTGTGGGTGGAATGGATGCACTAATAGATACTGCTACTAGAGCGGAGAAAAGATTTGGGTTAACAAGCTTGAGTTCAGGAAAGAGGCATTCCAAGGATAGGAAGAAGGGAAAGTCAAAGGGGAAAAGGAAGAAGAAGTCAAGTGATGAAGATTCGGATGACGATTCAGGGTCAGATTTTGATACAGATTTGGATACGGATTCAAGATCAAGTAGTGATAATGATTCGGATAGTGATTTGGAGTCAGATGACGAGGAGGATATGAAAAACAAACATAAGCGGAAGTCAGGTAAGAAGTCAAAGGAGAAGACAAAGAGTAAGTCAGTGGAAAAGGCAGTGGAAAAGAAATTAAAGCAGATGGGAATTCAGAGGGAATTAGGGAGCAAGACAGGTCATTGTGAAATTTGTCTCAAGGATGGTCATAAGACAAAAGATTACTGGTACAATCCAAATTTTAGGGGAGCAGTTCCTGGAAGAATATAGCAGAAAATGCAGCAAAATGTGACACAGGCTCATGGGATTTTTCCAAAAGCATCGGACCAACACAGGCCATTCAGCAATTCTCAAGGATGGCAGAGGTAGTAGCAGCCATATTTGAATTGGAGACCACCATTCAGGGGAAATTTCAATCAAGGAGGATGATCAAGGTTTGGAGGATGGCAAAATTCTAGACCACCATGGGGAGGAAATTGGAGTCAGCCACACAAGGCTGGCCTCAACAGCAAAATTGGCTGAGAGCAACCAGCTAATTGGAATCAACAGAACTGGAATCCGCAAGGATGGACTCAGCAAGGGTTGAATCAACCAAGACCTACTCAGTCATTACCTCAGTTGCCTACACCACCTGTTCAACAAGTGGAAATAAATAAACCTCCGCAAAGCAATTTGGTGAATGTGGAGATTTCTCAGGAACATGGAGTAAAGGAAGTGTTGGCAAAATGTGTGCCTGCATGTGATTGTTCTCAATGTGGCATACAGGATTCAGAAGTGCTGGCGGTTACACGGTCTAAAGCAAGGTTGAAGTCACCATTAGATTGGGAGGAGCAGAAAGTTGTTCATGATGAAGTAGCAGAGGGGATTGTGGAAGCACAAGAGGATGAACACATTCAGAAGAAAAAGAAGAAGTCATTGAAAAGGATGGAGAATAAGGGGGAGAAATCCGAAGCACTGTTTCAAGAGCTCCTATGCATTTTACATTGGATCAGTTGCTTTCGTTGGTCCCAATTTTTAGGGATCGACTTTATTCGGCCATGGGAAAGTCAAAGATTGTAGAAATAATGGATGTTTTGGATCAGAGTGTGGGAAGTCATCAGATTAGTCGTGAAGATGTGGATTTCACTGTTCCAACGGTTCCATTGGATTTTGACAATCGGCGATTTTCAAAGGTCTTATTGGATGGCGGATCTGGAGTTAACATTTTGTCAAAATCAGAATTCTTGAAGATGAAGAATGTCGAATTGGAGCCAACGCCATTTCAAGTAAGGATGGCAGACCAGAGCAGAGTTCAACCACTTGGGATGTTGAGAAGACAATCGCTTACAATACAAGGATTGCAATTTCCACCAAATTTTATTGTTTTAAAGATGAAAGATGCAGGGAATGCTTACTCAATGTTGTTGTTTTAAAGATGAAAGATGCAGGGAATGCTTACTCAATGTTGTTGGGAAGGCCATGGTTTAAAATTGTAAAGCTCAAGCAAGATTGGGAAAAGAATGAGGTTACATTAAAGAAAGGCAAGAAAGTTGTCATATTACCAATGGGATCTAGAGAAGAGTTGTCAAAGTCAGTGAAGCCAATGATGGCTCAGCCGATTAATTTGGCAGAAGAAGTTGAGGATGCTGAGGAAGACTGTTTTTTGGCAGCTAACCTAACAATAGTTCCAATTTTTGAAGTAATGTGGAACGGATTTTGGATAAGTATGTCGTCCATAAGACACAGGAGGAAGTGTTTTGTCAATTGGCAGAAAGTAGTTCTGGACAGGTGTCACAGTTGAAGTCAGCAGAACATGATGGAGATGAAAAGGTGGATGTAGCTGATGTGAGGATGCAGATATTGCACCAAAGGAAGCAATTCTTAGAGCAGAGTTTCTGTATGACAAATTGATGGACAAAGTTTCTAGAGTTAAGGGGGATGACTTCCAAGATCTAAACTTAGGATCAGTAGAAAATCTGAAGGTTGTCAAAGTCAGTGTCAATTTGGATGAGGAGTTCAAAGATGATTTGAAGAAATTGCTGCAGGAGTTTATGGATGTGTTTGCTTGGGAATATTTTGATTTGAAGGGTATGGATCCTCAGGTGTACAAACATCAGATTAATCTCAAGGAGGATGCGGTGCTAGTTATTCAACAAAGGTACCGAATGAATCCAAATTATGCCAAATAGGTCAAGCAAGAGTTGGATAAACTTTTGAATGTGGGTTTCATCATACCGATAAAGCAGAGTGGTTATCACCAATTGTGGTGGTGCCAAAGAAGTCGGGCAAAATTCGTGTGTGTGTGGATTACAAAAAACTGAAATGTGGCAACCATTGCAGATCCATTTCCATTGCCATTTATTGATTCTATTTTGGATGATGTCGCAGGGCATGAAATGTATAGTTTTCTTGAAAGATTTTCTGGGTATAATCAAATTCCAATGCCAGATGAGGATATTCAGAAGATAGCATTTATCTCACTGAATGGGGAGCATTTGCTTATACAGTAATGAGCTCAAAAATGGATGGATGATTTTTTAGTCTTTGGAGAAAAGGTTAAGCATCTGGAATATTTGAGGAAGTGTTTTGAAAGGTGTAGGATGTTTAGGATGTCTTTGAATCCGCACAAGTGTGCGATTGCAATTCAAAAAGGAAAGTTACTTGGTCACATTATTTCGCAGGATGGAATGTCAATTGATGCTGACAAAATAAGTGCAATTCAAAAGGTAGCAGCACCAGATAATTTGAAGGGAGTGATGCGGTTTGTTGGTCAAATTAAATGGCATAACCGTTACCTAAGATATTTGGCAGACGTAAGTGCACCTTTGAGTCATTTGACAAAGAAGGATGTGGATTTTGTGTGGGGTGAAGCTCAGGAAAAGCTTTTCAGATCATTAAGAAGATGTTGGTAGTATCACCTATTCTTCAACCACCAAATTGGGAGTTGCCTTTTCATGTTTATGTGGATGCATCGGATATAGCAATTGGAGCTATTTTGATGCAAGAGAAGGTTAAGGGATGGTTTAGACCAGTGTACTATGCAAGCAGGATGCTGAAGCCAGCTGAAAGGAATTACACTGTCATAGAGGGTGAAGCTAGGGGGATGATTTTTGCATTGGAAAAATTCAGACATATATTGGGGAATAAGGTTGTCTTTCATGTTGACCATCAAGCTCTGTTGTTTCTGGTAAAGAAGCCAAAGTTGGAAGGGAGGCTTGCAAGATGGATGCTTTTGTTGCAAGAATTCGATTATACAGTGGTACATACTCCAGGAAATCAACATGCAGTGTGGCAGATTATTTGAGTAGGCTAGAAAATGTGTTGGAGACACCAGGAGTGTCAAATGAATTGCCAGATGCAGAATTGTTTCAGGTGGAAGGACATTCATATGACAACTGGTATGATCAAATGGTTCAATTTTTGATAGATGGGGTGTTACCTTTTAACATGACAACGGATCAGAGGAAGAAATTTACTTTAAGAAGTAGGCCATTTTTTATAATTGCCAGAGCTTTGTATAGAAGAGGAGTAGATCAAATCATTCGCAGATGTCTTCCAGATGAAGAGCAGAAGGTGGTTTTACAAGAATCTCATTTTGGAGTAGCTGGAGGTCATTTTTCAGGAGAGATTACGGGGCAGAAAATTATGTCTTTGGTGGCCATTACAATTGAGGGATGCTCATACATTTGCTAGAGAATGTGTTCAGTGTCAAAGAATGGGGAAACCAACATCGATGGATCGGATGCAAGATCATCCAGTATTACCTCTTGAACCATTTCAATAGTGGGGCCTTGATTTTGTTGGGCTAATAAAGCCAAAATCCAGGAGGACAGGAGCAAGGTACATTTTGGTTGCAACTAATTATGCCACAAAATGGGTAGAAGCAGTGGCTTTGAGGGATAATAAAGCAACAAGTGTGGCCAGATTTTTGTACAAGATCATGACTAGGTTTGGATGTCCAATAGAATTGGTGTCGGATCAGGGTGTGCATTTTTTGAATTTAGTCATCAAGGAATTGACATCTAAGCATATGATTCTTCATAAGAAGTCTACTCCATATCACCCACAAGCAAATGTGCAAGCGGAAAGCACAAATAAGGTGCTAGTGAGGATTTTAAAGAAAATTGTCTCAGAAAATAGAGTGGATTGGGATGACAAGTAAGATTCAACATTATGGTCATTCCGGACAGCATACAAAGTGGAAACAGGTATGACACCATTCAAACTGGTTTATGGAACTGAAGCAGTTGTTCCTATGGAATATGTGATACCTAGTTTGAGGCTAGCAGTTCAGCATAGATTGAGCCCAGAGGATTCAGTATTGCACAGGCAAAGGGCATTATTGAAATTGGAGGAGGATAGAATTCACAGTGATATGTGGCAGAAGTAAGTCAACACAGAAGACAAGCATGGATGACAAGACAAATGAAGTTCAAGATTTTTCAGAAGGCTGATTGGGTAATGATGTATAATTCAAAGTTGGGACCACACCCAGGAAAGTTGAGGCTCAGATATTTCGGGCCATATCAAATTGTGCAGGAAATAGGCCAAGGAACTTTCAGATTGAGAGATGTTTTTGGAACTTTGATTCTCAAACCAGTGAATGGATTTTGACTGAAGAAATTTTATGGCAACATTCCGGAAATTCCAGAATGGATGATTAACAGGGCTAAAGATATTGTTGTGAGACATGTGGCAGTTGATTTTGGATCTGTAGCGAAATTGGTGGGTGACAAATGCAATATGTCAGTCAGATTGGGATGTCGAATTTTTGGAATACCGAAGCAAAAGTGGAAAGAAGTCTTCAGTGGAGCAGTTTGTTGGTCAAAGCCAATGTCAAAAGTTTTTTCAAACTGGATATCAGTTAGGTGGAAGTGTTCTTTTTCAAGAAAATCTTGGACCTCAAATCGAGGCAAAATCTTTGGCACGTGTGAAGTTGCTAATGGATGGTACATGTTTAGAAACGATTGCATGGGGTGTGGTTTTCATAGGCAAGTTTCATGATAAAGAAGAGAGGGGTAGATTTGATCGCTCAGTTCAGTTCTAAGTGTGTGACCTTCTTGCATGTTTGAGTTTCTTGCAAGCGCTCTTGCAAGGATGTTTTCAAACAGCTTAAGGAAGAAGCTTCTCATGCCAACACAGGAAGGCCAGCACAGGAAGTCCTGAGTGAGTCCATGACGAAGACGCGCTCGATGAAGATGGCCTTGGAAGAATTAAGGACACTGAGAGTCATCATGCAGACCATTGATGATGATGATGAAGTTGAGCTAGAGGAGATGGAGATAGATGAGGGGTTTGATGCACAAGAGGAAGAAACCAAGGTCTGGTTGAAGCAGATAGGTCTGTACGATTTTGCAAACTTGCCTTGGGTGACATAGGAGCAGAACTCTTTTGCTGAGCAGTAGTAGCTATACCACTTGAGAGAGAACCGTGGGTACATTACAGAAGGGAAAGAGGTTACGCCGAAACTGGTGGCTGAAGTGTTTAAGGTACCAAATGTGCAAGGGGCAAAATTGAAGAAGATTTCAGATTCTATCATGAAAGGCGAGTTTGGGCCGCCAAAAGGAACCAGGTCCTACTACATGTGAGGAATGCAGATAAGGTAAGAAGCACGCATCTTTTCTGGTATTTGGATAAGGTCTGTCTATTGGCCAAGAGTTCATACATGTCCAAGGAAGCTTTTGCGCCTCTGTGGAATGCCAAAAGAGGTGTTCGCATGGATTGGGCATTATTTTTACATGAGAGGTTGCAGTTTACTAAGACCAGAGACAAGAGAAGATCACCATCTATTGGGAAGTTAGTCCCATATTTGGCAGGGATATTCAGTCATGTGTTGTAGGTGCCTGTGGGGCCTATGGTGATGTTTGAAAGATGAGAAGAAGCGAAAATTGGAGTATGACTCACCAACAGCTTTGAAGCAAAAGTCATCTGCTCGGATAAGTTGGGTAACTCTGAAGCGTGTTGCTCCAGTGACATAGGCTGGAAGTAGTAAGCTCTCCTTACTCCCTAGATTGGCAAATCTGCAACAACAGGCAGAGGCAAGGGCCAAGACTATTACTTTTATTCCAAACAAGCTTGGGGAGATGGCAGCGGATAAGAAATTTCTTCCAGTAATACAGAAGTAAACTACACAGACCTAGGTAGGAAGAAGTCTGGCTGGAGTGTTTTCTGTGCAAGATGCTATTGAAAGTTTGGCAGATTTGACCAGATTTATCAACAACCATTGCAACTTTGGAGGCTAGGAAGATTGATCCGGAGCAGCTTGCCGTTTTGGAAAGGGAAGTTCAGGGTCTGCAGGACCAGTTAGATACAACATGCAAAGAAAAGAGAATTGGAGGATAATTTGTCAAAGATTGGTGCTGAGATGTAGATGAAGATGGAGGAATTACTCCAAATAGCCTTGGAATTTGGAACTTGGACTGACGGCTTGAAGTTGGCTATGGAGGATCAGTTTAAAGTGTTTGAGGGCCGTATCACACAATTGATTTCAGACAATAATTTTTCGATGAACAGGTTAACACCTTTGGTGAGCCTAGAGAAGGCAGCTATCGACGGACAAGCAGTCAGGAGTACTAGTAACAGAAGCGGATTTGGAAAGTTTGAAGCAAGAGGTGTATCAGTACACACAGAAGCTATGGAGTGGAGCTACTAGGTTGTTTTTGAAGAGCATCTAGAGGAACCTATTGACAAGTTCAGGATGTGGTTCGAAGCAGCAGGAGCAGAGAAGGTTCGGAAAGAAAATGAGGAGTTGAAGCGGATTGTCGAGGATTTGAAGAAGCAGTTGGAAACAGAGCGGAATGTTGCCTTAACACAGTTGGAAATTGAAGTGGAGAAATCAAGGGCAATGATGAAAGAAGCAGTAAAGGGAAAGTAGGATAAGCCTCAGGAAAATCCTATTATCAATTTAGAGTCAGAGTCGGAAGCAGTTAAGACAAAGGAGGCGGAAGCTGAAGTGACAGTACAAGATGAAAGTGCAGGGATGGATAAGGCGGAAATTAATATGGATCAAGGGATTGTGGATCTGATGTCAGCCTGCGGCTCAAGCCACTGAGCTGTGCCAAGTGTTTAAGGGCTGAATATTGGATGATATTTTTGTCTAAAACCTTAGTCTTTTAAATTGTCATAATCAAGTGTAGTGTGAAGTGTCTTTTAAAATCTGGTTGGAAGTTAGAAAGTCATGTGAAGTAGTTGTGGGGATATATAGTTATTTTGGCATAGAAGTTGACACAACACATGTAATCGACACATGTAATCGCTGAGGAAGGAGAATGATGTTTTGTAAGCAATTTGCAGTCTTTGGTCAAGTTATTTGTCAGTCAAGTGTTTCCTCTTCGATGTACTTCTGTAATATGATTTTTTGAAGATGAAATGGAGTTTTCTATTCACAAAGTAACTTGGCATGTGTGAGTTATTTCTGATTGTGTTTGAGTGAGAAATTTATCAGTTCATTTGTCAGAAAGTCTGTGTTTTGTAGAGGGTAGAAGGAAAATGTAGTTTACAAGAAACACCCCTCTTGTTGCCTCATCAAGCAAAAATGCGAGAGAGAGAGAGAGAGAGAGAGAGAGAGAGAGAGAGAGAGAGAGAGAGAGAGAGAGAGTTGCATCATTGATGCTATGCACACAAGAGAGAGAGAGAGAGAGAGAGAGAGAATGATGGATATTCTTGTGATATGATGCACATACAGGTTGGTGTGCCCATATTTGATGGGATTCTTGCCTATAATGTCATGCTGCTGAAGGCTGGCTTTGTGTTCTTGTGAACAAGAAGTTTGCTGGCTGTTGCGCATGTGCAGGAGGTGACGATGGCCGGCTGTTGTGCATACAAGACGAGCGAAGACAAGCGAGAGAGAGAGAGATGGAGCTGCTTAACGTCGACTTTATTGATCTAGAGAGAGAGGGAGAGAAAGATGGGTGACTCCTGGGGGATGCTACACAAGCCAAGAGAGAGAGATAGAAATGGTCTCCCTCCTCTAGCTCTCCCCCCTTCTCTCTGGATAAGGCCCTGTTTGCCTCCTCAAGCTTCAAGCTCTCCCCACCCACCCTCTCCTCCTCATAGTGTGCTCCAGAATCGATAAGATGATCCCCCTCCCACCACACAAAAAATTATCTTGATAAGGTTGATTAACCTTTGTGGGCCCGACCCCCATTCACATAGTGAAGATGAGAACCAGGGCTCTGATATCGATGTCACATTACGATAGCAGCAATGTGTTGAACGAAGGAGAAGGAGAGCTCTAGATTACCACCCAGCCATAGAGGGAATGAGGATATATATACCCGGCAGGTAGGCCACCATATATACCGGACACTAGGAAACCTTATTACTACTTCAAGCATTTTAAACATCTCATAAGGCTTTAAGTGGAATATGTAGTCATTTTATATAATAATAAACACTATTTTCATAAGTTTCTCACTAGATGATTTAAATATAAGCAAGGGTTCATATACATTTGTTTTGTTATCTGAAAATTTTAAAGTTGAGAGGACCATCACCTTGTCTTTGAACTAAATTGAAAAGTTTAGATATGTATTCTTGACATATTACTTTAATGGAGACATTAATTTATTAGTATAACTAAAGTAAATCACCATACAAGCTCACACTATTGTCGTATTTTGGGTGTCAAAAACTGAACAACTAAAAAGAGATTCAAGAATTATATTTAATTGAATTAATTATTAAATATATATTTTTTGTCATGGAAAAACTATCTCTCATCTCTTAAATACTACATAAGGCTTAGGAGAAATTTATAATGAGTCAAGATCATTCTTTTCTAGCATGTAGGAGCCTACTTTGTAAATTCGTAACTTGTTTGGAATATAGTGCTGGATATACCTAATAATGGTAATTTATTAATTATACTTAAGGTTATTTTTATCATTTTAATAGTTTTCTAAGGGTTGCCATATTCATGAAGACATGCCTTAGAAGAGAAATGCTAAAATACTGCTCCCATTCACAAGATATCAATTTTTTAGCAAACCCCTGAAAAGACATATTTATGTCCTGTTGAGCTACCAAACTAGTGTTAAATTGTCTTCAAACCATCAAATTTTTATGAGGTTTAAAAAATCATCAAAATTTTCATATTTTTAATCTTGTTAAATATAATATCATGAACTTTTTAAACATAGCATCATGGACTTTTTATCTTGTTTATCAAACTTAAAATGTAACATTATGGACTTTTTAAAAATTACACAACAATAATAAATATTTCAAGGAATTCAAGATATAATTAATAAAAAAATCATATCATATTTTTAAAACATAACATCATGGAATTTTTTTAAAAATACACAATAATCATAAAATGTGTACGTTAAAATAATTCAAGGAATTCAAGACATAATTCAAAGAAAAATCATATCATGCTAGAATAACATGTAATATAATCCAATTATAAAATTTATTTTTCATTAGAACAAATCATATTTTACAATGATACCACTTTAGGCAAATCCCAAACATATGTCTATTTGCTAGGGTCCTCCTTCTGAATGTTGTCAAGGAATAAGAAGTCTTAACCATCTATAATGACTAGATTTAATCTATAGATGATTATCCAAATCTAGAAGGAACTCTTTGATCTCCTCTTCTTCCAAGTCACGGTCCTCCACTAAGACTTATTCTATCTATACTAATGGAAGGTAGAGGTAAAAATCTGAAAAGTATTTTGGATCTGTGTACATATGGTGTGCGTGGTTTGCGAATAAGCTTTGCCCTGAAAGCCCTGGCAAATGTATAGGCTGAGTGGTTTGGCAGTAAGCTGGTATATGCACGTGTTTTTTTTGGGAGCAGCAGATGCGGGAGATTTGGAAGCTTTATGGCAATAATATGGTGTGCGGATGGTTGCTAAATGCAGGGCACCGACGACGACTGGCAATTGTCTTGTTTGGTAAATAATGATTCTGATCACAAAGCTGTGGGCACTTTTTGCATTCATATGTTTTGGAAAGTTGTGGGCGTGGTGTGATGACCCGAAGCACAAGGAGAAGGAGAGTCTTTTAGCATTAGTGGGTGGCCATTATTTTGTGGCTTTGAGGCTTTTAAAAAATAAAAAAATATAATATAACATGGCCAATTAAAAATAGCTACGTGAAGGCTTGGTTGGCTGCCAGCACGAAAGTCTAGAAGGTGGCGAGGCGCTGCGAAGAAAGAATGAAGTGGTGGCCACCTTGAAGTTTAGAAAAGGGCGTGCAGTGCAGAGGTCGCTGAGACGAGGCGCTGCGAAGAGAGAGGGATGGCCGCCTCGTAGCTTTGGTCGCCTCGTAAGCAAGAAGAGAATCGCCGGGTGCTTGGAGACGAAGCAGTGAAGCGCTGGTGGTCGCCAAGGGTACAAAGGGCCTCTCTACTGAAGGACGCCTGGCGGCGGGTAAAGCTTGGTAGAACCGGGTAAGAAGGAGAAGCGAGAGTGCTCATCGGCGTGAGCTATAATGGTTACCTGATGACAATAATAGAGCTAGATACCCCGATGAATGTGCGATGTACAACGCAGATTGGAAGGGCCTTTGGACAAGAGGTAAGCAACACTAAGCATAGAGGTTGCCATTGAGCATCACTTTTTGTTACAAAAAATCATCTCATTCTCTTGTGCAGATACATATCCTCGTCGTTGCTACCTTCACGAGCATAGTTGGACAAAACAATGCACAACCTTTCTCGCCTAATTATATCATTGATCCTTGCAACATGATGCATTGGGGTAGACACCCAGATGGAACAACATGCCGAGGTATGGAGTTAACTCTTCATTGCTCCAAAATAAGGGACTTACATTTTTTGATGGAATTTAAGAGATGTTTTTTTACAGGTGGATCTCAGCGTGGATATGACCTTTGGGATGGCTTGTTGAGGCATCATGTAAGTAAAGCAAGGGGCAAGTGTTAGTATAGCTTTATGCTAGATGTAGATATTATGCTATGGTAGCACAAAAATTAGGCATGAACATTGTTTGTATTGATCCCAAAGAGGATGTAGTGGAGGGTGTCTTAATGAAGATTTAATTGTAGTGTAGTAAACATATTTATTTGTGAATATTCAAGTGACTGGGTCATGATCTTATTTGTAGCAACAATTGTTTATGATTGTATCATGATCTTATTTTTCATATTAAAAAAGAGAGAAAGAGGGCGAGAGCAACGCATGTTCGAGTTTTGCAATAAGACATCATTCCCCTCTGCAATGATGTTTATATATAACATGGTGTATGTCAGGCGTTTTTCTGAGAAATATTTTGCACTTGTGTACATACGTGTGCATGGCAGGTGTGAAGAGGTTGGCTTTGAATGCGTTGCCAGGTGTACAGGGTGGACGGCATTTGATTTGGGTTTGTTGCAGGCATGTCCGGTGAGAGGTTTGCTGTAGGTGCTATCAGCTATTCGATGGCTCGTATGTGTGCGCGGCCGCTTGATATGTGTGGGCACGTCAAAATACAATGGGCACTAAGTTGCATTTGCACTACAAGGGATTGGGCTCATACCCGCGCTCTTAGCCGCTAAAAATGACTTGTGAAAAAAAGTAGCGGGCCCGTGTATCAGCGCGTGTATTATCGCAGCCAGAGACATGCGTGTAAAAACGCGTGTAAATTACCTCTCAGACGCGCGTATACACGGGTGTGTAGCCGCGTTTTTTTTTGCAGACGCGTTAATACACGCCAGTATACACGCTTCTTATTCTATTAGACGCGGTTATACACGAGTGTATAGCCGCATCCTGTTCAGTTCCAATGTCCCAAACGCGTTTTTACTTGCGTCTATACACGCGTATCTTTTATTTAGATGCGCTTATACACGCGTTATTGCCAATTTTTATGCGTTTATACACGCGTAATTTCCAGTGTATCCGCGCAGATACACGCAATTTTTAGCAGTTTTGACGCGTTTATACACGCGAACAGAGAGCAAAAAAAAAAATCCAGAGAGTGCTATTTGGTGCCTGAATACTGTTCCAGCATTCCAGCACCCAATAGCACTCTCTGGTTTAGGGTTTTTGGTGCATTAGACCATCCCATTAGACCATCCACGAAGAACATATGCACGAGGGAGATTAAGACAAGAACGACATGAATGCATACATTGTCATTACACGATTCAAGACAGCCATGAATGTAATACTATCGATCAATCAATTCAATATTACTATCAAAATTTCATACATGTATACAAGGGAGTCCATATCTCGAAGTAGCCCATGGCTTGAGTTTACAAAAAAATATATACAATCACATCCTAAATATGGAATGTGATACTACAAATCTGAGTACTACTCAGACCCAGATGATGACTCGGTGCTCCCCTCATGCTCAGATGAGCTCGCATCGGTCGGAATGTCCGAGGAGTAGTGCTCACGTCCACCCTCTGCAGCGGCGGCCGGTGGATCATCAGCAGCTTGTGCCTGTTCAAGTAATATATAGTATATAAGTATATATATATATATATATATGCAATTCAATAAACCAAAACCATTCGTTACGAATTTTCAAGTACCTGTCGACCGTATGGTCTCATGGCCAACTCAAACTGCGCGTCCGTAATACGTCCCTCGGCTCTGAAGATGGCCCATGTGTCACGTCTGCTATGCCGGCGAGCATACGCAGTATCGTGGGTTGTGGGCTTCCTCCCCGTAACCCGTCGCTGTATCATAATCAACACAATTTGTAAGATTAAAACAATTCATAGAATCAATGAATTAAGGAAACAATCAAATAAAGTGACAGGATACTTACGAACTCTGCCTCCCATGACTCGACGCCGCCAGATCCGAAATGCGAAGATCCAACGGTCTCCATCTGGATCCGTCGTGCCTCCACATGCTGCCTGCTCTTCACGCCACCCTCTGCTCGTTTCTTTGCCTCCTTCCACTCGTGTTTGTGCGCAGTGGCAGGTTTCTGGGCAGGATAGCCACCCGCAGCTACATTTAGCCGGTCATCGTACGCGAGTTTTTTAAGGTGAGATCTTTTATTACTTAAGATCTCCCTTATTCGCGTCCTTCCCCATACATCCGAGAATGTAGCATGTGGGGGATTGGGGTACCGACTGTGTACAGCCTCTATCACCTCCCCAACTAATCGGCTATTTTGATCTTTAAATTTAATAAAACAATTTCTATATGAGTTTGATACTACCCCACGCATGTACTCCATTACCTCCCTCCCCCTCGCATCCATCACTATCCCGCCCCTATCCGTCACATCATAGCAAACCACTCTCTCCATCTCTCTCATCTCCTCCTCTTCCGAACTGTCTCCTCTAACTCTTCTCCCTCTATCTCCTCTCTCATCCCGTGCCCTACTACCTCCCCCACCTCCCCCACCAAAGCACCCGCCGCATCCTCCACTCCCACTCTTCCTACTGCTGCGGGTGGAGTCACGACTGGGGGATTGTCTACGTGACGGTGGCTGTGAGCCCTGACGTGACGGTGGCTCTGAGGGAGCACGTGATGGTGGCTGTGAGGGTGTACGTGAGTGTGTCTGGGACGAGGTATGTCTCCTCGGTGGACGTGGAAGAGGAGAAGCTGCATGCCGTCTCGTCGGACTCGGAGGAATAGACGGCACTGGAGTGCCCTGGATACTCGCGGTAGGGGTATAGACACCAGGCAGGGAAGGAGGGGGATGGGCATACATATACTCTGTAAGCTCAACCGGACCAGGTTGGCGCCCAAAGTGATTCATCATCTCCATCAACCAATTGCTATACGCAAATGGATCGGATGAAGAACCTGGAATATCCATAAAGAACCTGCAACAAACATCATCATGTACATCATGGGCTGTCTCTTGACTCACACATTGTCATTACACAAGTCAAATGCCTGCAAACCATGAAATCTGAAACGCCGCAGTTTTCTGTCTGCAGAAACGCGTGTATACACCCGTCAAAAAACGCGTGTATATACCCGGCAAAAAACGCGTGTATATGCGCGTGGAAAAACTCTGCAGATAGGTTACACGCGCTTCTACACGCGTTCGTACACGCGACCTGCGAAAAAAATTTCTCGAAAAGACCGACCCCCCGACAAAAACAGAATGTCCTTATAAAAGGACCAGCCATTGTCGCCCCTGTCAGGATGCAGCAACCCAATCGTGTGCAAAAAGACAAACCCAAAGAGCAAAGAGCAAAGTAAACAAATCTGACAAAAGAGACAAGGCACAGGACAAAGTGACTCACCTCTGAAAAAGTGAGTCCTCTCTGCTCCTTCTCTGCTCCCTCCTTCTCCCGTGTGTGTGCTCCTTTCTCTGCTCCCTCCTTGCTGTTGGAAGAGGCGAAAACAGGCGAAAACGCATGCACTGTTGATTTCTAAGTTCAAAATCTATATTTGGGGAAGGCGGGCTATTTTTAGTTTAAATATGCCGCCGCGTTTATGGGCGCGTTTATGTTCGCGTTTATAAACGCAGGTATATTCGCGTGTACATGATTTTAGCTGCGTTTATACACGCGTTTTGCAGAAATTAGCCGCGTGAATACACGCGTTTTTTAGGAAGTAGCCGCGTTTATACACGCAAGTTTTAGGAGATAGCCGCGTGAATACACGCGTTTTTGTGCTTCCATTAAAAATATATAATGAGTTTGTGTTTTGTGGTTTGTACACAGGATGTCATCAACCTCTTCAAGCAGTTCTGGGGAAGATGAGACAATGCGTCATCGTAATCGCGATGTGTGGTTGGGACAACGGATCAAATGTATGTGTAATCGATGTCAAGGATGCATTGTACGAGCACGTCGAATTACCTTGAATCACATCTCCATGTATGGAGAATGGAATCAAACAGGTTTAGAGGTGAGTAGATGTAAATTGATGGTATTCAAATGACTCATGGTATCCAAATTAAATTAATAGAGTTGTAACATATAAGGGTGGTTGCAAGATCAGGGTGCCTAGTTTTGTCCACTCAGGCACCCTGTAAACAGTAAAAAAACAGGCATTTGTTTACCTTTAGTGGCTAATCTCTCCTAGTAAATGAAGGAATTTTGTTTCAAGTTCTTTTGTTGGAACATCATATTCAAAGTTGAAAATATAGTTGCATAATTTGATTAAGCATTAGATAGTCAAAAGTCCTCATTTTCTTAGGTACAAAGTCAATGTATACACCCTGTCCCAAATTTGAACTGATTCCATAAAATGCTAATATCTTTTACATATAAACTCATATGAGATTCCCACTTTGTACCTTAGATCTTCACATAATATGAAGCTTAACTTGATTTTTCGAGAAAATTTTAAGATATCTGTCTATTTTCTTTAAATATTTCAAGGTCTTTAAAGTGTTATAATATACGCCACTTTTTGTACCCACAATAGCTACCACTTAAAATCCTTAATCTTGTAGATCAAAAGAGTGGGTAGATACTAAGACATTAGTAGAATGTGGTGGTTAGTAAAAATTACAAATCCAATGGTTGGATTTTTAATGATCTCTTTTTCAAAATTCTTCCAAACTATCAGAAGGCCTGCAAATATTAATAATCTAATTAGTAAAATTACATTTTTGATGTGAATCATATAAAACCTATAGGGACTAGTGTGCTTGTAATGGTGCATCTATGGAAAAATAAACTGGATCACTCTAAGTATGGAAAGATCATTTTTTATCATTTCATCATATTTTTGATTAATTTTGATTAATTAGACTAATTTATATTAATTTAAGTTATATTGGGTTAATTTAAGGATAAGCGTATTTTCCATTATTTGCTCGATCTCATTTTAAGTACCTTGCCTCCCAAAACTTGCTCTCCAAGCATTGTCCCAGTCCAGCATAAACTGGATAAAACTGGACACCCTGATCTTGCAACAACCCATAATTTGATAAATTGAAGCAGGATGCAGTACCACACCCTAACATGGTACCCTACGCGCGACGAGAGCACGTAAAGCGTCGACGAGATGATGCTGGAGCTTCGGGATCTAATGTCAGAGATGAGTGGGAAAGGGACGACAATAGCCCTGCACCCCACGAAGTTGTGGAAGAGGAGGTGCTTGATGATATGGTGCGGAATCTTTTTAAGGATGATCCCAAAGGTATGGACGACGATGATATGGAACAAGAGCATCTTTATAAAGCTTCATCGACACCGGTGTTTGAAGGGTGCACATTCTCAGTTTTACGTGCTTCCCTTGAACTACTTAATATACAAACAGTTTATGGATGGAGCAATGCAAGTCTTGACGCATTGTTGAAGTAAGCATTCTAACTTATAAATTTGAATTAGTGGTTTAAGGTTTAGGATTTAAGACTAATTATAATTGATGATATTGGATGCAGGCTATTGTCAAACATGCTTCCAAAGGAAAATAGACTGCCCACCTCAAGAGACATAGCGAGGCGCTATGTGACATCTCTTGGAGGACTGGATTATGATAAAATACATGCATGCGTCAATGATTGCATTCTCTTTCGTGGGACGCATAAGGAGGCTCTGACATGTCCCACTTGTGGTGAAGCAAGGTACAGAACAGATATGAAGAGTTTTGATGTACCTCGTAAAGTCTTGCGACACTTTCCTATAATTCCTCGCATCAAACACATGTTCAAGTGCAAATCCATAGCAGAGCTCATGTCATGGCATTCCTCACATCGATCGGATGATGGCATGTGGAGAATTCCCGCAGACACTCCTGCTTGGAAGCATATTGAAGATGAGTGGCCCAGCTTTAAAACAGAGCCCAGAAACTTGAGACTTGGCCTGGGTATGGATGGAGTGAATCCATTTGGTTTCAAAAGCACCGCGTACAGCGTGTGGCCAGTTGTGCTGGTGAATTATAACCTTCCACCATCAATGGCGATCAAGAAGGGACATCTTATGTTATCCCTTCTAATTCCAGGGAAACATAAAGTCAAGCATATGGATGTTTATCTTGAACCACTGATTGATGAGTTGGAGGAACTATGGAGAGGTGTTGCGGTGGTGGACATTAGTAGGCCTCCCTCCTCTCGACACTTCGACTTAAAAGCAGTGTTGATGTGGACAATGCATGACTTTCCAGGATACAGCGATTGTTCTGGTAAGAATTCTAATTACCTCTCTACTCTATTACTATTGGCTATATATATTAATTAAACAGTTTGACTTTATTATTCTAACTTTTATTTATATTTTAACAGGTTTGAAAACATCGGGTAAACATGCATGTCCTGTTTGTGGCCCTTCGTTAGTACATGAGTATGCTGATGGTTTGTGTAAGACTATATTCGATAATCATCATCGATTTCTCCCCTCAGATCATCCTAAATATGTTGCTAGTAAGAGTAACATTCCTCCACAAACACTTCGTGCAAAAGATTGGAAGCGTATTTGGGAGTCTACAACTATTCTTCCTCCAGATGGCATGAACAGGAATAGTGATGTTTTTTCAATCTTGTTTTGTGTAGTCTCTAATTGGATTAAAGGTCACATAGAGCAATCCCTTGTGCAGGTACTCCATTTTTTTCCGGCTGCCATATTGGACCCATCTTAAGATCAACCATCTTCTTGATCCCATGCACATCTTCAAGAATGTGGGATCTGGTATTTGGGAACATATTACTGGTAAACGAGACAATGTTAGCGTACGTGAGGACTTGCGGGTCGCAGGACGTATGCGTCAAGCTTGGCCTCGAGAGGTGGGTGGGCACGTTCGTCTTCCGCCTGCACCATGGATTATATCAAAGAAAGAGGAGAAGCAGGTAAAGCAGGCCATCACCACTTTGCGTACTCCCACTGGATGCATGAGATCATTGAAGGGAGCCTTTACAACAACTAAGAAAAGAGGCGTTGAGCAACTATATGGGTTGAAGTCCCACGATTGGCACAAGATGCTTCAAGTAAGTGTTTTCCAAGTCTTGTACGTACGTTGAAATTAAATTTTGTAATGCCATAAACCATAAATGTGCTCTTATGTGCGCAGTTCATACTACCTACTAGCATCGACCATTGTGCGAATAAGAGTTTGAGAAAATGTATTTATAAGATGGGCGAGCTTGTGAGGTATGTAAAACCCATGCTCAGATCACCCTTCATTATACCTTGCAAAATGAACGTGCATGAGGTATAACGTACTATTTATTTATTTTTCAGATATGTTAGTTCCAAAGCAATTGATCCAGCCACGTTGGATGATGCGCGTGTTATGGCAGTGGAGGTGGTTTGTCTGGTAGAGGAGACTTTTCCGCGAACCATTCTCACAAGTCAACTACATCTCATTGTGCATTTAGTGGACGAAATTGCTTTATGTGGTACTGTGCATGCACGTTGGATGTTCTTCCTAGAGCGCTTCATGAAGACCTTAAAAGAGTTTGTGAGGCAAAGTGCAAGGCCTGAAGGAAGCATGGCCGAGGGTTGGTTGATACAAGAGTCTCTTGTATATATTTCAGAATTTCTTGGTCAGGTGGACAGCTCTTTGCCACGACTATGGAGCAATGAAGAGGACTTGAGGATGACCTCTATTGTGCCTCAAGGAAAAGGACAGAGTAAAGTAATTGACAGAACATTGATTGATGATCTCAATTTCACTTGTATCCTTAATAGTGATGTGATGAGCAGATGGGTTACAAGATATGAGGATGCAAAGACAAAAAGGCAAGCAGAAAGAGCTCTCTTTCGGAGGCAACATGGCTCTCGGAAGGCGTACCCTAAGCATCTAGCAACTCTTCCGAATGATATCCATGTTGATTGGTTGCATGAGGAAATGGAGAGAGCAGAGAGTGACGAGGGGCTGCATATCACGGCGGAAGAATGGGAGTATGCACGAGGATGCATGTCAAAGGTACATAGAACTAATGTTTTGCATTAGTTGTAAGTGATTTTCTTTTAATATTTATTCACATTGCTTACACAAATATTGCTTCTATTTTGGTCCAGTGCACTATGTTCAATGCTATATGGTGTGAAGGCAAGCATTTTCGAACACAAAGAATTGATGAAAAGAGAAATACACAAGATTGCGGTGTCATTAGTAGCTTTGAGGGAGCTAATGGAAAAATGGATGATTATTGTGGCATAATCCAAGACATATTTAGGCTTGACTTTCGTCGCTTCTTTGTGTATGTTTTGGATGTCAAATGGCAAATGAACGTGGTGGAAAAAGGGCCTGATGCAACGATAAAACGCCATGCAAGTGGATATGTAACTATTGACTCTACAAAGTTCTGGCAAACAAAGAAAGATAGGCTCGTATTGCCACAACAATGTGAGCAGGTATGCATTTTTTTACTAATGTGTTTCATGTACATATATATCTAAGCTCGCGTACCCCTTGACTTTTGATATGCTAATTAATTACTGTACTGTGTGTATTTGAGTAGGTTATCTATCTACCAATGGTGCATGACATCAAATGGTGGTACGTCATCCCTATTGCACCACGTTCCAAAGTGATGTATAATACATTCACTGATATGGAGCATATGGAGGATGTAACAAGCCGCAATGAAGATGACGTCGAACATGCCATTGAAGATGTTGTGATCGATGATCAAGAAATAAGAGATGATCGTGATAATGAGGATGAGCATGCCATTTCTCATGATCATGAGAATGACCCTACCATTGAGGATGATGGTGATGTTGATGAGGATGATCAGGACATCGATACCATTATCAATGGAGTACAGAATATCGATAGTGGAATAAATTTAATCGTAGCCTTACCAATTGATCAAATGGATATTGATGTTGATCGTTTGACAAGGATGGATCTTATTGAAGATGAGATCGAACCCTAACCAATCCGTCACTGTATGTTCTAAATTGATGACATTTCTATCATCTCATATGCATGATTTATTTTTGAATATATTTCATTGTTGTAAATGCATGTAGTGGGATTGTGTAATGATGTATACTGTAATGTACTATGAGATGGTTTAAGGAAAATAGTTTTTAATTTTGTTAAGGAATTCAGTTTTTTTTCAGTTTTTCTCTGCCATGCGTGTATTAATCCGTGTACAGTGGCGTGTATTTTTCCGTGTATAATAGCGAGTATTACCCCGTAAATATTATCGTGTATTTATGCGTGTATTACTGCGTGTATATAAACGCGTTTATACACGCGTTGATAAATGCAAATATACACGCGAAGTTAAATGCTAAAATACACGCGCCCGATTTTATTCAAATACAAGCGCGACCATACACGCGTTCGTAATTTATCGCGTGTATGAAACGCGTGTATGGCAGCATTGTCTTGTAGTGTTGAAGATGTGGAAAGCGTGGGAAGCAACCATTGATGTGGCCAATGTAGCTTGAGCATTGGGTGAAAATCAAAAGGAGGTGGCCATCTCTTAGGCCTTAGAAGAAATGAATAAATGATGATAATAGCGTGGCCTGCAGTGTTGAAAGCCACGTGGAGCTTTACGTTGCTGCCAGCGTGCGAGTTCGAGAAGCTGGCGAGGAAAGGAGGATTGAAAAGGTGAGGAGGCCGCCGTTTTGAAGGCGGGCTCTCTGGCGTAGCCACAGGACAGAGACCAAGGGGAGCTGTAGAAGGCTGGCGGCTGGAAGAGTTGGCCGCTTCGTCAGAGTAGGAAGGGATGCCTGGTGGGTTGCTGCAGAGATCAGAGAAGCGCAGGCCTTGTAACGCCGCCTTGTGGGAGAGTAGCGGGTGTTTGGAGAGCGGCCTTGTGAAGAGAGACCTCGACGCGGGAGAGAGTCGGGTCCAGAAAGAAGACGCTTGCTGCTGGGTGAAAGGCGAAGACAACCGACGTGGGAAGTAGCCGCCTAGTGTGCTAGGGAGATCGCTTGGCGGAGGTGCTCAAGAGATGGCTGGCGTAAGGTGAGGCCTCGGGTTCTGCAGAAAGGTGAAGGAGCTGTGACGTCGGGCTGTAGGAGCAAGCCGGGCTGATGATAGCAGAAGAGCAGCAGAAGGGCTGGATGCACGACTGAAGAGCAGAGAGTTGATTGGCTTGTGACGGCCTCAAGGTGCGCAGCTGCTGGTGAGAGACCTAAGAAGGAGGCCATCGTTGAGGTACAGTTGCAAGTGACTGGAGCGAAGCCAGAGGGCTGCTTTGGTTGGTAGCCGGGTCGTTTTGAAGGTGGCCACCTTGGAGTAGAGATACTTCTCTGGTAGGTTTTTGGGCTGGTGAGCGTGGAGGGCACTAGTGAGAGTGGCTGGTGCAAAGAGAGAGAGGAAGAGCCACCTTGGACTAGTTTGGGTGGCCAAAGAAAGCAGAGGCGAGCACAGAGGGCTATGAAGGTTACCTGGGCATGTTGGGTAGCTACTAGAGCTGGATGTACAGTTGCAGGTGCAGCTGGTTGGAAGCAAAGGGGACAGGCAGAGCGTTGGCTGGTGTGGGCCGCGTAAGTGAAGACTGGAGCGTGGACGGACTGAGGTGGTTTGGCCTTGGTTCGGTTAGTCAGAGTGGACAGAGAGCAGGGTGCCAAGTGAAGCAGAGAGAAAGGTTGGTGTTGCTGCTTGGTGGTGGGCCGGTAGCACTGCAGATAAGCTGCAAGTGACAAAGGATCAGCACAGGCTGACAGAGAGAGAGAGAGAGAGAGAAGTGTTGGTCGAGCTGCTGCTAGTGACGACACATGCAGAAGTGATGGGTCAAAGAGAGTAGAGGGTTAGCTGGTGGGGGTGCCTTTTGAAGTAAGTGGTCAGGTTCATTCTGATGTGATTGGTACAGCAGGCAGGCGAGTGGTTCGTGGTGATTGGGGATGTGGTGTATCCTCGGCTAACAGGTTTGAGCCTGAGTGTTTGTGAGTTGTGTGAGTAAGGCTTCTATGTCGGAAGAAGCTTGTATAATGTTTTTTCTTGAAATATAAATTGCTGGGTGTTTGCTTGGTCTATGGTGCCCCTGTTTAATGCTGTCTATCTGGCGTGGGTTGGGTGGTGAAGTGTGAGAAGCGTTCCAGCCGGTGGCTGGTGGTGCCTCTGTTCGTGTGTTGTATTCCAAGTTTGCAGGGTGAAGGGCTATAGAGGCAGTGGTTCTTTCTTCTTTTTTTCACCTCACAATGTACAAACTAATAAAGAATCGACATTTTCTGTTTTGTGTGGATGAATAAGGTAGTGAAGCGTTTGTAGACTCAAGGATTTGTACGCAAAACATGAGTTAAGTAAGCTTTGTTGAGAAATGAGTAAGAAATATAGAGAGAGTGAGAAAAGAGAAGGACAGAAAGAGTGAGTGAGAGAGAAAGTTGGAGAGAGAGAGAGAGAGAGAGGGATCGAGAGCAAAGAGAAGGGAAGAGAGAGAGGGAGGATAAATAGAGTGAGCAAAGAAAGGGACTGAAAGAGTGAGAGAGAAGGGTAGAGAGGGAGAGAGAGAGGGACGATAGAGAGAGAGAGAAAAAAAAGGACTGAAAGAGTGAGTGAGAGAGAGAGAGAGAGAGAGAGAGAGAGAGAGAGAGAGGTAGGGAGGCGAGAGTGAGCAAAGAGAAGGGATGAAGAGTTAGCAAAGAGAAGGATAGAGAGAGAGAGAGAGAGAGAGAGAGAGAGAGAGAGAGAAGGAGAACCAAGAGAAGGATAGAGTGAGAGTTAGCAAAGAGAAGGATAGAGAGAGAGAGAGAGAGAGAGAGAGAGAGAGAGAGAGAGAGAGAGAGAGAGCCAAAAGAAGGATAGATAGAGGGGAGAGGATAGAGAAAGAGAGAGAGAGAGAGAGAGAGAGTAAAGAGAAGGATAGGGAGAGTGAGCAATGATATGGAGAGAGAGAGAGAGAGAGAGAGAGAGAGAGAGAGAGATGAGGATATAGAGAGCGAGAGAGGAAAGGAGGATAGGAGGTAAGAGAAGGACAGAGAGGGAGAGAGAGAGCTACAAAAGAGAGGAGGATAGAGAGAGTTAGCAAAGAGAAGGATAGAGAGAGAGAGAGAGAGAGAGAGAGAGAGAGAGAGAGAGAGAGGGATAGAGAGAGAGAGAGAGAGTGAGAGCCAAGACAAGGATAAAGAGAGAGGGGGGGAGGATAGAGAGAGAGAGAGAGAGAGAGAGAGAGAGAGTAAAGAGAAGGATAGAGAGAGTGAGCAAAGAGATGGATAGAGAGATTGAGGAGGATATAGAGAGCGAGAGAGGGAAGGGGCATAAGAGGTAAGAGAAGGATAGAGAGGGAGAGGAGAATATAGAGAGCAAGAGAGGGAAAGAGGATAGGAGGTAAGAGAAGGATAGAGAGGGAGGGTGGGAGAGTGAAAGGGAGGGAGAGAAATGGATGGTGGTAATAGAAGAGAGAGAGTGTGTTAGCAAAGAGAGACAAGAATAGAGAGAGTGAGAGAGGGAGGGTGGGAGAGGGAAAGGGAGGAAAGAGAGAGAGGGGGAGGGAAGAGGGTGGGAGAAGGAGAGAGAGGGTGGTGTGGGCTGGGCGGTGGTGGGACAATGAGAGACAGAGAGAGAGAGAGGGAAGAGGGTGGAGAGGAGAGAGAGGGAGGGTGGGAGAGTGGAAGGGAGGGAGAGAGAGGAGAGAGAGGGAGGGTGGGAGAAGGAAAGGGAGAGAGAGACGAAGGGTGGGAGAAGAGAGGAGGATATAGATACAGATTTAGCCCACACCACACTCTCTCTCCTAGAGAGAGTGAGAGAGGGAGGGTAGGAGAGGGAAAGGGAGGGAAGAGAGAGAGGGGGAGAGAAGAGGGTGGGGGAAGGAGAGAGAAGGTGGTGTGGCCTGGGATAGAGGCTGGGTTGGGCAGTAGTGGGTGGAGATAGTGGTGGCAATAGTTAGAAAGGGATTGTTCAAGTAGAGAGAGGGCAGCCAAGAAAAGCTCCCTCCACTAAGATCCCTCAAAGAACCATCCCTTTCGGAAGTTTCTTCCTCCTTCTTCTTCTTCTTAGGGTCTTTGCTTGTTTGCTTCAAGATCCCCTCAGCTCTGGTTTTTGTCCTTCTTCTTCTTCTTGGGGTCTTTGCTTGTTTGCTTTAAGATCCCCCTCAGCTCTGGTTTTTGTCTTTCTTCTTCTTCTTGGGGTCTTTTCTTGTTTGCTTCAAGATCCCCTCAGCTTTGGTTTCTTCCACCACCACTTGTTTGAAGGTGACAGCATCCAAGTCATATGAGGCCACTGCTATCTAGAGATTTTCCCTCAGCTTCTCAGGAACCACTAGCTCAGTATGGCTAGAGCAGGTTTGTTAAGCTAATCTAGGTGCATTAGGAGTGCTCAGAATTCAACTACATAGTCCTCTGTTGGCCTCTTCTTCTTCTAAGTTAGCCTCTGTAGTTTTTCCAGTACTTCTGTAATGGTCTTGTCTTTCTTGAATCTTTTCAGGAAGGCTTTCTTCAAATCTTCAAATGTCTGGAAGTGTTCCAAACCATATTGTGCATACTAGCTCTACTGTGATGGTGGCCTTGACACCCAAAGTTATCAACAAATACTCTGCCTTTTGCATCAACAGAGCTCCAATGGCCATGAATGTGGTTTTGAAGGCAAAGATGTGGGCATATGTATCCTCCTCACTCTTTCCCTTGAAGTTAGGGTACTTGAGAGACATCCTTCCCATAGCTACAGGTTCTTCTTCTTCTTAAGCTTCATGCCTCCGGTTTTGTGGCTCCTAGTGATCTCCTTCTTGATTTCTCAGTGGTTCTTGAATCTGTTGTTCTAGGTGGTGTGGAAAGCCTTAGGGGAGTCTTCTTGGGACAATGCAGTTGTCTTTCATGTTTTGCACCTGTGGCCTATGTGTGGTGGTGCCATGTATTGTTCTATTTGAGCTCCCTTCATTCTCCATGCATACTCCATTGTACTCTTATGACTCTTTCATGAACATTCCTGACACCTATGTGTGCGCACTTCTTTCCTAGATCTATTTAAACTAGCTTTACTCTACTAACTCACTATGCTAGCCTCTATCTTCCTACTCCTCCCCTACCTGGTGTACCAGTTCCCCAGCAGGATCGCCAAAACTATCGGAGTTCGGTCTAGACTTGGCACTTACGTCGTTCTGGACTAGCTATTCGGCTTTGGGGGGAGCAGCCGACTAATGCAATTGTGCCTAATGCAATAAGCCAACGCTAGGACATTGAGCTACCTATCTACCTAAATGCGGGGACATTGATCATGACTGTAAAGCAAGTTAGTTCTTAAGTCTGTCCTGAATTTGAACACTGATCTGCATCCATATAGGACTACACTTAACACAAGATTGAATATTGAATAGAAAGAGATATGTAGAATGAACAGAAAAAGACAAGGACCAATAAGATGAGGACCAACCCATGTGTCATTCTTGAGTAATAATAATATAGTACAATGCCTTAGAAAAAGAGCTCTGCTCATAAACTGCTCACCCAACTCTCTTATCTTCCTATTCAGTACTATTCCTCTCCTTTGAGCCCAAGTAGACCTGACATGATTCTTTGACTATCCAAACAGTAATGCACTCCTTCCTACAATCTTGGCCGAGTAGACCAAGTCTACTATATCCCCTTATCTGACTGATTCTCCTTTTCCTTTACAACTACATGGGTACTAGCTGTTCTTCAAGAAGTTACAAGTTTGTTACAAAATAAGAAGGCTTGGTTTGCACAATGGACCAATCTAGGCCATTGATCAGGGCGGTGACCAAATGGGCTCATAGGCCACGAACAGATTCTATCTGTGCTTAGGAGGAGTATTCATGCTCGTTTGGATGCTAGTCCTGCCACTCCTACACAGGGAGTGTTATTACATTGATACCTACATAAAAGAAGGTGCATTTCCCTTCTATTGAGGACGACATAGAGCCTCAAGTAGTGTCACAGACCGTAGCATCTGCGAAGTTGTCTGGAGCGAGTGCTAATCTTCTCAAGGACCTCAAGCCGCCCTACTCTTTGGTGGGGGAGAGGAGGAAGAATGCAATAATGACTCAGTGAACATTTTTCCTCCAAAAATGGTCAGATATTCATAGCCATAGGCGGTCGCCAGAGAAGGTGAGGCCCGTGGAGGCCAGCCTGTCATTAACGGGGAAGGCATACAAATGGTGGATGAGCTTGGCTGAGAGCACTAGAGTTCTGAGAACCTAGGTAGATTTCAAAATGATGTTTCAAAAAGATTTTTTTTCTGTGAATGAGTTGTAGAGGTCATGGTGTAATAGGGATAAATGCTCGATGCAGAGGTCATGGTGTAATTGGGATAAATGCTCAATGCATGGCATTTTCCTTACCTAGTACATCTCCAACTACCACAAGATTGTGTTGAAATTAAAGGAAATCGATGAATTCTAAACCTTGTGCACGGATTGACAAGAGGATTACACCTAGATTATGATGCTTTTGCAGAGCCTAAGTAGTTGAAGAATTTCATCGAAGCCATAAAGTATGCACAAATTTATGATGACATTTTGCGTCGTTCTAAATCAGAGCTTAGTAAGATAATTGAGAGTAAACGAGGCTACAACTTTAAGAGGAAATTCTTTGGGCGATAGGGGGTAAGAGGGGTACAGTGAGCCGCAGAGACTCGGGGGGTGCACTGTAAAGAAATCCTATGTATCACGTGCATTCAAGGAATATTTTAAAAACCCCTTACACTTACATACTTTTGTGAATAAAATGACCCCTTTTTCTTCATAAAATTATGGTTTTTTAAAAAATTGATTTAAAAAACCCCCTCTTGTAAATGTAATTCTGCAACTTTTTAAATTTAATATACCCCTCCTAATGAACTCATGTGATATACTTACATATTTTTAGGTGAAGCCCCCAAGCACAAAGAGAACAGAGTGGGCATTGGTCGAAGAAACTGCATCATTTTAAAGAGAAAAACCAATATAAATCCACAAAAAGGAGAAGTACAATAAAGCTAGAAAAGGAAATCTATGCTTTAAGCATTTTGAGGTTGGGACTATGCAAATATCGTAGTCCCCGTAAAACCGATGAGTTGAGGACAAAGGATAAAACTATTCATTGGGGGGATCCTCAACGAAAAAGTTTTGAGAAGCTCAAGATGGCCATCACGACAACACTAGTATTAAGCATTGTGGACCCCAATGAGCAATTTGTTTTGGAGACAGACACTAGTGGGATGCCATTGACGTTGTTTTATTGCAAAGGAGATGCCTTGTTGCACTTTAAAGCAAAAATCTTGACCGTGTCCAGCATAAGTACTCAGCTTGTTACGAACGAGAGTTATGTGTAATTGTTCATGCTCTTAAAAATTGGCTACATTACTTGTATGGCGCTACTTTTGAGGTCCGGACGGACCATGAAAGTTTGAAATGGCTTTCTAGTCAAGGTGAGTTTAAAGGTAAAAAAGCTCAATGGGTGGAGCTCCTATAAGAGTATGACCTTAAACTCCGTTACTGGAGAGGTAAATTTAATGTGATAGCAGATGCGTTGAGTCGCATGCTAATGGTGAATGAGTTAAGTTTGACCACCTTTAAGAGTCATCTATTAGAATCTCTACGTGGATTTTGTGACCATGATTCATCATTTTCACAGGTATGGTGTGTTGTATGTTGCACTTATAGACAGTAGCAACCATATCCCTCATCAAGGAGTACTAGTCTAGAGAGATTAGTCCAGGTTTCTACGAGACGGGAAGAGGAGCGAGTGCTAGTCTAGGCAACTAGATAAGTCTCTTGGGTTATGCACCGAGATGGAGAGCTCGTGAATGAGTGGACCCTTCACAAACCATTTGACACTAGTTCACTTGGGAGTGATAAAGCTTATCGAGGAGAAAATCATGGACACTAGTTCATAGACGATGAATACCTACTCTACAAGGGTAGAGTTTGCATACCAACTAGGTGATTTTCGGGCCCAAATTCTTATAGAAATTCATGATAGTCCAAGTGTTGGTTATCTCGGGATACATAAGACTTATGCATTAGTCAAAAGACAATTTTATTGGCCTAGTTTGTTTAAGGAAATCCGAGACTTCATGCTGAAATGCAAGAAAGACCATATTAGGGAGTTTGGGAAAATCCCATTCCTTTGGAAATTTGCTTTTCAATATACTTTTTGGTGTATCCGGAGTATACCAATTCCAAAGTTATCAGAGAATATGGATTTAGAATCTACTCTTCACGAGTTTTCTAAATGATATGTCACATGAGGGGGTTTTGAAAAAATCTTAAAAGGGTTCGCCATGCCCCCCCTTTTTTAATCTTGCAAAATGGGAACTGAGATTTTACCACCAAACTCCCCTAATATGGTCTTAAGAAGTGTCAGGTAATAAAGACGAGCACCTCAAGGTTGGAGGTTTGTTACATCCATTAGATATTCCTAAAAGGAAATGGGACAGTATTTCCATGGATTTCATCACTGGTTTACCTAGAACGAATCAAGGGAATAATTTTGTTTGGGTTGGTTGATCGATTGACCAAGATGATCTAGTATACACCTACTGAAAAAATGATGAAAACGCACGAGTTAGCTAAGTTGTTCAACAAGAATATCTTTACAAGCTATATGGCCTGCCTACAAATATAGTCTCTAATAGAGATAGGAAACTTGATAGTCACTTTTGGAGGGGAGTCTTCAAAAATTTGGACACTACTCTGAGTATGAGTACGGCTGATCATCCACAGTATGATGGCCAGACCGAGAGAGTCAACCAAGTGTTAGAGAACATGCGTTGAGCGTATGTTAGTAAAAAGCAATCCAATCGAGAAGAGTACCTGTCACATTTAGAGTTTTCTTATAATAGTTTGAAACATTCCACGATTAGATTTAGCCTATTCATGTTGATGTACGACTTAAAGTCAAGATCTCCTATAGCCGTAAGGCTAGAGAAGAAGTTGTAGTCTATCAAGGAGTTCCTTGAAGACATGCAAGATATGCTGTAGGTAGCAAAAGATATCATACATGGTGCACAAAATCATGCGAAGATGTATGCTGCAGAGACAAGGGTCATAGAGAAGGTAACTTCATATATTTGAAAGTCCCTATGTGAAGTCGGACTTTAAAGATGGGAAAGTGTCAAAAATTTTCACTAGATACTTCAGTCCTTTAAAATCCTTAAGAAGGTTGGTAGATTAGCATACAAACTTGAGTTGCCGGAGTTGCCGGAGAGCTCTTGAGTTCATCCTGTTTTTCATGTCAGTAGACTGCGAAAAACCGTCGATCATAAGGAGAATGTAGTTTCTCCAAGCATTTTGGAGTTGATAGAACCACCATCTCTTCCGCATGAACGTGAGAGGATTCTCATATTTAGAGATCGGAACATGATGCACACTGTGTACTGAGAGGCACTTGTTAAGTGGAAGGATCACGAGGATGAGGCACCCATGTGGGAGTGCTTTTCAGAGTTTTTATTTGTAGACGAAAACACTTCTTAAGGGGAGAGTAATCTTAGGTAACCCAGAGTGGCTACGGGTACTCGACCAAACTCCGAGATCACCCACTAGAGCATGGCAGCAAGCGAGCCAAGGTTCAAGGGACAAGGTACCCAAAGGTAGTTTTGCAGGTGGTCAGGTTTGTGTGGGCAAGCAGGCCACCATATATGCCCGGCATTACAGAACCTTATCCTCATTCCCTTTATGGCTAGGTGGTGATCCAGAGCTCTCCTCCTACATCCTCTCGACATGTTGCCGCTATCATAATGGGATAGTTTACCTAATGATATGGAAAAAGAAAATCTTTGATTTTCACTATCCATGTGTTCTAAAAAGTTCCATAAAGTTGTTCAGTAAAGAGGACATAAATATGTCCATAGACACTTCTCTGTCCTATCACCAAACTAGTGTTAATGTTATACTTTTGAGTTTAAACCAACTTATATTAGGCGCAGAAAGGTCTGTGTATGGGTATTAACACACCTACAAGGTGCTACTTCATCAAACAGGCTCTAGTACATTATGATGCTAGAATATGCTTCAAGAAATTAAATGAGTCCATCTATTGGTGCATGAAATCTCAACTTATAGTGGGTTTTTTTAACAATTTCTTGACACAAAAATGCTACTTAGCACAGAGTGTGATTCATAAAAACCTGTCTGACCTTCAACCAAATACAAAAAGAATGGATTTGACTTTTGCACGGTAATTGTTACAATCTCTAAGCAGCCAAACTAGTTCAAGTATTGGCCACTCATCACATCTATCGCTATCGGTAAGAAAATTAAAAACTAGGTCAAGTTGTGTTGGTCAGCAGACCTAACTTTGCTAGCATTAATGTAAATCGTTTCATTCATGAGCATCAATAGAAAACCTCATAACATGATACTGTAAATTTTGAAGATGGAATCTCAAAGGTCAAAAGATAATTTAATTCAAATCATGATAAATTTATTTTGCAAGTGGAAGTCCAGAAATGGTCAAAAAGACATTATATTTCTTTATGAAAATCATTACATCATAGTCCCCCATATTTGGAAAGAAGTTATATTTTTTAGAAATGAAGATCTTCGCTATCCTTAGCCTTTTTTTCTAGTGCCAAATCCTTCACATTAGAGTGATCTATTTGGCATGAACATGGCACAAATCCTTCACATTAGAGTGATCTATTTGGCATGAACATGGCACAATATGGAGTCTTCAAAGAGCTCCACCAGTATTTCTTTGGATGCCTATTAAAGAGCGAGCATGGCTACACCTTGTATTTGGTACTCATTTAAGTTGATATCCTCCATCACCCCTCTCTCACCACCCTACCAAATGAGGCCTTCAACAATTAGAGGTTCGTGCTATTCATAAATTTCATGATCTTCCTTAGAGCCTTTATCCTATGCCTAGTTCATCTCTTTCTTTGAGAAACTCTTCACGAGGCCAATCACACACCAAGGAGGATGTCTTCGTTGAATTTATTTCTTTCTTTCTTTGGACTGCCTCAAATTTTTTGCTTCTTCTTACTATTCCCTCTGTCTCTCTACTTCTTCTTGTTGCCTATCGAGTGGCTTGCATTCCTCCTAGGGTGCTTTCTCTTCATTACTACATAGTGTGTAATGTGTGTTTCTCACCCAGACACTAATGATATACTATATAGTGTGTAATGTGTGTTTCTCCATAAGTATCGACGACCATGGTATATTGAACTCATCCATTTTTTGTTAAGGGCTATAACCTCCTCTTGTGGGAGGTGTCTTCTCTTCTATATAGTGTGTAATGTGTTTTTCTCCACAAGCATTGACCATGCTATAGTGAATTCATCATTTTTTTTGTTAAGGGGTGTACCTCCTCTTGTGGGAGTTGTGTAATCTCCTCTTATGGGAGTTGTGCCCTTTCTAGTAGAGAAACAATAGAGTCAAGTGCAACCCACACCTCTTCCACAAGTACTGATCATGGTATAGTGAACTCATCAATTTTTTTATTAAGGGCTATAACCTCCTCTCGTGGGAGTTGTGCCTTCCCTAGTAGAGAAACAACAGAGGTAAGTGCAACCCACAAGTATTGTCCATGGTATAGTGAACTCATCAATTTTTTGTTAAGGGGTGTAACCGCCTTTCATGGAAGTTGTTTCTTTGGTACGGAAATAAAATAGAGTTAAGTGCAACCCACACATTTTTCTCAATTCCTCTATAGGTGGTGCAATCACATACTTGTTTCTACATCTACCTACATCCATAGAATTTTAAATTTTATAATTTCTTGATATGAAAATTATCTTTAGGAAAAAAGGGAACAAATCAACCTCTATGTGGTTTTCAATAGTCTTGTGATTAGATAGAAGATGCCTTGGCTTAGATCCACCCATACAAACTTTTCTAGACCGATCTTAAGTTTGGCCGGATGTTTTAGCATCCTTCGTGAAATAGGTTCCAAGACTCTATGAGACCAAAAGATAGTATAATGAATTCATGAGAATACGGAGTTACGGAAAATGCTAACATTGCTATGAGAGAAAGATGATAGATACAATGTGTCACTATGTAGGATGAACAATAGAGAACTCTAGAGATAGGGTAGTGATAAGCTTAAAGAAATTGATGGTGGTGGTGTGGCGAGGCCAAGTAAAGGTCAAGCAAAGGCCAAGTAAAGGTCAAGCACTTTGTGGTACTGTTAAATGAAGGTGCACAACATTCATGCCTCGTTTGATGAGACTTGGGGATTGAGGAAGCTCACACTTGTTGGGGTTTTCCTCAAGTTCAAATCATGGTTTGATGAAGCTCAAATCATGGGAAGTTGGGGTTTTCCTCGAGCTCCTTCTCAAACAAGGCCCATACCCAACTTTGTGGAAGTGGTCAATATGTTGGGCTCATGCACAGATGTGCATATAGGAGTACTCTTTCCACATGTGAGGCCATATCCCTTCATGAATCCCTCCATGCATAGATGTATCTAGGGACATCATCTTGTTAAAATCTCTTCCAATTTGGCAATAAATTTCACACTTCTCTCACGTGGTTACATATTCCATACATAATTTGTGTATAACATTAGGCACTTGTCCTAGATGCTTGTCATGCTTGTATATCCTCAATCTTACATTTAGAGTGCATACATAGACGTGATGAAGTGGACTATCAAGAATTGGGCTCCAATTCCCATCTAGTTCATGATGATTGTTGGGAGGTAGGATAATTCCCATTGTCTCTCTTTCTTGTCATGCCCCTTGTATGTGCCTTTTCCCTAGCCCTTGTCCTTGCCTTTTTCCTCACCCTTGTCCTATCTCTTTCTTTGCGTTTTCATTGCATGATTGGGACTTTGGTATAATAATAATATATACTCATAAATATCATAACATACCATGTTTGCATACATAAATACATTTCAATGTCTTCAAATCACATGCCAACAAGTGCCATTCAATTGTAAATGTTTCAATGCCATCCACCTCTCTAGAGTAGTGCATTATGACATGCGAGATAGATGTCCTATGAAAGTACCATTTTAGGGTTTGGTGGAATAATTCGCAAAAGCTTCAAATGCTGCTAGCCACCCACTAGATTATTTTTTGACTGCATCGAGCCAAAATTTGACTTGAGAATCATTCTACACCCTCCTCTGATTACTCCTATTAAATTTTCTAAGGCTCGAGATACCTCTTCTTCTATCCACGGCTTATCATAGCATTGTCACATGCATTCAACATATCATGAGGGCTGACAAGATCTTTGAGCTCATTAACAAACCTCTTGTGTATCATGTCATTCAAACCTTTGTTGTTAGGAACATCCAACATCTTACTAATATTAAGTGTTTTTTGAGATTATGGATTGACTTGCATTGTACCTAAGAGAGATTATGGATTGACTTGCATTGTACCTAAGAGAGATTGACTTGCACTGTACCTATGATTATGTAGCCAAATGAATTCTTCTTGTGATGGGTTAATCTTTTTCTCCATGTCAATTTTTTAAGTTTCTAATAATATGGCCTTGGCATTTAGCTCCTCAGCATGCTCTCCCCATAGTTGTAATTCTAAACCGTGTGTTTTATGCATCCTTTTGAATTGTTTGTTAATGACTAAATATAATCAAATTTTTTGGTTGCAACCTTCTTTGAGCCACCTTAGCATGGGCAACAGAGTGAATCCTACTATAATACCCATGAAGACCATTATGTTTATCTTTTTAAAAACAAAGAAATGTAGTGACGTTTTGAAAGTTGGATGGAGAGAAAAACCAATATAAATCCACAAAAAAGGAGAAGTACAATAAAGCTAGAAAAGAAAATCTATGCTTTAAGCATTTTGAGGCTGGACTACGCAAAGGTCACAGTCCCCTTAACCAATGAGTTGAGGACAAAGGATAAAACTATTCATTGGGGGGATCCTCATCAACGAAGACGTTTTGAGAAGCTCAAGATGGCCATCACAACAACACTAGTATTGGGCATTGTGGACCCCAGTGAGCCATTTGTTTTGAGAGAGACAGACACTAGTGGGAGGCCATCGACGTTGTTTTATTGCAAAGGGGATGCCTTGTTGCATTTTAAAGAAAAAATCTTGACCGTGTCCAAAAGTACTCAGCTTACAAACAAGAGTTATGTGTAATTGTTCATGCTCTTAAAAATTGGCTACATTACTTGTATGGCGCTACTTTTGAGGTTCGGATGGCCCATGAAAGTCTAAAATGGCTTTCTAAGTCAGGGTGAGTTTAAAGGTAGAAAAGCTCAATGGGCGGAGCTCCTATAAGAGTATGACCTCCTTAAACTCCGTTACTAGAGAGGTAAATTTAATGTGATAGCAGATGCATTGAGTCGCATGCTAATGGTGAATGAGTTAAGTTGGACCACCTTCAAGAGTGATCTATTAGAATCTCTACGTGAATTTTGTGAGCATGTTTCATCATTTTCATAGGTATGGTGTGTTGTATGCGGCCGCACTTACAGACAGTAGCAACCATCTCCCTCATCAGAAAGGAGTACTAGTCTCTAGAGAGATTAGTCGAGGTTTCTACGAGATGGGAAGAGAAGCGAGTACTAGTCCAGGCAACTAGATAAGTCTCTTGGGTTATGCACCGAGATGGAGAGCTCACGAGTGGACCCTTCACAACCATTTTACACTATTTCACTTGGGGGTGATAAAGTTTATTGAGGAGAAAATCATGGACACTATGTCATAGTAGACGATGAGTACCTGCTCTACAAGGGTAGAGTTTGCATACCAACTAGGTGATTTTCGGGTCCAAATTCTTATAGAAAGTCATGATAGTCTAAGTGTTGGTTATCTCGAGATACAAAAGACCTATGCATTAGTCAAAAGATAATTTTATTGGCCTAGTTTGTTTAAGGAAATCGGAGACTTCATGTTGAAATGCAAGACATTAGGACCTCAATGGAAGGCTTCTTGGGCCCTTTTATTTGGCAGTTTAAGGGAGTCAAACCTTTTCTCTTAAGAAGAAACGTTTTCTAATTAGAAGCTTCAAAATGGCTACTTTATTTGAATTTGAATTTTGGGGGAAAAATGGAATTTAAAATCTAACAGATAAAACCATATCATGTAACATATCTATGGAAAGATCTTGATGCGTAGATCACGAATCTGTAATCTCCGCTCAAATCGGAGCTTGTATGTAGAAGTTATGGAGGTCCGAAAATTGTAAAATTGTCCCCCCCCCCTTTTTGGGGGAAAAAGTGCACCCTTTGACCACTCTTACACCTCTCTTAAAAACCCAACATTTCAGTCCACATGGCAACCCCCCATTTGGCTATTCCTTAATCACCTTGATTAGGCTTGGGCAAATTAAAGGGCCCAAGAAGTCCCCATTCACTTCCTAATGAAGACCATATTAGGGAGTTTGGGAAAATCCCATTCCTTTGGAAATTTGCTTTTCAATATACTTTTTGGTGTATCCGGAGCATACCAACTCCAAAGTTATCAGAGAATATAGATTTAGAATCTACTCTTCACTCACAAGTTTTCTAAACGATATGTCACATGAGGGGGTTTTGAAAAAATCTTAAAAGGGTTCGCCATGCCCCCCCCCCTTTTTTAATCTTGAAAAATGGGAATTGAGATTTTACGAAACTCCCTAATATGGTCTTAAGAAGTTTCAGGTCAATAAAGACGAGCGCCTCAAGGTTGGAGGTTTGTTGCATCCATTAGATATTCCTAAAGGGAAATGGGAAAGTATTTCCATGGATTTCATCACTAGTTTACCTAGAATGAATCAAGGGAATTATTTTGTTTGGGTAGTGGTTGATCGATTGACCAAGATGATCGAGTATACACCTACTAAAAAAATGATGAAAATGCCAAAGTTAGCTAAGTTGTTCATCAAGAATATCTTTACAAGCTATATGGCCTGCCTCTACAGATATAGTCTCTAATAGAGATAGGAAACCTGATAGTCACTTTTGGAGGGGAGTCTTCAAAAATTTGGACACAACTCTGAGTATGAGTATGGCTAATCATCCACACTATGATGGCTAGACCGAGAGAGTCAACCAAGTGTTAGAGAACATGCGTTTAGCATATGTTAGTAAAAAGCAATCTAATTGGGAAGAGTACCTGTCACATTTAGAGTTTTCTTATAATAGTTTGAAACATTCCACGATTAGATTTAGCCTATTCATGTTGATGTACGGCTTAAAGTCAAGATCTCCTATAGCCGTAGAGCTAGAGAAGAAGTTTTAGTCTATCAAGGAGTTCCTTGAAGACATGCAAGATATGCTGTAGGTTCCAAAAGATAGCATACATCGTGCACAAAATCATGCGAAGATGTATGCAGAGACAAGGGTCATAGAGAAGTAGCCTTTGATGAAGAAGGTGACTTCATATATCTGAAAGTCCTTGTCTGTGAAGTCGGAGACTTTAAAGAAGGGAAAGTGTCAAAAACTTTCATTAGATACTTCAGTCCTTTAAAATCCTTAAGAAGGTTGGTATATTAGCATACAAACTTGAGTTGCCGGAGAGCTTTCGAGTACATCCTGTTTTTCATGTCAGTAGACTGCAAAAAACCGTTGATCATAAGGAGAATGTAGTTTCTCCAAGCGTTTTGGTGCAGTTGATAGAACCACCATCTCTTCCACACGAACGTGAGAGGATTCTCATATTTCGAGATCGGCACATGAGGCACACTATGTACTGAGAGGCACTTGTTAAGTGGAAGGATCACGAGGATGAGGCACCCATGTGGGAGCGCTTTTCAGAGTTTTTATTTGTAGATGAAAACACTTCTTAAGGGGGGAGTAATGTTACGTAACCCATAGTGGCTACAGGTACTCAACCAAACTTCGAGATCACCCACTAGAGCATGGGAAGCGAGTGAGCCGAGGTTCAAGGGACAAGGTACCCAAAAGTAGTTTTGCAGGCGGTCGGGTCTGTGTGGGCAAGCAGGCCACCATATATACCTGGCATTGGAGAACCTTATCCTCATTCCCTTTATGGCTAGGTGGTGATCCAGAGCTCTCCTCCTACATCCTCTCGACATGTTGCTGCCATCATAATGTGATAGTTTGCCTAATGATATGAAAAAAGAAAACCTTTAATTTTCACTATTTATGTGTTCTAAAAAGTTCCATAAAGTTGTTTAGTAAAGAGGACATAAATATGTCCACAGACACTTCTCTGTCCTATTACCAAACTAGTGTTAATGTTATACTTTTGAGTTTGAACCAACTTATATTAGGTGCAGAAAGGTCTGTGTATGGGTATTAACACAGCTACAAGCTGCTACTTCATCAAACATGCTCTAGTACATTATGATGCTAGAATATGCTTCAAGAAATTAAATGAGTCTATCTATTGGTGCATGAAATCTCAACTTATAGTGGGTTTTTTTAACATTTTCTTGACACAAAAATGCAACTTAGCACAGAGTGTGATTCATAAAAACCTGTCTGACCTTCAACCAAATACAAAAAGAATGGATTTGACTTTTGCATGGTAATTGTTACAATCTCTAAGCAGCCAAACAAGTTCAAGTATTGGCCACTCATCACATCTATCGATATCGGTAAGAAAATCAAAAACTAGGTCAAGTTGCGTTGGTCAGCAGACCTAACTTTGCTAGCATTAATGTAAATCGTTTCATTCATGAGCATCAATAGAAAACCTCATAACATGATACTGTAAATTTTGAAGATGGAATCTCAAAGGTCAAAAGATAATTTAATTCAAATCATGATAAATTTATTTTGCAAGTGGAAGTCCAAAAACGGTCAAAAAGACATTATATTTCTTTATGAAAATCATTACATCATAGCCCCCCATATTTGGAAAGAAGTTATATTTTTTAGAAATGAAGATCCTCGCTATCCTTAGCCTTTTTTTGCTAGTGCCAAATCCTTCACATTAGAGTGATCTATTTGGCATGAACATGGCACAATATGGAGTCTTCAAAGAGCTCCACCAGTATTTATTTGGATGCCTATTAAAGTGCCAACATGGCTACACCTGTATTTGGTACTCATTTAAGTTGATATCCTCCATCACCCCTCTCTCACCACCCTACCAAATGAAGCCTTCAACAATTAGAGGTTCGTGCTATTCGTAAATTTCATGATCTTCCTTAGAGCCTTTATCCTATGCCTAGTTCATCTCTTTCTTTGAGAAACTCTTAACGAGGCCAATCACACACCAAGGAGGATGTCTTCGTTGAATTTATTTCTTTCTTTCTTTGGACTGCCTCAAATTTTTTGCTTCTTCTTACTATTCCCTCTATCTCTCTACTTCTTCTTGTTGCCTATCGAGTGGCTTGCATTCCTCCTAGGGTGCTTTCTCTTCATTACTACATAGTGTGTAATGTGTGTTTCTCACCCAGACACTAATGATATACTATATAGTGTGTAATGTGTGTTTCTCCATAAGTATCGACGACCATGGTATATTGAACTCATCCATTTTTTGTTAAGGGCTATAACCTCCTCTTGTGGGAGGTGTCTTCTCTTCTATATAGTGTGTAATGTGTTTTTCTCCACAAGAATTGACCATGCTATAGTGAATTCATCAATTTTTTTGTTAAGGGGTGTACCTCCTCTTGTGGGAGTTGTGTAATCTCCTCTTATGGGAGTTGTGCCCTTTCTAGTAGAGAAACAATAGAGTCAAGTGCAACCCACACCTCTTCCACAAGTACTGATCATGGTATAGTGAACTCATCAATTTTTTTATTAAGGGCTATAACCTCCTCTTTTGGGAGTTGTGTTGCTTCCCTAGTGGAGAAACAAGAGAGGTAAGTGCAACCCACAAGTATTGTCCATGGTATAGTGAACTCATCAATTTTTTTGTTAAGGGGTCTAACCTCCTTTCATGGAAGTTATTTCTTTGGTACGGAAATGATAGAGTTAAGTGCAACCCACACACATTTTTCTCAATTCCTCTATAGGTGGTGCAATCACATACTTGTTTCTACATCTACCTACATCCATAGAATTTTATAATTTTATAATTTTTTGATATGGAAATTATCTTTAGGAAAAAACGGAACAAATCAACCTCTATGTGGTTTTCAATAGTCTTGTGATTAGATAGAAGATGCCTTGGCTTCGATCCACCCATACAAACTTTTCTAGACCGATCTTAAGTTTGGCCGGATGTTTTAGCATCCTTCGTGAAATAGGCTCCAAGTCTCTATGAGACCAAAAGATAGTATAATGAATTCATAAGAATACAGAGTTATGGAACATGCTAACATTGCTATGAGAGAAAGATGATAGATACAATGTGTCACTATGTAGGATGAACAAGAGAGAACTCCAGAGATAGGGTAGTGATAAGCTTAAAGAAATTGATGGTGGTGGTGTGGCAAGGCCAAGTAAAGTTCAAGCACTTTGTGGTACTGTTAAATGAAGGTGCACAACATTCATGCCTTGTTTGATGAGACATGGGGATTGAGGAAGCTCACACTTGTTGGGGTTTTCCTCAAGTTCAAATCATGGTTTGATGAAGCTCAAATCATGGGAAGTTGGGGTTTTCCTCGAGCTCCTTCTCAAACAAGGCCCATCCCCAACTTTGTGGAAGTGGTCAATATGTTGGGCTCATGCACAGATGTGCATATAGGAGTACTCTTTCCACATGTGAGGCCATAGTCCCTTCATGAATCCCTCCATGCATAGATGTATCTAGGGACATCATCTTGTTAAAATCTCTTCCAATTTGGCAATAAATTTCACACTTCTCTCACGTGGTTACATATTCCATACATAACGTGTATAACATTAGGCACTTGTCCTACATGCTTGTCATGCTTATATATCCTCAATCTTACATTTAGAGTGCATACATAGACGCAATGAAGTGGACTGTCAAGAATTGGGCTCCAATTCCCATCTAGTTCATGAGATGATTGGGAGGCAGGATAATTCCCATTGTCTCTCTTTCTTGTCATGCCCCTTGTATGTGCCTTTTCCCTAGCCCTTGTCCTTGCCTTTTTCCTCACCCTTGTCCTATCTCTTTCTTTGCATTTGCATTTTGCATTGCATGATTGGGAATTTGGTATAATAATAATATATACCCATAAAATCATAACATACCATGTTTGCATACATACATACATTTCAATGTCTTCAAATCACATGCCAACAAGTGCCATTCAATTGTAAATGTTTCAATGCCTTCCACCTCTCTAGAGTAGCACATGCACATTTCTCTCTTATGACATGCGAGATAGATGTCCTATGAAAGTACCATAATAGGATTTGGTGGAATAATTCGCAAAAGCTTCAAATGCTGCTAGCCACTAGATTATTTTTTTGACTGCATCCTAAAACTTGACTTGAGAATCATTCTACACCCTCCTCTGATTACTCCTATTAAATTTTCCAAGACTCGAGATACCTCTTCTTCTATCCAAGGCTTATCCTAGCATTGTCACATGCATTCAACATATCATAAGGGCTAACAAGATCTTTAAGCTCATTAACAAACCTCTTGTGTATCATGTCATTCAAACCTTTGTTGTTAGGAAGATCCAACATCTTAATAATATTAAATGTTTTTTGAGATTATGGATTGACTTGCATTGTACCTAAGAGAGATAAACTTGCATTGTACCTATGATTATGTCGCCAAATAAATTCTACTTCTGATGGGTTAATCTTTTTCTCCATGTCAGTTTTTTAAGTTTCTAATGATATGGCCTTGGCATTTAGCTCCTCAGCATGCTCTCCCCATAGTTGTAATTCTAAACCGTGTGTTTTATGCATCCTTTGAATTGTTTGTTGATGACTAAGTACAATTAAATTTTGTGATTGCAACCTTCTTTGAGCCACCTTAGCATGGGCAACAAAGTGAATCCTACTATAATATCCATGAAGACCATTATGTCCATCTCTTTAAAAACAAAGAAATGTAGTGACATTTTGAAAGTTGGATGGAGAGGGTCTATTGACTAAATCCTACCATATGTCCAAGGTTTATGTTTTTTTGATTTCTTGTGTGCAAGCTTGTTGAATCTAAGTCTCTTAGTCTTAGCTCCCATAACTCTAAATGGTTGCATTCTCATGTTAAAGATCCACATGCAACCTAACTTTCAAAGATTGTCCTTGGATTGTCTTGTGGAGATTTCACATTGATGTTGAACCAATGAGGAGTTTTAGAGGGATCCAAGTGGTAAATTACTAAGAGGTGTGGGAGGGAAAAGGTAAAGCATAGAGGCATGACATAGACCTTAGTAGACCTCAAAGAGATGATACATACTAATAAGTTATTTTGCAAACTGTAGAGAGGTTTGAGAGGAAAGAGGTATAGCTTAGAGAGGTGTTGTTGCAAAGGTTAGAGAGGTATTGTAGACCAATAATAGGTGCTGAAGAGAGGAAAGAGGTGTGAGAGGGAAGAAAGTGAGTGAAGAGGGGTGTCGTAGACCTTAGAGAGGTGTTGTAGACCTCAGAGAGATGTTGGAGAGATCAAAGAGGGTAGAGGGATGGAGGGCATGAGGAGAGAGGAGTAGAGGGAAGGAGTGGGAGCTAAGACAGAGACAGTGAAAGGATTGGAGGAGAAGGGAAGAGGAAGGGATGGAGGAAAGAAGGTAGGAGAAGGACAGGGGGTAGAGGAGGGTTGGTGGGTGAGAAGGGAGGAGGTAGGACCAGCAAATTTTGGGGTGGAATCAAAATAGCATAAGTTGCATTTGTTTTCTCTCTATTTGAAATTCAAATTTTTTACTTGAATTGAAAAGTGTTTATTTATGTATTAAAGTGTTTCATCAATGCTACATATTGACAGAAATAAATATCCATTAACTAAAAGTGATTTAACATATGACATTTTTGTACATCCTTGGTAAATAAATATCTGATGGAGGGAATCTATGTGCATGAAAAAGGAGGTCGAATCACATTTTAAAAAGGTTCGGAGTTGCAATACAGATGGACGGAGCTTTTATGGCATTAAATAAGTGGGAAATTTAAAAGTTTGAAACGAGTCAACCACCTGAGATTTAAATGCAGATTTGAAAAGGACAGATGAGTTGAAAACAGTGTGTGATGATAAATCGTCTAGATTGCATGTAAGAACAGCATAAGGGGGAAGATTTGAGGTCCATTATCCCCTCCTCTTCCCCTTGAAGTTCTAATCCCCACTATTTTAGGCTCCAAGGTCCTTGTTGAGTCCATTCCACACCTGATGTTTGGTCATTTAATACCATTATATTCCATGAGCCACACCATAACAAAGATCTATGCCTCAATTCTTAAATTGAGTAACATTTTTTAATAGGAAAATAACGCAAGGGATAAAGAGCTGGTTTTTGGCACCATAATTCCACTTAGGAAAATAACATGAGGTATAAAGGGCTTGTTTTCGGTACAAAATTTATACCTTCACTTTTGAGGGAGTAACAAATGCTCATTTTGAGGAAGCCTATTGCTATTTGTTAAGACTTCAATGACAATATTCTAAGCAACTCTTTGAGAGGCTTCATGCACATACTCTAGATAATAATGGCATTCAATAAGCATGCAATTTATTTTGTCAAAAATTCTCTCTCCTCAATCTCGACATACACCTCCTCACAAAGCTCAATGCTTTATATCATGTAACAAACCCACATGCCTTTAAACACGTGGCATTGGAATTAACCATTTTTTTCTTTTTTATTTACTTTCATGGTGTAATTGGGATAAATGCGATGCATGGCATTTTCGTTACCCAGTACATCTCCAACTACGGCAAGATTGTGTTGAAATTAAAGGGAATCGATAAATTCTAAACCTTGTGTGCGGATTGACGAGAGGATTACACCTAGATTATGATGCTTTCGTAGAGCCTAAGTAGTTGAAGAATTTCATCGAAGCCATAAAGTATGCACAAATTTATGATGACATTTTTCGTCGTTTTCTAAATCAAGCTTAGTAAGATAATTGAGAGTAAACGAGGCTCCAACTTTAGGAGGAAATTCTTTGGGCGCGATAGGGGGTAAGAGGGGCAGAGTGAGCCGCACAGACTCAAGGGGTGCACTATAAAGAAATCCTATGTATCACGTGCATTCAAGGAGTATTTTAAAAACCCCTTACACTTACATACTTTTGTGAATAAAATGACCCCTTTTTCTTCATAAACTTACGGTTTTTTTTTCAAAATTGATTAAAAAAACCTCCTCTTGTAAATGTAATTCTGTAACTTTTTAAATTTAATATACCCCTCCTAATGAACTCACGTGCTATACTTACATATTTTCAGGTGAAGCCCCCAAGCACAAAGAGGACAGAGTGGGGATTGGTCGAAGAAACCGCATCATTTTAAAGAGAAAAACCAATATAAATCCACAAAAAAGGAGAAGTATAATAAAGCTAGAAAGGAAATCTATGCTTTAAGCATTTTGAGGCTGGACTACGCAAAGATCGCAGTCCACTTAACCGATGAGTTGAGGACAAAGGATAAAACTATTCATTGGGGGGATCCTCAACGAAGACATTTTGAGAAGCTCAAGATGGCCATCACGACAACACTAGTATTGAGCATTGTGGACCCCAATGAGCCATTTGTTTTGGAGACAGACACTAGTGGGAGGCCATTGACGTTGTTTTATTGCAAAGGGGATTCCTTGTTGCATTTTAAAGGAAAAAACTTGACCATATCCAACGTAAGTACCCAGCTTACGAACGAGAGTTATGTGTAATTGTTTATACTCTTAAAAATTAGCTACATTACTTGTATGGGGCTACTTTTGAGGTCCGGACGGACCATGAAAGTCTGAAATGGCTTTCTAGTCATGGTGAGTTTAAAGGTAGAAAAGCTCAATGGGTGGAGCTCCTACAAGAGTATGACCTTAAACTCCGTTACTAGAGAGGTAAATTTAATGTGATAGCAGATGCGTTGAGTCGCATGCTAATGGTAAATGAGTTAAGTTGGACCACCTTCAAGAGTGATCTATAAGAATCTCTACGTGGATTTTGTGAGCATGATTCATCATTTTCACACATATGGTGTGTTGTATATGCGGCCGCACTTATAGACAGTAGCAACCATCTCCCTCATCAGAAAGGAGTACTAGTCTAGAGAGATTAGTCGAGGTTTCTACGAGATGGGAAGAGGAGCGAGTGCTAGTCCAGGCGACTAGATAAGTCTCTTGGATTATGCACCGAGATGGAGAGTTCGCGAGTGGACCCTTCACAACCATTTGACACTAGTTCACTTGGGGGTGATAAAGTTTATTCAGGAGAAAATCATGGACACTATGTCATAGACGATGAGTACCTGCTCTACAAGGGTAGAGTTTGCATACCAACTAGGTGATTTTCAGGCCCAAATTCTTATAGAAAGTCATGATAGTCCGAGTGTTGGTTATCTCGGGATACAGAAGACCTATGCATTAGTCAAAAGACACTTTTATTGGCCTAGTTTGTTTAAGGAAATCGGAGACTTCATGCTGAAATGCAAGAAAGACCATATTAGGGAGTTTGGGAAAATCCCATTCCTTTAGAAATTTGCTTTTCAATATACTTTTTGGTGTATCCGGAGCATACCAATTCCAAATTTATCAAAGAATATGGATTTAGAATCTACTCTTGAGGAGCTTTCTAAACGATATGTCACATGGGGGGGCTTTGAAAAAATCTTACAAGGGTTCGCCGTGCCCCCCCTTTTTTAATCTTGCAAAATGGGAATTGAGATTTTACCAAACTCCCTAATATGGTCTTAAGAAGTGTCAGGTCAAAAAAGACGAGCGCCTCAAGGTTGGAGGTTTGTTGCATCCATTAGATATTCCTAAAGGGAAATGGGAAAGTATTTCCATGGATTTCACTCGTTTACCTAGAACGAATCAAGAAAATAATTTTGTTTGGCTAGTGGTTGATCGATTGACCAAGATGATCGAGTATACACCTACTAACAAAACGATGAAAACACACGAGTTAGCTAAGTTGTTCATCAAGAATAACTTTACAAGCTATATGGCCTGCCTACAGATATAGTCTCTAATAGAGATAGGAAACTTGATAGTCACTTTTGGAGGGGAGTCTTCAAAAATTTGGACACTACTCTGAGTATGAGTATGGCTGATCATCCACGGTATGATGGCCAGACAAAGAGAGTCAACCAAGTGTTAGAGAACATGCGTTGAGCGTATGCTAGTAAAAAGCAATCTAATTGGGAAGGGTACCTGTCACATTTAGAGTTTTCTTATAATAGTTTGAAACATTCCACGATTAGATTTAGCCTATTCATGTTTATATACGGCTTACAGTCAAGATCTCCTATAGCTGTAGGGCTAGAGAAAAGGTTGTAGTCTATCAAGGAGTTCCTTGAAGGCATGCAAGATATGCTGTAGGTAGCAAAAGATAGCATACATCGTGCACAAAATCATGCGAAGATGTATGCAGAGACAAGGGTCATAGAGAAGTAGCCTTTGATGAAGGTGACTTCATATATTTGTCCCTGTCTGCGAAGTCGGAGACTTTAAAGAAGGGAAAGTGCCAAAAACTTTTATTAGATACTTCAATCCTTTAAAATCCTTAAGAAGGTTGGTAGATTAGCATACAAACTTGAGTTGCCGGAGAGCTTTCGAGTTCATCCTGTTTTTCATGTCAGTAGACTGCGCAAAACCGTCGATCATAAGGAGAATGTAGTTTCTCCAAGCGTTTTGGTGCAGTTGATAGAACCACCATCTCTTCCACATGAACGTGAGAGGATTCTCATATTTAGAGATCGAAACATGAGGCACACTGTATACTGAGAGGCACTTGTTAAGTGGAAGGATCGCCGAGGATGAGGTGCCCATGTGGGAGCGCTTTTCAGAGTTTTTATGTAGACGAAAACACTTCTTAAGGGGGGAGTAATCTTACGTAACCCATAGTGGCTATGGGTACTCGACCAAACTCTGAGATTACCCACTAGAGCATGGGCAGCATGTGAGCCGAGGTTCAAGGGACAAGGTACCCAAAGGTAGTTTTGCAGGTGGTCTGGGCAAGCAGGCCACCATATATACCCGGCATTGGAGAACCTTATCCTCATTCCCTTAATGGCTAGGTGGCGATCCAGAGCTCTCCTCCTGTATCCTCTCGACATGTTGCCGCTATTATAATGTGATAGTTTGCCTAATGATATGAAAAAAGAAAACCTTTAATTTTCACTATCCATGTGTTCTAAAAAGTTCCATAAATTTGTTCAGTAAAGAGGACATAAATATGTCCACAGACACTTCTCTGTCCTATTACCAAACTAGTGTTAATGTTATACTTTTGAGTTTGAACCAACTTATATTAGGCGCGCAGAAAGGTCTTGTTGAAATTTGAGCATAATGATGAGCTATGGTGGATCATACACTAGAATCAACATGATTAACAAAGTGATTAAGAAATGATTAAGATGTAATTAGTGAATAATTAGCAGATAGATTAATGTAGGCATGGATACTCAAAAGCCAGCAAATTCTCATTAGGGCTATGCCTCAATTTATAGTGTTTACATCAAGCATCAAATCCCCTTGATTTCTCCATGATTCACTCCCTGAATATCTCCACCTCTTGCCTGATTCTCTCCACCTCTTCTCTTTTCCCTGATTATCTCCCAGAATAACTCCACACTCCTAAATTCCCTCATGCTACCCATTATTCTTTCCCAGTAGATTCTTCTAACCTTTTCACAGGTTCTTTCACAATTACATCTTCTCTTTTACAGCCTCTATCCAAGAGCTTGTTCCCACACACACCCTATTCACTTGTATATTTCAACACCTCCCCTCAAGTGAATAATCCTAGTACACCTAGACCCTATACCAAGTTTGCCTCCCCTTACTTGGTAGTCCGCGACCAGTGTCTACTCCTCCCCTCAAGTTATCTTAGCACACCTGGACCCTATATCAAGTTTCTTTCTTACTTGACAGTCTGCGACCAGTGCCTCAAGTCCCTAAACTCCATAGTCCTTGACACTCTCTCTCTCTATGTGTCCAAGGCTACTATAAGTGCCCGCGACCTTGACTAAAGTGCTCACACATACATCTACCATGTGGCCTACATCATCGGTGGCTCAGAGGTGGTTTTACTTTATTGGGGCAGGTTACATTGGGTTGTGGGGTCTCTCTCTCTCTCTCTCTCTCTCTCTCTCTCTCTCTCTCTCTCTCTCTCTCTCTCTCTCTCTCTCTCTCTCTCTGAGATTTTCACATGGCTCCTCACTCTTTGGAGCCTCACATCTTCTCTTCTCTTCAGTCTTCTTGTCGTGGCAGCATCTCTCCACGCGTCCGTCTCTTCTTTCAGTCTTCTTGGGGCAGCTTCTCTTCTTTGTGGCAGCTTCTCTTCTCGTGTCCGTCTTCCTTCAGGTCTTCTTCTCGGTGTGGATCCTCTTCTTGGGAAGAGATATTCTTCTTCTTTCATGGCTGGGGCCATGAGCTCGTCCGTCAGGTCTTTTTGCTCCATGTGAGCAACATGTTTCAATGTTTTGCTGACAGTTCCTTTGGGCTTTTTATGTTTATCTTCTGTCATTATGCAATGCAAACCCAATTTATGCGGGAGGTCTTACCTCTTGCCTTAATCTGGACAAGGGCAGTGTCTGTTCCCATTTTTACACTGATAAAATGTGCCCAATACATAATGCGTATAGCATTCATTCTCATGCACATTCCAAATGCAACTCTGGCTGTGAATAATCTTGAATTTGAGTGAGATTTACAGGCATTAACCAAGGGTTGAATGCAAAATGATGATTTTCACAAATTTATCAGCACAATTTTTCCAGAAATTACATTAAATCAAGGGTAACCAATTTGTACGGGATGGTTGGAGTATCAAACCAACTCCGATTTGCAATCTGAAGTTATAGGGATCTGTATCAGATACCTAATGGTTAATTTGAACCCTCAATTGTACCAAAATACAGTGATTAGCACTGATTAATCACTGATTAGCAAATTAATGCTCTGGTTTGTGTGCAAAAAACAAAGTATGCGGGGAGTCCAGATCTGGTGCCTTCCACTTCAAATGAGCTCAAATGCTTTCAAAGGCATCAATAGCAATGAGTCTAGTAGAGGATTAAGCCAAGAAACACAAGATTTGACCAAATAATGAAAGCTTAATCTCTGTTTTACCAAAGTCACCTGCAGACTTGATGAAGAGCTTGGATCTCACTGTAGACTTGATGAAACTCAATTCTGACTTCACCAGCTTGTAGATCATGCTTGATTACCCCTTGGGCTAAGAGGAATTGAAGCAATTTGAACTGATGGAGTGTAGATCTGCATTTTACTCAGAAAAAACAGCGCTGAAAGAAACGCCGATTTCTCCTCAACGCTTTCGCGTTTTGCTGCGCCGTTTGATGTGCTTGTAGCTAGATGTGTTGGCTAGCTTGTGTTAAGAGGGCAAGGCCTAATGTTGACTGTGCATAAAGAATAGAATCCTCCACTGGCTGGGGGTGAAGGGGAAGAGTGAAAACTCACGAAAAACTGATTTTTTTTGCTAATTACTTACTAATCTTGATTAATTCACTAATGGGCTCATAAATCTGGTTGATTCTAGGCATGGCTCTGATACCATGTTGAAATTTGAGCATAATGATGAGCTATGGTGGATCATACACTAGAATCAACATGATTAACAAAGTGATTAAGAAATGATTAAGATGTAATTAGTGAATAATTAGCAGATAGATTAATGTAGGCATGGATACTCAAAAACCAACAAATTCTCATTAGGGCTATGCCTCAATTTATAGTGTTTACATCGAGCATCAAATCCCCTTGATTTCTCCATGATTCACTCCCTGAATATCTCCACCTCTTGCCTGATTCTCTCCACCTCTTCTCTTTTCCCTGATTATCTCCCAGAATAACTCCACACTCCTAAATTCCCTCATGCTACCCATTATTCTCTCCCAGTAGATTCTTCTAACCTTTTCACAGGTTCTTTCACAATTACATCTTCTCTTTTACAGCCTCTATCCAAGAGCTTGTTCCCACACACACCCTATTCACTTGTATATTTCAACAGGTCTGTGTATGGGTATTAACACATTTACAAGCTGCTACTTCATCAAACAAGCTCTAGTACATTATGATGCTAGAATATGCTTCAAGAAATTAAATGAGTCCATCTATTGTGATGCGTGAAATCTCAACTTATAGTGGGTTTTTTTAACATTTTCTTGACACAAAAATACTACTTTGCACAGAGTGTGATGCATAAAAACCTGTCTGACCTTCAACCCAATACAAAAAGAATGGATTTGACTTTTGCATGGTAATTGTTACAATCTCTAAGCAGCCAAACTAGTTCAAGTATTGGCCACTCATCACATCTATCGATATCGGTAAGAAAATTAAAAACTAGGTCAAGTTGCCTTGGTCAGCAAACCTAACTTTGCTAGCATTAATGTAAATCATTTCATTCATGAGCATCAATACTAAACCTCATAACATGATACTGTAAATTTTAAAGATGGAATCTCAGAGGTCAAAAGATAATTTAATTTAAATCATGAAAAAAAAATTTGCAAGTGGAAGTCCAAAAATGGTCAAAAAGACATTATATTTCTTTATGAAAATCATTACATCATAGCCCCCCCTATTTGGAAAGAAGTTACATTTTTTAGAAATGAAAATCTTCGCTATCCTTAGCCTTTTTTTGCTAGTGCCAAATCCTTCACATTAGAGTGATCTATTTGGCATGAACATGGCACAATATGGAGTCTTCAAAAAGCTCCACCAGGATTTCTTTGGATGCCTATTAAAGAGCCAGCATGGCTACACCTTGTATTTGGTACTCATTTAAGTTGATATCCTCCATCACCCCTCTCTCACCACCCTACCAAATGAGGCCTTCAACAATTAGAGGTTCATGCTATTCGTAAATTTCATGATCTTCCTTAGAGCCTTTATCCTATGCCTAGTTTATCTCTTTCTTTGAGAAACTCTTAGCGAGGCCAATCACACACCAAGGAGGATGTCTTCGTTGAATTTATTTCTTTCTTTAGACTCCCTCAAATTTTTTCCTTCTTCTTACTACTCCCTCTGTCTCTTCTACTTCTTCTTGTTGCCTATCCAGTGGCTTGCATTCCTCCTAGGGTGCTTTCTCTTCATTATTACTACATAGTATGTAATGTGTGTTTCTCCATAAGCATTGACCATGGTATATTGAACTCATCCATTTTTTGTTAAGGGCTATAACCTCCTATTGTGGGAGAGGTGTCTTCTCTATATAGTGTGTAATGTGTTTTTCTGCACAAGTATTGACCATGCTATAGTGAATTCATCAATTTTTTTGTTAAGGGGTGTACCTCCTCTTGTGGGAGTTGTGTAACCTCCTCTTATGGGAGTTGTGCCTTCCCTAGTAGAGAAAAAATTGGCAATAAATTTCACACTTCTCTCACGTGGTTACATATTCCATACATAATTTGTGTATAACATTAGGCACTTGTCCTAGATGCTTGTCATGCTTATATATCCTGAATCTTACATTTAGAGTGCATACATAGACGTGATGAAGTGGACTGTCAAGAATCGGTCTTCAATTCCCATCTAGTTCATCCCATTGTCTCTCTTTCTTGTCATGCCCCTTGTATGTGCCTTTTCCCTAGCCCTTGTCCTTGCCTTTTTCCTCACCCTTGTCCTATCTCTTTCTTTGCATTTTCATTGCATGATTGGGACTTTGGTATAATAATAATAATATATACCCATAAATATCATAACATACCATGTTTGCATACATACATACATTTCAATGTCTTCAAATCACATGCCAACAAGCGCCATTCAATTGTAAATGTTTCAATGCCATCCACCTCTCTAGAGTAGCGCATTATGACATGCGAGATAGATGTCCTATGAAAGTACCATTTTAGAGTTTGGTGGAATAATTCGCAAAAGCTTCAAATGCTGCTAGCCACTAGATTATTTTTTGACTGCATCCCAAAATTTGACTTGAGAATCATTCTACACCCTCCTCTGATTACTCCTATTAAATCTTCCACGGCTCGAGATACCTCTTCTATCCAGGGCTTATCCTAGCATAACCTTTGTTGTTAGGAACATCCAACATCTGAATAATATTAAGTGTTTTTTGAGATTATGCATTGTACCTAAGAGAGATTGACTTGCATTGTACCTAAGAGAGATTGACTTGCATTGTACCTACGATTATGTAGCCAAATGAATTCTTCTTCTAATGCTTAATCTTTTTCTCCATGCCAGTTTTTTAAGTTTCTAATGATATGGCCTTGGCATTTAGCTCCTCAGCATGCTCTCCCCATAGTTGTAATTCTAAACCGTGTGTTTTATGCATCCTTTGAATTGTTTGTTGATGACTAAGTACAATCAAATTTTGTGGTTGCAACCTTCTTTGAGCCACCTTAGCATGGGCAACAGAGTGAAGCCTACTATAATATCCATGAAGACCATTATGCCCATCTCTTAAAAAACAAAGAAATGTAGTGACATTGTGAAAGTTGGATGGAGAGGGTCTATTGACTAAATCCTACCATATGTCCAAAGTTTATGTTTTTTTGATTTCTTGTGTGCAAGCTTGTTGAATCTAAGTCTCTTCGTCTTAGCTCCCATAACTCTAAATGGTTGCATTCTCATGTTGAAGATTCACATGCAACCTAAATTTCAAAGATTATCCTTGGATTGTCTTGTGGAGGGATTTCGCATTGATGTTGAACCAATGAGGAGTTTTAGAGGGATCCAAGTGGTAAATTACTAACAGGTGTGGGAGGGAAGAGGTAAAGCATAGAGGGATGATGTAGACCTTAGTAGACCTCAAAGAGATGATACATACTAATAAGTGGTTTTGCAAACTGTAGAGAGGTTTGAGAGGAAAGAGGTATAGCTTAGAGAGGTGTTGTTGCAAAGGTTAGAGAGGTATTGTAGACCAATAATAGGTGTTGAAGAGAGAAAAGAGGTGTGAGAGGGAAGAAAGTGAGTGAAGAGGGGTGTCGCAGACCTTAGAGAGGTGTTGTAGACCTCAGAGAGATGTTGGAGAGATCAAAGAGGGTAGAGGGATGGAGGGCATGAGGAGAGAGGAGTAGAGGGAAGGAGTGGGAGCTAAGACAGAGACAGTGAAAGGATTGGAGGAGAAGGGAAGAGGAAGGGATGGAGGAAAGAAGGCAGGAGAAGGACAGGGGGTAGAGGAGGGTTGGTGGGTGAGAAGGGAGGAGGTAGAACCAGCAAACTTTGGGGTGGAATCAAAATAGCATAAGCTGCATTTGTTTTCTCTCTATTTGAAATTCAAATTTTTTGCTTGAATTGAAAAGTGTTTATTTATGTATTAAAATGTTTCATCAATGCTACATATTGACAGAAATAAATATCCATTAACTAAAAGTGATTTAACATATGACATTTTTGTACATCTTTGGTAAATAAGTATCTGATGGAGGGAAATTATCTGCATGGAAAAGGAGGGGGAATCACATTTTGAAAAGGTTCTGAGTTGCAATATAGATGGACAGAGCTTTTATGGCATTAAATAAGCGGGAAATTTAAAAGTTTGAAACGAGTCAACCACCTGAGATTCAAATGCAGATTTGAAAAGGATTGATGAGTTGAAAACAGTGTGTGATGATCGTCTAGAATACATCTAAGAACAGCATAAGGGGGAAGATTTGAGGTTCATTAGGCTCCAAGGCCCTTGTTGAGTCCATTCCACACCTGATGTTTGGTCATTTAATACCATTATATTCCATGAGCCACACCATAACAAAGATCTATGCCTCAATTCTTAAATTAAGTAACAATTTTTAATAGGAAAATAACACAAGGGATAAAGAGCTGGTTTTTGGCACCATAATTCCACTTAGGAAAATAACACAAGGTATAAAGGGCTTGTTTTTGGTACAAAATTTATACCTTCACTTTTGAGGGAGTAACAAATGCTCATTTTCAGGAAGTCTATTGCTATCTGTTAAGACTTCAACGACAAGTATTCGAAGCAACTCTCTGAGAGGCTTCATGCACATACTCTAGATAATAATGGCATTCAATAAGCATGCAATTTATTTTGTCGAAGATTCTCTCTCCTCAACCTCGACATACACCTCCTCACAAAGCTCAATGGTTTATATCATGTAAGAAACCCACATGCCTTTATGAGCAAGTAAGGCCAACGCAAGAGGATCACGAGAAGAGGGCCCAGGCATTGGAGAGAGTGGTGCAGGCCACAGGTAGCCAGGAATTAACCAGTTTTTTCTTTTTTATTTACTTGCATTTAACATAGCAGTGAGGGCTTGTGACCGGGGAGGGGAAGTCCCAAGTTCAAATCCCCACAAACCCCCCTTTGATGTTTTGTCTGCTTCACAACCACAAGCTGTTCTGCTTTGGACTAAAGACCAAGCTGCACCAGGTACAAACCTTGTGGATACAGAACAATAGGGAAAAAACAAGCGTTCCTTCTGATCTTTGGGAAGTTCTCTCCTCTCTCTCTCTCGCTCTCTCTCTCTCTCTCATAAGCTTGTAGCAGTAGAATAACTAAGAATTTGATATAGCCAATGTACTAGTGTAGCCTTGTGTTGTCACGTCATTCAAATCCTCCACAAAATCTTCACATCACTCAATTGTTTTAGCTGAGAAAAGTATTCAGAACTGATTTATATATATTCCTCACAGTACATGCGGACAGTACATATAGCAAGCCCAGGCTGCTTTCAATTTATGACATCCAAAGCACAGCCTGATAGTTTCCAACCATAATCAAGCATAGCATGACAACATAACAAAGCTCCACTACATTCTCAAGTGTAACAAATGACTAGAACTGATTAGTCTCGCCAAAGCTACAAGAACATTGTTTCATTGATGAAGAAAATAGGTGCCAGATTAACCAAGCCATCAAAAGAGCAGGACTCCTTAATGGAAAATGGAACCACTGATGGTCAAAGTACCCTCTGCCACACTTCAATAAGGGAAGAGAGCACCCGTCACTGTCCGCTTGCTCTTTTGACAGCCCGCCTGCCTTGACTCTGGAGGTGGCACTTGGGGGGAGAAGAACTGCCCTTAGCACCAAGGCGACGAATGGGTTTGCGCAAAGTGACAGCCGTGCCAAAAGAAGAAACAGGCATATAAGGAGCGACAGGAATTCCAACGGCAGGGAATCTGAAGTAAAAGTGAGAACAAAACATGATCTCTCTCTCTCTCTCTCTCTCTCTCTCTCTCTCTCTCTCTCACACACACACACACACACACACACAAAACCCCCCACAAATACACACAAACTTTTCACAGGAGCCATAAGAGCCTATAAAAGCACACAATGCTATCTACCTCCAACATCTGTCAGACCAAGCCTCCAATTGGTATGGACAAGTTCATGCATGGCTTCCGATTGGTATGAACAAGTTCATGCATGCACCACAATGCTATGTACGGACAGTATCCATGCCATTAATAAGTCCACATCCCTATTCACCTACCCACCCCAACAGTCGGACATTAACCATCCCCCTCTCTCCCACTAACTCACATCATTTATCCATCCCTCTCTCTCTCCAACCCACATGCACCTGCCCACAGACTTTGTAAACATTTGCACTAATTTTTATTTAAAAGCCATACCCTCAAAAAGCACTGCAGGCTCTGCCACACCATTACTGCCCTTCCTCTTCTTTAGCCGAAAAAGTTCTTCTTTTAAGACTGCATTTTCTGCAGAGGAAAAACAAATCTGCTGCTGAAGCTGATTGCGTTCTTGCTCCAGCATTTTGCACTTTGCCTCAAGATCACTGATGTAAGATTTCTTTCTTTGCCGAGACTCAAAAGCCAACTCTCTGTTTCGCAAAAGCCTTCACACAGATAATCTTGAAAGCTTAAGAACCTCAGATCCAAGCATGAAATTAATAAAAATAGATTTTAAAAGTTTTTCCATCATGTCCAAGGAAATATGTAATTTCAAAGACTGGTCCACCTAAAACCTCAAATCTAAATGGTTATAAAAAGATTAAAACTTGAAAATTTGATTTTTAAAAAATCATCCATCCAATGGGCATGCACTCAGCACCTTTCTTAAAAACCAAAAAATAGTATCAGCCCTCAAAACATGAAAATTATTTGACTCTGGGCATGTGGCGTGTTAAAACCTGATGGCTACAGATAATTAAATAGTACAAAATCGCCCAAAAAATTTTAAAATTTTGTGACACATTGCTGTGTGTGCCTAAAAGAACATTTAAATTATGAAACTGAAATGTGTGGAAAATTTAGGAAAACAAGATGTTACCTTAGTTGCTTTTTATCGGGTTGGATGCCCTCAAAATCGCTCGTGCCAACCTGATTTTGGTGTTTTTGAGAAGACTTTGTGAAACTGTAGCTGTTAGGGTTTTCAAGGGTAAAGCCGTGGTTTTCGAGGTTTTCTGTAACAGGGCTCCCCTCTCCTGCAGCAACTGAAGATCCAGCCTCACTGTTATGCGATGACACTGTCGGGCTGTTCGTAACCAGACGAGCCCCTGATTCAGATTTCCATGCAGGTTCTTCTTGATCTGCCGCACCCGGCTTGAAGATGGAGGAGAAACTGTCAGAGAAGTTCACGGCAGGGGGTCCTTCCGGAAGAGGTATGTCCGAGACGTCAAGGACTACATCGTCGAGGGCGAGAAACTCTGCGAGATCAGCCTCTGTGGAGATCGTTGGAGGGAGGTCGCCGAAATCGAAGCCTGAGAGCCAGTCGTCCGAGTCGACGCAGTTGAAGGGAGGAGAGGCTTCCGAAGGGCCGGTGGGAAGCCATGGGGTTGCATCCACGGAGGCCAAAATCATTACACTCTGAGAGAAACGGCGACAGCAACGGAGGGATGGGGGAGGTGTAGAGGGAGGTCGGATAACTGTTCTGCGGCAGGGACGCAGAGAGACAGAGCGAGAAACCCTAAGAAACTGGCGTGTAGAGCAAGTTCTGAAAAATCTACCAGCGCATTGAACCAGTAAGGAATAGCCACGTGGGCGGACAAACAAGCACCGCTGGCCGTCCCCCCACCCTTTTCACACGCCGTCCGGACAAAGTACCTAGAAGCTAAAAATTCATGAAATTGTTACATTTTTAAGCTATAAAACCATCAAATCTTAGGCATTCATTTAAAGAAAAACCTAACTAAGGACTAAAATCTTTCTCTTGCATTATTTGATTAATTCTAGTTCCGAAGATCGATCGAGTGAACCTTGACTTTGAGTAAGATTGGAACTTTAGTTTTTAGTTAGATTAAGGTTTTATTGTTAATTTGCGAATGATTGCATGTGTTTCTTCCATTTTCGAAAAAGTTGGGTTTCTCCCATTTTGGTTTTAATCCGACATGTCTAGGGCTAACAAAATTGATTAGAAACCATCTATCATTGGTGGGCCCTCATCATTAGAATCAAGCATGGACGGTGTGAAGTTGCTCATTGCCGAACAAAATTTTTATACGAATAGCATCCGGTAGACTTGTGTGAACCGGGATAGACTTCTACTCAAGATGTGCAATATTATATACCCCCCCCTCTTTCAATCAAAATGGGTCCTTCATACCATAAAAGTACATCGAAGTATGGCCATGTGTGACTCAAATGGCACAGATTACAAAGAATGTAATCTGTGACTCAAAAAACGGCATAGATTGCAAAGAATGTAAAAATTTCATGTTGCCCAAGCATGTTTTTATGACGATGGAGATTCATGATGTAAAATATCCTTCTTCTTGTAAGTGATTACAACACGGATGTTATATTCTCGTACAAAATAGTGGGAGAAATTAAAGGATGACCTCTTCTCTTATGAGCTTTGGATATTGTCATCTGTGTTAATGTTCATCCTCTACTAACAGTGTGAAAATATAGTACCATGCTCTATTGCCCTTCTGTATTAAATGATATCCTCTTCTCTTATAAGCTTTGCGATATTGTCATTTGTGTTAATTTTCATCCTCCACTAATAGTGAATGCAAAATAAAATCTAGTACCATTCTCTATTGTTGCCTTAGATTGGAAACATAAACATTATCACTACCATGAATGATCGCGTGCTCACCATGCTTTTGCATGTCTCCATCAATGTAGAAGCTTGATCTATGATGTGGAGGTAGTATAAGACCACAAATCCATCAAAGATTCAAAATCTCCAAAATCAACTTTTATGCTCATATGATATTATTCTTGGAATGCCATGGAGACATGAGTATAACCCTCACATTGATTATGATCCTCATGTGATATCTTTTGTATTCAATGGTGAGAATGTATACTTCAAAGGATTATGTGAATCTAGTGAATGTGCACTCCTTAGCCATACCCAAGTTAAGCGAGCCATGAGGAAAAAGGAAAAAGACTTATTTAGTCATGGTTAATGAGGTTTCTGCCTCTAAACCAATTTTCAATCTCAGGGGTTCACTTAAAAATATGTAAGTATACCAAAGGAGTTCAAACGAAGGGTTTTTTAATTCAAAATTGTATGGCAAACTTACAAAAATACATTTACACAAGGGTTTTTTTAATCTATTAAAAAAATCATGTAAGTCCATTAAAAAAAAGGGTCATTTTATTCATAAAAAATTCACTGGGGGTTTTTTAAATACCCCTTGAACACATGTGATACATAGGGTTTCTTAGTAGTGCACCCCCGAGTTTCTAAGGACACCTCACACCAACCATTCATTTCACAATTTTTGGATTGTTTTATGAATGAGTTGCCTATGTTAAGAGTCATGGGTATCTAGAGCATGGAACAACGGAAGCAATGGAAACAAGAGGAGAGCAAAGTATAAAATGAAAAGATGCAGGGGAGAAGAGAGCTTGAGCTCTTGCAAGCACACACACACTCACAAAACCCTAAAAGAGAACACACAAGGTGAGAGGCTGAAAATCTTCTTCTCCTTCACACAACACTCAACACACCATATACAAATATAAGAGTACACCATATGAAAAGGTACTCAACCAAATACATACTAGGGTTCTCTATAGTGTGAACCCAACTAAATGAGCTGGCGCTATAACTATGCCAGTCTCTAGAATGGCTGTCACCACACACTGGCCGCATATCACCCATGATCTCACCAACCATGCCAGTGGTGTAAGTGTGGGGCCTATCCCCCAGGCGGGTCATCAGTGTCCACCGCCTCACTAGATGAGCAGCTCGATATCTCAACACTCCCCCTTGAGCTCAACTCCATCTCATGTACACCAAGCGAAGCCTTGAATCTACGGAGCTTCTCTGTACCCAATGCTTTGGTGAAGATGTCAGCGATGACCTGATCCTATGTGCTGACATAAACAAGGTCAACGTCTCCTGCCTTCTCTCTGATAAAATGGTAGTGGACCTCTATATGCTTCGTGTGAGCATGAAAAACTGGGTTCCTGGTCAACTGTATACTGCTAATGTTGTCATAAAAAATGACAATTTGTCTATCCACTAATAGACCCAAATCTGCAAGTAGCTTTCTCAACCAAGCTACCTCACATGCTGCCATAGCAGCACCTCTGTACTCGGCCTTTGTACACATATCTATGTCCCAGTTTCATAAAATAGTCCACAATGCAAAGTAGACCTCACATACCTCAGTATGCATCTCAATGCATCCAAATGCGGCTTCCAAGAAACCTGCATAAATTGACTCACCAGCCTAACAGCATAGCTCAAATCTGGCCTGGTCATCGTCATGTAGATCAAGCTTCCTCCTATGCACCTATACATAGTAGGATCCTCCAAAATCTCTCTTGAATCTGCACTCAACTTGCTATTCTGATCCAATGGCACTGAGATAGGCTTATAGCCTGTCATACCATACTTGGACAACATGTCCAAGCCATACTGTCTCTACAGTAATCCAATACCATGTGGTGACCCAATCACCTCAATGCCCAAGAAATATCTGAGCTCCCCCAGATCCTTCATCTCAAACTTCTGTCTAAGCAAGATCTTTACATCAAGGATCTCTGCATCATGGTCCCTTGTAATGATCATCTCGTAATGATCATGTCATCTACATGGATGACAACAAGCACAACCCCTCTATCACTGTGTCTCACATACAACGACGAGAAATTTGCATTGGCTACATGAAAGCCAATAGTGACAAGATATTTAGAAATCTTGTCAGACCATGCTCTTGGTGCTTGTTTTGAGCCATACAAGGCTTTCTTCAACCTGCAAACATGCTCGGGGTGACTCACATCCTCATAACTAGTTGGCTGCAACATATACACCTCTTCCCGTAAATCCCCATGCAAGAATGCATTCTTTACATCCATCTGATGTAAGGACCATTGCCTTGACACAGCCACTGCTATCACAACTCTCGCTGTTGCAATCTTGGCAACTGGGCTGAAAGTTTCCTCATAATCAATGCCATATGTCTGCGCATATCCTTTGGCTACCAATCTAGCCTTGTACCTGCTTATGCTTCCATCACTATTATGTTTTACTTTGTACACCCACTTACATCCAATGGCTTTCTTGCCTTCATCCAATGGCTTTCTTGCCTTTAGGCAATTGCACTAAATCCCAAGTCTCATTTCCATATAGTGCATCCATCTCCTCATCCATAGCTTTCTCCCAACACACATTTCCAACAGCCTCATCAATGCATGTGGGCTCTACAACCTGTACAACTTTTGCCATGTATGCAAAGTGATGTGCCACATAACCATCATAGGTAAACTTCTGCTGCACAGGATTCTTCACTGTCCGAGATCTTCGCAGCTTTGCATTCATGGCTTCCATAGCCTTCTTTACACCAGGTGTTCTCATAGCTGGTATCCCAAGCTCCTCATCAAGGCTCATCTCTGAGCCACTAGACTCTCCATCAACATGAGAATGCCCTACAGAAATGTCAGGCATACTAAGTGGCTCAACCACTTTCTCTTTGCCTTTATGTGATGTACTAATCACATTTGCAGGACTGGTATTATGATGCAGCCTGCCACTCCATGGTCTATCAACTGAACCACTAGATGAGGACTCTCCTGGTCCACTCAAAGACTGTGATTGCTGACTTGTATTTTGTGCAACCACATTTCCACTCACATCAGCCCCAACAGCTTCGTTTTTAGCAGCATACCAGCTGCTCATCTCATCAAAAACAACATCCCTGCTTACCCTCAACTCACGTGTAGCAGGGTTATAACACCTGTATTCCTTTTTCTCAAGGAAATACCCAATAAAAACACATTTTTTAGTTTTTGGATCCAGCTTAGTTCTTAGCTCATCTGGCACATGCACATATGTAATGCATCCAAAGACTTTCAGATAAGACAAATCAGGTTTTCTGCCAGTAAACCTCTCCTCTGGAGTTACATCATGTATGGCTGCAGTTGGAGTCCTGTTCATGATATAAACTGTTGTAGAAACAGCTTCAGTCCAATAGTTATGTGGCATATTCTTCTCTCTCCCATCAATGTTCGCTCAATCTCAGCAATGTGCCTGTTTTTTCGCTCAGCAACTCCATTTTGCTCTGTGGAGTGTATCTGCATTTAAACTCTCCTCCGAATACCATTCTTCTTCAAAAATTCAGAGAACTCATTGGAGAAGTACTCTCCCCCTCCATCTGACCTTAGGCACTTTACATATTTCCCTGTTTGCTTTTCAACCATAACTCTGAAATTCTGAAAGTGAGTGAACACCTCACCCTTCTCCTTCATGAAGTATACCCACACTTTCCTTGTGTGGTCATCCATAAATGTCACATAATACCTGCAGCCTCCCATAGACATGGTCTTCGTAGGACCCGATACATCTGAATGCACATCTAGTGCATTTCTGCTCACATTTCTGTTACGTGGAAATACATGCTTTGTTTGCTTTCCAAATTGGCATGCTTCACATATTTTCTGCATACCTTCAACTTTAAACTTTGGCAGTCCTGTCACAATTCCTTTAGTCTGCATAGACTTCATTCTCTGCACATTTACATGTCCAATTCTTTTATGCCAAATGTCTATGTCTGCAACAATTCCTGAACCATTTGCAAACATCGCAGCACTCACTTCAGGCATGTTTACATTGAATGTTTACATTCAATGTAAACATTTTGCCCACTACCTTTTGCAACCAATCTGCACTTGTCTTTAAAGTCTTCAACATAACAACCATCAAGGTTAAAACGAACCTGCAAACCCTGCTCAATCATCTGGCCAACTGAAACCAGATTCTTTGTTATGTTCGAAACATGAAGTACATATGCAAGGTACTTCACTTTGCCATCCTGCATAGACAATGGCACATCTCCAACATGGGTAATTGGATGAGTAGTGTCATCCCCTATTTCCACAAAACCTGGTCTTTCAAGGTTTTTCATCTCCTTGAACCACTCCCCATGACTTTTCATGGGGTTCGAAGCACCTGAATCAACGTACCATACATCATCTTTATGTGCTGCTTCAACATTTTCAGACATGGCATTAACGACATGCTGCATAACAAACAACCTTTCATTATCCTCATTGTTTCTGAGGATGCATAGTTGTTTTGATGCAATTTTCCATTTTGCATGTTAGCCTGCTTCTTATAACAATCTGCCTGCACATGTCCAGGCTTACCACAATAAAAGCATCCACCTGTATCATTATACTGCCTTTGCCAATTTCCACGATCTCTTTGACTCCCCCTGCCCTCTGAATTGGCCTCTTCCACCTGCGTGTTGTTGTTGTTGTGAATTCTGGGATTGTTGTTGTTGATGCTGCTGGCCATAATTCAAATTACCTGTTCGGCCACTTCCTTGACCACGTCCACAGCCTCCTCTACCTCGTCCTCTTCCTGAACTTGTGTAGAAGGCCTGTTGCTCTGAACTGTTTTTGTTTTGTGAAGACTCTTGGTCTTCACCCAAGCTCTTCTCTTCTATAATCAACATAGACACCAAATCTGTAAAATTGGGAATGTTTTCCTGAGTCTGAATAGATGTCTTGAATGCCTTGTATTGTGGCTGGAGACCACGTAGACAAACTTCCACCTTATCATCATCATCTACTGAAACGCCAATAGATACAAGGGATTCCATAATATCCTTTATCTTCAATGCATAGTCATTCACAGACATACTCTTTTTCTCCATAGTATGAAGTTCATTCTTTAATTGTATTTTTCGTGCCTTGGTATTCGTTTCATAGAGTTTTACCAAGGTGTCCCATGCCTCCTTGGGGGACTTGGCATCCTGTATGTGCCCAATCATGGGGTGTCCTATATACTGATAGAGAGCCAATACATAACTTTTCTGGCTCCTTGGTTCCAATCCTTGAAGTCTTTCACATCTACGGCAGTCGGATTGATCTCCGGTATCTCCGGTGCCTCTTCATGCTCACCTTCTATGTAGTCCCAATAACCCTTTCTCATTAGGAAATTCATCAACCTGAACCTCCAAGCATGGAAGTTGTTCTTATCAAGCTTCTCAGCAACAATCTGGTTTATGCCATCATTTGACATCTTGCCAGCAGACACACAAATTTACCAGAAACAACACTTTGGTTTATCCTACACAAATTGCTGTATTTTTTGTAGCGGTACTGTACTACACTCAAATGTCACAACCAGTGACCTTAATGTGCATATATACACCCAATGGCAACTGTTGACCTCCTTGCAGCACACATAATGTCTGCACAACCAATCTGTCTTCCTGCAGTTCTTAAAACAGAGTTCGGCAGAGAATCGATGACTTACCAGCAGTGCTCGAAATCGCCTGCTTTCCGAAAAACGGAGGTCCTAACGCGCCTGAAAAGTGTTTTCGGCCCAAAAAATATTGTCCGATAGGACTATAAAGTTGCCCTATAGCTTTACTCCCATGAAGAAAGCTCCTCAATCAAAGATCGTTTGCCGGTGCCTCCCGTAGAGCTCCCGACAAGGGTGTAGTCGCCAACACAAATAGGGAAGAGTAGATGAAGCTCTTACCCTCGTATCGCTTCCTGTGCTTCTCTTGCTTGCAGCTCAGTCCTTAGCATGAACCAGGGTCTGATACCATGAAAAGATGCAGGGGAGAAGAGAGCTTGAGCTCTTGCAAAGCACACACACACTCACAAAACCCTAAAAGAGAACACACAAGGTGAGAGGCTAAAAATCTTCTTCTTCTTCACACAACACTTAACACACCATATACAAAGATAAGAGTACACCATATGAAAAGGTACTCAACCAAATACATACTAGGGTTCTCTATAATGTGAACCCAACTAAATGAGCTGGCGCTATAACTATGCCAGTCTCTAGAATGGCTGTCACACAGCCTATCATCCCACTGGCCGCATATCACCCTTGATCTCACCAACCATGCTAGTGGTGTAAGTGTGGGGCCTGTCCCCCAGGCGGGTCATCAGTGTCCACCGCCTCACTAGATGAGCTCGATATCTCAACATAAAATAATGAACAAGCATAAACAACTTACTGAATCATCATTGAGACTCCATATCTTGAGAGAGGACACAAGATGTGTAGAAAGCTTCTTGTATTACTTTCTATTTCAGCCACTCCAAAGTTGGCTTAACCCTTCTCCTTCATGTTGTTGCAAAAAGCAGGGTCTCTTCCCCTTTTTTATATAAGCTCTACCAAGGGCTAGGGTTGGGCTAATCCTAGATCCCTTTTCCACTTTCATGCCCACTTTATTTGAGTGTGTTTACACCTCCATTATCTCTTCCTCTCATCCTTAACCTTGTACATCATATATTTCAACACCCCCTCTCAATGCCACCATGGGACAAGGTCAGCATTATGGACATACAAGTTCAAAAAAGACCCCCTCTCAACCATAGGAAAGAAGATAAGGTAGGTAGCCTTAATATGACATAGATTTTATAAAAGAGATGAGTTATAGAGTAAATTTTCAATGTAGCCGCAAACCATGGCTTCTTTGATGATAGTGTATAAGGTCTTGTCTCGCCTCTTGTCTTTCAGATCTTTCCATAAGCTTGGGCTACCTTGAAGCAAGGTGCCGATAGGGATCTTGATCTGAGAGGAAAGGAAGGAAGCGAGACCATCAATGTCTCTAGGGGCGGAGGTTGTTCCGTGAGGAAGGTTGGTTTGGCTTAATCTCTTTCGTGTGTATGGAATGTGGATAGGGATTTTGTTAATCCAATTCTAGGATTAACAAGAGCTACCGCCCCATTATCTTACATCAAGGAGTCACGGTAGATACCCCAAGGGTCACACATTCAAGATATGAAGCATTAGTGTCCAAAGCCACAACTTGGACAGGCGCCCGTAATGGTGTGATGAAATATTTATGGCGATTCCCACTTTCAAGAGCGTGTGGTAGCAAGTTAGGATGAAGTCCTAAGTGATGTACTTCATGGATATATTATGAGAGTAGTCATTGTAATAGCATTAGGCCTCTTATGACTCTAAAGTGCCCGGTCGGCCACAGTTTAAGTGAGTGTGAACACTTATGGCCATGTATATAAGTGAATATCTCTCATAATACAACATATTCTCCCATTATGCAATTGAGTCTTGCTCTTGCTAATCTCCTTAGACCATGCATGCTAGTGAGTGTGTGTGAGTGAAGTGAGGTGAGAGGAGGGACGAGGACCCATAGTGTAACGGCGGTGTGACAACGCTCGGGGAGACGTGGTAGAATTGCTTCTCAAGGAGTTGTAGAGCTTGGAGACCTTAAGGGTTACGAGCCCGGCCATTGGAAAGATTCTCACGACAGTTGCGGCGGCAGTTCAGCAGGTAATCTCTTTTTGGATGTGTTTCAAGGAGGGTTAGGGTGAGCCATAACATTTTTGGCACCGCTGTTGCTGCTGGGGAGCCATCCCTTGGCTTTTTCCATCGTGTTGCCTCTAATCTATGCATAAACTATTGCCCATTATCTTAATTAATGGTTTTCCATAAAAAAGATATAGATTTGATGGTGATTTGTGTGAAGTTTGGTTCAGAATAGCTCTCTTTTTTGTTTTTGAAAAGAATGCTTTTTGCTTAATTTCCAAATTAATTTGTTGTTTTTGTTGTTTTTCATATTCTTAGGGCTTGCACATAGTTTGTATTAGGCTTAGTTTGCATCCATTGCATCAAATAATGCAATAGAATGTAATTTTTAGTGAATGTTAGCTCTCTTTAGTGTTAAACGTAGAACTAAGATCATTAATTTTAGTTTAATTGTGTGTTTTTTGTTGAAATTGTTTGGATTAGAGTGTTAGGAGTAGCTTAATCTTTCAAAAAATTTCTTAAAACCATAAAAAATCCTTAAATTTGACTAATTTCTCTTAATGGATTGGTTTTTATCATTAAGGCTAATTAATCTTGTTCAAAAGGCCAAAAATTTAGAAAATGTGTTAATTGGGGTCTAAATGGATCATATGAGTAGTCAAAATTGGTGTTTTTGAGTTTTTGAGAGCATCTAGATGCATCAAAACACCTAATCACATCAATATTTTCATCAATTGGAGAAATTTGACTTCTCACTTACTTTTTTGGGGAAAATGCCCATACCCCTTTCATTTTAAATTAAAAAATATTCCCCTCCAAAAAGGGAAATTCGTATTTCCCACTAGACTCCCAAAAAAAAAATTTGCCCGTGAATGGAATCCAGCCATGAATGGAAAAATTCCGGCCGTGAACAGAAATTCGACCGTGAACGGAAAAATTCTAGCCGTGAACAAAAATCCGACCGTGAAAGTTAAGACGTATAAAAAAAATCGAATTTAATATTCCATGGAGTCCGGTTCACGGTGTGAACCATTTTCTGCAATTTCATGGAACTAGAGTTCACGCGCCCAAAAAAAAATCAAATTTAATATTCCGTGAAGCCCGGTTTATGGTGTGAACTATTTTCTGCAATTTCACGGAACTATTTTCTGCAATTTCACGGAACTAGAGTTCACGCGCAAAAAAAAAATTCAGGCGTGAACGGAAATCCAACCGTGAACAGAAAAAATTCGACTGTGAACGGAAAAATTTCGGTCGTGAATAAAAATCCGATCGTGAAAGTTAAACGTAAAAAAAAATAAATCAAATTTAATATTTCAAGGAGTCCGGTTCACGACGTGAACCATTCTCTACAATTTCACGGAACTAGAATTTACGCGTAAAAAAAATTAATCGAATTTAATATTCCGTGGAGTTCGGTTCACGGCGTGAACCATTTTGTGCAATTTCACTAAACTAGAGTTTATGCGCAAAAAAAAAAAATCAAATTTAATATTTCGTGGAGTCCAGTTCACGGTGTGAACCATTTTTTGCAATTTCACGGAACTAGAGTTCACGCGCCAAAAAAAATATCAAATTTAATATTCTGTGGAGTCCGATTCACGACATGAACCATTTTCTATAATTTCACGAAACTAGAGTTCATGCGTAAAAAAATAATCGAATTTAATATTATATGGAGTCCGGTTCACGGCGTAAACCATTTTCTACAATTTCACGAAACTAGAGTTCCCGCGCAAAAAAAATAATCAAATTTAATATTCCGTGGAGTCTGGTTCATGGCGTGAACCATTTTTTGCAATTTCACGGAACTAGAGTTCATGCACCAAAAAAAATCAAATTTAATGTTCCGTGGAGTTCAGTTCACGATGTGAACTATTTTTTGCAATTTCACGGAACTAGAGTTCACATGCCAAAAAAAAACAGATTTAATATTCCGTGGAGTCCGGTTCACGGCCTGAACTATTTTCTGCAATTTCACGGAACTAGAGTTCACGTGCCAAAAAAACAAAGAAAACCAAATTTAATATTCCGTGGAGTTTGGTTCACGGCGTGAACCATTTTTTGCAATTTCACGGAACTAGAGTTCACGCGCCAATATATATATATATATAACTCGTGAAGTCCATCGACGTGAAAAGGGGTCCGTCGACCCATAAAAAAAAAACTTTGGAGAACATCCCTGTTTGGAGGCTCGTATCTCCTAAACCGTATATCTGATGAAGACACTTTAAGGCTCATCAAAAAGCTGACATCGAGCTCTTTGACTTTGTACCCGGTCTCCGAAGTCAAAATCGACCATTTTGACCTCCGACTAGCAGCCTCAAAATTCGAACCCAAAAATCGAGGCAAAAAACATCCCAAAAACCATGAAAAATTGTAAAAATTAGCACGAAAGTGACGATGAGCCATATTCGGGCTACTTTTTGAGGGTCTAAACGAAAAAATCACGGAAAACTCTCAGGGAAACAAAGTTATAGTACTCCAAAAATACTACAACTCCCTCAACAAAGTTTTTTAAAATTCCTTTTGGAACACCCTAAAAAATGTGCTACAAAATAGGGAAAAAATTCTCAGAAATTTTTTTCATCTTGAGACAATGATGGAAAATAGGTTTTTTCCATCTGGGAAGTTCCTAGCATACGCTTTTTTCAAAAAAATATCTCTAAGAGGTTCACGTACATATAGCACCTAAACTAATTAGGACAAATGAACACCCGTTTAATCCAATGAAGAGTACGCCAAGCCTCTTGAGGTTGTAATGGGTCGTGGGAACGTATAAAAACTCCAAAAAAAATCGTGATTGCTCATTAAGGAGCATTTAGGCACTCTGACATGGCCACGACAGAGGAATTGCCAGGGATCACACAAGCACTGAACCCACTGACTGACATCTTTGAGTCATTGAGATCTATGCCACAAATTCACCTCCCAATGCCATTGGCCATGCCTATAACAAGTGTGTCATCAGGTTTTACACCCCCTATCGGGCTTTGGTCCCTTGCCTAACATTTCCGCAAATCCTATAAGTACCAATCCTTTCCTGAATGCCCACACCTTGGACATATTGACTAGTCTAGGAAGGGGGTGGCTCACTGAGTCTCTTCCAATAAGAGCACTCACATATACGGCCTCAGTGACTCCAATAGAAATACGGCCGTACAAATTTCCAAAATTATGGGCAAATACGATGGAACAACAGACCCTGTTCAATTCATTCAAATGTTTGAACAGAGATGTGAAGCCTTTGGAAATCCCAATTGTCCCACTAAGGTACATGCGTTGAACTTATGCTTAGAGGGAAAAGTTGGTTAATGGTTTATCACCTTAATGCCGGGGTGATCAAGGAGAGGCCAACATCAAAACCTTGAAATCAGCCTTTATACATGGCTTTTCCAGACAAGGTGATCGGTGGAGTGCAGCAATAGAACTCTATTCAATTGAGCGTTAACTAAATGAATCCATTAGAGATTTTATCCTTCAGATAAAACTCTCACGTTGTGAGTCATGGGAAAAATTAAACGATGTTCAATTGAAGAGATGTTTCATGATGGGCTTGAAGAATAACAGCTTACACAACTTGATCATTGTATCCAATCCGAAAACATTCGATCAATGTTGCAAAGAAGCAATACATTTAGATGACAACATGCTAGAAGATGAGCATGACACGAGGTATTCCTCATCTAAACCAAGTGAATCAATGGCAAAAGAAAGATCGATCTCGGAATTGACATTCCCATAATTTTATACAGCCTTGCTTGAAACCTTACAACCAACATCTCTAAGAGGATAAAAACCTTCAAACAACCCAAACATCCTTAATGCCTCTAAAAGTGAGGAACGAGATGCCTTGTGTTGAGTACAATCACTAGAACCGTCCCAATCCTCATTGTGCATACAAGGCACCTGTTCTTCTATACTGCATATATTGTAAAACCTTTGACCATGATACTAAAAAGTGTCCATGGACTCAAAACCTCCATCTCCCATGCACCAAAAAGAAACAGTCCAAAGGGTAGAAACTACTTAGGAAGTAGTTAATCGGACACTTCAGTGTTTCTATTGTCATGGACCTCACAAGGTGGCAGACTGCATAGTTTGGAATACTTTCATGCCCATAGTCACTGACACTTTGCAACCAATGTGTGAACGATGTGGCATTGATCACATGTTCCAAGATTGCCCAAGACGAGTTGCATCAATGCAGCTTGTCTCACAAAATACAAGTCTTAACATCTTAAGTGTACAAAACGGGCAATTGTCCACGGTACCCTTGAATGTGCTTATACGCTTACAAGCCAAGGCATGAGAAATAGTCAAAAGGAATGCAAAAGACAATAGCTCAACATGGGTAGAAGAACATGCTTTAAAACAAAACCCAAAAGAGAAAACAAAACCTTCTAAACCCAAGAAAAACAAGGGACAAAAATCTATCGAAACCCTGGTCAAATTAAAAGACAGGGAAAAGGAGCCTGTAGAGGACATAAACCCAAAAAGGAACAACACGAAAGAGCCAAAAGCTATACAAGATGCAGACCACCCCCGAGCTCAAGGGATGCACACATGAATTATGAATGAAATACATCATACCTTTACCTTGATGTCCCATACCATCAAGAGTACCATCAAGAGATATAACTCCAATCCAATAGCATGTAGCTATAGTATGAAATGGTAGGTGAGTAGATATGGACTTCTACACAAGAGACCATAGCCTAAGCCTCCAAGCCTCCCTTGAGTGTGCCCCATGCCCCTATTATATAGGAGGGCCCTCAAGTGATTCTTGACTCTCCATTTCCCATGTGTGATTTGGATGCTTGACCCTAACCTTAACCCTTATGGTTAGTCCTAACCCATGCTCCCATGCTCACAAGCCTAATGTGGATTAGCCTCCTAGTATATGTACACATAATGTGCATATAACATAGCACACATAATGTACATATAACATACTTTCCCTCTCTCAAAACATTGCACTCTTGCAACAGTGAAAAGAAGGAGAACTACGCGCTGAACAATCTCAACCGGCTCCCAAGTTGAATCCTCTATTTCCTATCTTTCCACCTAATTTTAACCTTAGGGATTAGTCAACTACAAAGTTTCCTTTCCCTCAATTCAAGTACCTTATCAGGTTCATGTGGAACATAGGATAATTCTTTGACTTCAACGAGTTCTTGAGGAGTAACTGTGTTATCCTCACCTCCCAGTTTCCCTTTCAATCTATCGATATGAAAGACTGGATGAACTCTAACATGTGGAGGTAGTTTAAGTTCAAATGCAACCGTGCCAATCTGATGTATAAATTGAAAATGGACCACAATATCTAGGAGATAAATTCGAGCATTTTTCTATTGACAAAGCCTGAGAATCTTTAGGAACATTAAAATAAACCAACTCTCCTAGTTCAAAAGACCGAGATGAGCGTCCCCTGTCAGTATAAAATCGTACTCTATCCTGAGCACTCGATAGAATCCCGAGCTTCGATCAACATTTCTTGCATATCACGCAAGAAATCCCTTATGCATCAAGCTTGATGTCCTTAAGACCATCATCAATAGGTGCCTTGGGTTGATACCCATACATAAGCATGACCGGACTAAAACCAATAGTCGTATATTTAAAACTATTATAGGCAAATTCCATCATTGGAAGATATTTTTCCCAATATGATGATTTTCTAGAGACATATGCACGAAGAATATACTCTACAATCTGATTCATACCCTTTGTTTGCCCATCAGAGTGCGAACGATCAGAGTAATTCACATTCAAAGTGACTTCCTCGCTACTGTAAACCATTCGGAATAAAGTAGGAAAACATGGCATTATAACAACAGAAACTAGGGATTCATCGGTGCCCCGACATACCCACATCTGTATATGGAATAATCGACGTCAACATAGAGAGTCATCAACGTCTTGATGAGTCACATATATCCATCCATAAACAATCAGGTGTTCATTTAAAGTACGGAACTAGAGAAAGAAATGCCAACAACGGAAGAATCCAAATTTCCTTATCCGAACAACACAACAAAATAAACTTGTTACTCTAAAGAAAGAGATTTTCGACGAGATTACACTCATCAAAACATGCAGGCTATAGATAAAAGAAGTTTATCTAGAGAATGCCCACACTATAACTTCTAGTGAATTTAGAAAATGAGATTGTCTTTGAATGTTGAGGTCAACATGCTAAGTGATGTAAGCGAAGCAACAATCTTGAGCCCAAATTATACCATAAGATAATATATGTGAGGGATCACTAGCGTCCCATACCACCATGATACCACCCATACATACCTTAACAATTCGAAACTCCCTAATATGTCATCTAGGAAAATATGAATAAAATCCTGTATAAAAGGGATAAGATGGCCTTATCCAGACTTTCATATACTAAAACCTTTCTCTATATACCTGAGACTACATCAAGGAATAACCCTTATTGATTATATCATTAGGAAAGAATTTTGAATTATTGGCGCCTTTCTAATGATAACTACCCAAAACTCAATAAAGTTAGGGTATAAAAATAACTCACCTACATACATAAGCAAATAGGTATCCGAGTTGGAATATGTACAAGAGCACAAGGAACATAGTCCAAAATTACGTGCAAAAAACGAAGGCAAATGCTACCCTCAAAGCACATAAAATTATCCAAAAGATTAAAAGATCCTTATAAAACCATGGATAAAAGCATAAAATCTCCTCGAATCCATAAAAACCATAGTTGATCATAAAAATCAATGCATACCATCTAATGGTCATTAATCATGCTAAAAGAAGCATTAAAATTGGTGGTCAACTCATCAATCCCGGAGTATATGAACGTGGTGTCGTTCAAACTAAACTCCAAACTACGCAAGTGAAACACATGTGTGTAGCACTCAATAAGAAAACCCTAGACATAAGTGATCTGGCAAAACCTGATGAGCCCATATAAAACTTAGAAAACATCCAATAAAATCCACCAAAATCAACCGATCAACTAACCCGTGATAGAATTTGTCTTAGGCTTAGAAAATTAAGCATAGACCACACTTAAACAAGTGCAAAAATTATCATGAAAAAATGTCACAGGTGAGACACACTTTGAACGCAGATTCTGTCCATCAAAAGTATGGAACATGTCCAAAAAGAATGGCAAAAAATCATGGAAACATCGTTTAGAATTAATTGAAACAAAATAACTACTAATACGAGGTACAATCGTATTAATAATATGCGAATAACCTGCATCTATCTAGTTTCAGCATGAGAAAATGTACTTCAACATTAAATAACCCTCGAAAATATTAAATTCTTGAGAAAATAAATTATCATGATTTTTTTTCCTATTTTTTCCTAATTTTATAGGGCCTCAAAATACGATAATTTTGAATTCCACCAAACCTATCTTATGGAATTCCAAACCTATATTTTTTCAAAAAAATTTCTAGCAAATAAATTTGATAAAATACCATTGATATTTTACAAATACCAATTGATATTTAAAAATACCATTGATATTTTAAAAATACCAATTTTTAGGATTTTTAAAAATAATTTCTAGAATATTCCTAATTTTTCATGAGAATCCCATCATTCATGAAATTTCCAATTCCGCCCGACAATTCTCAAATCCAATGAAAATTTATAATTTTAATGGATTTTTTAATTTTCTAGGTCAAAAAATATATTTTAAAGGAATTTGAATGGTCACGGGCACGTGAATGGATACACCACATGCCAAACACCAACCCCACATTTTCCCAAAATTTAAAATAACCTTTGTCTAATTTTCACTAATTTTTAGAAATTTTATAAAATTTATAATTAACCCCGAACGCATTTAGAATATGAACAGTCAAAAAATTTCAGAATCCCAACGGTTTTTCCGGAATACGGAAAGCCAAAAGTTTCGGGAAAATGAAAAGACAAAAAAAATCGGAATGTGAAAGGTCAATAGTTTTTTTGGGAATTTGGAAAGCCAAAAGGTTTCAAGGAAAACGGAAAGCCAAAAGTTTTCCGGAAGATGAAAAGCCAAAAATTTTTAAGAGGAAAAAAAATCAAAAATTTCCAGTGATTTTTTCCTCAAATCCCATAATTTCTCATAATTTTCAGGCTTTTTTCAAATCATTTTCAAAAGCTTTTTAAAAAAAATAAAAAACTCATTAAAAAAATAATATTAATAAGCTTTAAATAAAAGCTTATATATAATTTTTTAGGGGGGGGCATTTTTTTTCCGCCGGCAAGACTACTGTGCAGCCCCCCCACCTGTGAGCAAAAATTATGGAGAGTCTCTCCATCTCCATCTCCACTCCTTCTCTCCTCTCCATCTTCTCCACTCAATTCCCACTCCTCTCTCTCTCTCTCTCTCTCTCTCTCTCTCTCTCTGTTGAGAGCTTAACTTTAATCTTTTGATTAAAGTTTTTAATTAAAATTTACTTAGTCATAATTAACATTAATTATGATTAATGTTTAATTAAAAAAATCCCTTTTAAGAGAAATTCTCACGGAAAAAAGAAGAAAAAATCAAAATTGCTCTTCCAAAGGATTGCAATATTGAATGGCTTAGGGATGCCCTAAAGCAAGCCTAGAGGATGGGATACAAGATTATAAGAGAATAATAGGAGTATGCAAGGGGATGCGACTACCATGTAAGTAAAGATGTTTTGCTAAGATATATAATGTTGAATACTAAATTGTTTACATAAAAGCTATATTAAAGATTTTTTATTGGATTGCAGTATAAAGTGCATAATACAATGTGGTCAGAAGGTCAACACTTCCACACTCAACGTGTGGACTCCAAGAGAATCACATATGATTGTGGTGTAATGACAAGTTTTGACCGAGAAAGTCGATCAGCTAGTAGAAGGGATAATAATATTATAGCAAAGAAACTTGAATATTGTGGAATGATTCAAGACATCTTGGAGATTGGATTTAGAGCTTTCAACGTGTTCATCTTTGATGTTAAGTGGTATGTAAATGTACTCAAGGAACCGTCAAGAAGCATCTAAGCAAATTTTTTGCAATTGACAACTAAATTACGGTAAGATTCAAGAGACACATACATTCTACCACAACATTGTGAACAGGTTCACACTTGATTTTCAATTTTGATGAATCTATAAATAGAAGGAAGGCATTGTATATATTTTCTTGTAAATATTTTGTGGTTCTTTCTTTTAGGTTGTGTTTCATCGGGACCAAAGAGATCCTAATTGGTGGTATGTGTTGAGATATCGAGCTCGTCTAGTGAGGTGGTGGCCACTGATGACCCGCCTGGGGGATAGGCCCCACACTTACACCACTGGCATGGTTGGTGAGATCATGGGAGATATGCGGCCAGTGGGATGACAGGCTGTGTGACAGCCATTCTAGAGACTGGCATAGTTATAGCGCCAGCTCATTTAGTCGGGTTCACACTACAGAGAACCCCTGTATGTATTGGTTGAGTACCTTTCATATTGTGTGTACTCTTATTCTTGTATATGGTGTGTTGAGTGTTGAGTAGAGAAGAAGAAGATTTTCAGCCTCTCACCTTGTGTGTTCTCTATTAGGGTTTTGTGAGTGTGTGTGTGTGCTTGCAAGAGCTCAAGCTCTCTTCCCCCCTGCATCTTTTCATGGTATCAGAGCCTGGTTCGTGCTAAGGGCTGAGTTGCAAGCAAGAGAACCACAGGAAGCAGTACGAGGGTAAGAGCTTCAACTACTCTTCCCTATTTGTGTTGGTGACTACACCCTTGTCGGGAGCTCTACGGGAGGCACCGGCAAACGATCTCCGATTGAGGAGCTTTCTTCGCGGGAGTGAAGCTATAGGGCAACTATACAATCCTATGGACTAAAATTTTCGGGCCGAAACCGCGTTTCGGGCGCGTCTGGACCTCCGTTTTTCAGAAAGCAGGCGATTTCGAGCACTGCGGGTAAGTCATCGATTCTCTGCAGAACTCTGTTTTAAGAACTGCAGGAAGACAGATTGACTGTGCAGACACTGTGGGTGCTGCAAAGAGGTTTACAGTTGCCATTGGGTGTATGTATGCACATTGAAGTCACTGGTTGTGACATTTGAGAGTACTACAGTACCGCTGTGTAGAAAATACAGCATTTGTGCAGAAAAAACCAGAGTGCAGGTTCTGGTAAAATTGTGTGTTTGACAAGATGTCTAATGATGGCATAACACAGATTGTGGCTGAGAAGCTTGACAAGAATAACTTCCATGCTTGGAGGTTCAGGTTGACGAATTTCCTGATGGGAAAAGGCTATTGGGACTACATAGAAGGTGAGCATGAAGAGGCACCGGAGATACCGGATATAAATCCAACTGCTGCAGATGTGAAAGAATTTAAAGACTGGAACCAAGGAGCCAGGAAGGTTATGTATTGGCTTTCCATTAGTATACAGGACACCATGATTGGGCACATTCAGGATGCCAAGTCCCCCAAGGAGGCGTGGGACACCTTGGTAAAGCTTTATGAAACAAACACCAAGGCACGTAAGATACAGTTGAAGAATGAACTTCATACTGTGGAGAAAAAGAGCATGTCTGTGAATGACTATGCGCTGAAGATAAAGGGTATTGTGGAATCCCTTGCATCTATTGGTGTGTCAGTAGATGATGATGACAAGGTGGAAGTCTGCTGTCTACGTGGTCTCAGGCCACAATACAAGGCGTTCAAGACGTCCATTCAGACTCGGGAAAACATTCCCAACTTTACAGATTTGGTGTCTATGCTGATTATCGAAGAGAAGAGCTTGGGTGAAGACCAACAGTCTTCACAAAGCAAAAACAGTTTAGAGCAACAGGCCTTCTACACGAGTTCAGGAAGAGGACGAGGTAGAGGAGGCCGTGGACGCGGTCAAGGAGGTGGCCAAACAGGTAATCAGAATTATGGCCAGCAGCAGCAGCAGCAACAACAGTCCCAGAATCAACAACAACAACAACAACACGCAGGTGGAAGAGGCAAATTCAGAGGCAGGGAGAGTCAAAGAGGCCGTGGAAATTGGCAAAGGCAATATAATGATACACGTGAATGCTATTATTGTGGTAAGCCTGGACATGTGCAGTCAGAATGTTATAAGAAGCAGGCTGACATGCAAAATGGGAAAGTGCAGCAAAACAACTATGCATCCTCAAGCAGAAATAATGAGGATAATGAAAGGTTGTTTGTTATGCAGCATGTTGTGAATGCCATGTCTAAAAATGTTGATGCAGCACAAAAAGATAATGTATGGTATGTGGATTCAGGCACTTCGAACCACATGACGAGTCATGGGGAGTGGTTCAAGGAGATGAAAAACCCGGAAAGACCAGGTTTTGTGGAAACAGGGGATGACACTTCTCATCCAATTGCCCACATTGGAGATGTGCCATTGTCTATGCAGGATGGCAAAGTGAAGTACCTTGCAGATGTACTTCATGTATCGAACATAACAAAGAATCTGGTTTCAATTGGCCAGATGATTGAGCAGGGTTTGCAGGTTAGGTTTAACCCTGATGGGTGTTATGTCGAAGACTTTAAAGACAAGTGCAGGTTGGTTGCAAAAGGCAACAGAGTGGGCAGAATGTTTACGTTGGATGTAGACATGCCTGAAATGAGTGCTGCGATGTTTGCAAATGGTTCAGGAATTGTTGCAGACATAGACATATGGCATAAAAGAATTGGACATGTGAATGTGCAGAGATTGAAGTCTATGCAGATAAAAGGAATTGTGACAGGGCTGCCAAAATTTAAAGTGGAAGGTATGCATAAAATCTGTGAAGCATGCCAATTTGGAAAGCAAACAAAGCATGTGTTTCCACGTAACAGATATGTGAGCAGAAATGCACTAGATGTTGTGCATTCAGATGTATGGGGTCCTACGAAGACCGTGTCTATGGGAGGCTGCAGGTACTATGTCACTTTCATTGATGACCACACAAGAAAAGTGTGGGTATATTTCATGAAGGAGAAGAGTGAGGTGTTCACTCACTTTCAGAATTTCAGAGTTTTGGTTGAAAAGCAAACAGGGAAATATGTAAAGTGCCTAAGGTCAGATGGAGGGGGAGATTACTTCTCCAATGAGTTCTCTGAATTCTTGAAGAAGAATGGTATTCGGAGACAGTTCACATGCAGATATACTCCGCAGCAAAATGGAGTTGCTGAGCGGAAAAACAGGCACATTGCTGAGATTGCGCGAGCATTGATGGAAGAGAAGAATATGCCGCATTGCTATTGGGCTGAGGCTGTTTCTACAGCAGTATACATCATGAACAGGACTCCAACTGCAGCCATACATGATGTAACTCCAGAGGACAGGTTTACTGGCAGAAAACCAGATTTATCTCATCTGAAAGTCTTTGGATGCATTGCATATGTGCATGTGCCAGATGAGCTGAGAACTAAGCTGGATCCGAAAGCTGAAAAATGTGTGTTTATTGGATATTCCCTTGAGCAAAAGGGATACAGGTGTTATAACCCTGCTACACGTGAGTTGAGGGTAAGCAGGGATGTTGTATTTGATGAGATGAGCAGCTGGTATGCTGCTGAAAAAGAAGCTGTTGGGGCTGATTTGAGTGGAAGTGTGGTTGCACAGAATGCAGGTCAGCAATCACAGTCTTTGAGTGGACCAAGAGAGTCCTCATCTAGTGGGTCTGTTGATAGACCATGGAGTGGCAGGCTGCGTCATAATACCAGCCCTGCAAATGTGATTACTACATCACGTAAAGGAAAAGAGAAAGTGGTTGAGCCCCTTGGTATGCCTGACATTTCTGCAGGGCATTCTCATGTTGATGGAGAGTCTAGTGGCTCAGATATGAGCCTTGATGAGGAAGCTTGGGATCCCAGCTATGAGAACACCTGGTGTAAAGAAGGCTATGGAAGCCATGAATGAGAAGCTGCGAAGATCTGGGAGAGTGAGAAATCCTGTGCAGAGATTTACCTATGATGGTTATGTGGCACATCACTATGCATATATGGCAAAGGTTGTGCAGGTTGTTGAGCCCACATGCATTGATGAGGCTGTTGGAAATGTGTGTTGGGAGAAAGCTATGGATGAGGAGATGGATGCACTATATGGAAATGAAACTTGGGATTTAGTGCAATTGCCAGAAGGCAAGAAAGCCATTGGATGCAAGTGGGTGTACAAAGTTAAACATAATAGTGATGGAAGCATAAACAGGTACAAGGCTAGATTGGTAGCCAAAGGATATGCGCAGACATATGGGATTGATTATGAGGAAACTTTCAGCCCAGTTGCCAAGATGGCAACGGTGAGAGTTGTGATAGCAGTGGCTGCGTCAAAGCAATGGTCTTTACATCAGATGGCTGTAAAGAATGCATTCTTGCATGGGGATTTGCAAGAAGAGGTGTATATGTTGCAGCCACCTGGTTATGAGGATGTGAGCCACCCCGAGCATGTTTGCAGGTTGAAGAAAGCCTTGTATGGCTTAAAACAAGCACCAAGAGCATGGTCTGACAAGATTTCTGAATATCTTGTCACTATTGGCTTTCATGTAGCCAATGCAGATTTCTCGCTGTATGTGAGACATGGTGATAGAGGAGTTGTGCTTGTTGTCATCTATGTAGATGACTTGATCATTACGGGAGACCATGATGCAGAGATCTTTGATGTAAAAATCTTGCTTAGACAGAAGTTTGAGATGAAGGATCTGGGGGAGCTTAGATATTTCTTGGGCATTGAGGTGATTAGGTCACCACATGGTATTGGATTACTGCAGAGACAGTATGGCTTGGACATGTTGTCCAAGTATGGTATGACAGGCTGTAAGCCTATTTCTGTGCCATTGGATCAGAATGGCAAGTTGAGTGCAGATTCAGGAGAGATCTTGGAGGATCCTATTATGTACAGGAGCATAGTAGGAAGTTTGATCTACATGACGATCACCAGACCAGATTTGAGCTATGCTGTTGGGTTGGTGAGTCAGTTTATGCAGGTTCCACGGAAACCGCATTTGGATGCAGTGAGACGCATACTGAGGTATGTGAAGTCTACTTTACATTGTGGACTATTCTATGAGACTGGGACAGAGATATGTGTATATGCACTACAAGACAATGCTGCCATACACGCGTTTCATACACGCGATAAATTACGAACGCGTGTATGGTCGCGCTTGTATTTGAATAGAATCGGCGCGTGTATTTTAGCATTTAAGTTCGCGTGTATATTTGCATTTATAAACGCGTGTATAAACGCGTTTATATACACACAGTAATACACGCATAAATACACGATAATATTCACGGGGTAATACTCGCTATTATACACGGATAAATACACGCCACTATACACGGATTAATACACGCATGGCAGAGAAAAACTGAAGAAAAACTGAATTCCTTAACAAAATTAAAAACTATTTTCCTTAAACCATCTCATAGTACATTACGGTATACATCATTACACAATCCCACTACATGCATTTACAACAATGAAATATATTCAAAAATAAATCATGCATATGAGATGATAGAAATGTCATCAATTTAGAACATACAGTGACGGATTGGTTAGGGTTCGATCTCATCTTCAATAAGATCCATCCTTGCCAAACGATCAACATCAATATCCATTTGATCAATTGGTAAGGCTACGATTAAATTTATTCCACTATCGATATTCTGTACTCCATTGATAATGGTATCGATGTCCTGATCATCCTCATCAACATCACCATCATCCTCAATGGTAGGGTCATTCTCATGATCATGAGAAATGGCATGCTCATCCTCATTATCACGATCATCTCTTATTTCTTGATCATCGATCACAACATCTTCAATGGCATGTTCGACGTCATCTTCATTGCGGCTTGTTACATCCTCCATATGCTCCATATCAGTGAATGTATTATACATCACTTTGGAACGTGGTGCAATAGGGATGACGTACCACCATTTGATGTCATGCACCATTGGTAGATAGATAACCTACTCAAATACACACAGTACAGTAATTAATTAGCATATCAAAAGTCAAGGGGTACGCGAGCTTAGATATATATGTACATGAAACACATTAGTAAAAAAATGCATACCTGCTCACATTGTTGTGGCAATACGAGCCTATCTTTCTTTGTTTGCCAGAACTTTGTAGAGTCAATAGTTACATATCCACTTGCATGGCGTTTTATCGTTGCATCAGGCCCTTTTTCTACCACGTTCATTTGCCATTTGACATCCAAAACATACACAAAGAAGCGACGAAAGTCAAGCCTAAATATGTCTTGGATTATGCCACAATAATCATCCATTTTTCCATTAGCTCCCTCAAAGCTACTAATGACACCGCAATCTTGTGTATTTCTCTTTTCATCAATTCTTTGTGTTCGAAAATGCTTGCCTTCACACCATATAGCATTGAAAATAGTGCACTGGACCAAAATAGAAGCAATATTTGTGTAAGCAATGTGAATAAATATTAAAAGCAAATCACTTACAACTAATGCAAAACATTAGTTCTATGTACCTTTGACATGCATCCTCGTGCATACTCCCATTCTTCCGCCGTGATATGCAACCCCTCGTCGCTCTCTGCTTTCTCCATTTCCTCATGCAACCAATCAACATGGATATCATTCGGAAGTGTTGCTAGATGCTTAGGGTACGCCTTCCGAGAGCCATGTTGCCTCCGAAAGAGAGCTCTTTCTGCTTGCCTTTTTGTCTTTGCATCCTCATATCTTGTAACCCATCTGCTCATCACATCACTATTAAGGATACAAGTGAAATTGAGATCATCAATCAATGTTCTGTCAATTACTTTACTCTGTCCTTTTCCTTGAGGCACAATAGAGGTCATCCTCAAGTCCTCTTCATTGCTCCATAGTCGTGGCAAAGAGCTGTCCACCTGACCAAGAAATTCTGAAATATATACAAGAGACTCTTGTATCAACCAACCCTCGGCCATGCTTCCTTCAGGCCTTGCACTTTGCCTCACAAAGTCTTTTAAGGTCTTCATGAAGCGCTCTAGGAAGAACATCCAACGTGCATGCACAGTACCACATAAAGCAATTTCGTCCACTAAATGCACAATGAGATGTAGTTGACTTGTGAGAATGGTTTGCGGAAAAGTCTCCTCTACCAAACAAACCACCTCCACTGCCATAACACGCGCATCATCCAACGTGGCTGGATCAATTGCTTTGGAACTAACATATCTGAAAAATAAATAAATAGTACGTTATACCTCATGCACGTTCATTTTGCAAGGTATAATGAAGGGTGATCTGAGCATGGGTTTTACATACCTCACAAGCTCGCCCATCTTATAAATACATTTTTTCAAACTCTTATTCGCACAATGGTCGATGCTAGTAGGTAGTATGAACTGCGTACATAAGAGCACATTTATGGTTTATGGCATTACAAAATTTAATTTCAACGTACGTACAAGACTTGGAAAACACTTACTTGAAGCATCTTGTGCCAATCGTGGGACTTCAACCCATATAGTTGCTCAATGCCTCTTTTCTTAGTGGTTGTAAAGGCTCCCTTCAATGATCTCATGCATCCAGTGGGAGTACGCAAAGTGGTGATGGCCTGCTTTACCTGCTTCTCCTCTTTCTTTGATATAATCCATGGTGCAGGCGGAAGACGAACGTGCCCACCCACCTCTCGTGGCCAAGCTTGACGCATACGTCCTGCGACCCGCAAGTCCTCACGTACGCTAACATTGTCTCGTTTACCAATAATATGTTCCCAAATACCAGATCCCACATTCTTGAAGATGTGCATGGGATCAAGAAGATGGTTGATCTTAAGATGGGTCCAATATGGCAGCCGAAAAAAAATGGAGTACCTGCACAAGGGATTGCTCTATGTGACCTTTAATCCAATTAGAGACTACACAAAACAAGATTGAAAAAACATCACTATACCTGTTCATGCCATCTGGAGGAAGAATAGTTGTAGACTCCCAAATACGCTTCCAATCTTTTGCACGAAGTGTTTGTGGAGGAATGTTACTCTTACTAGCAACATATTTAGGATGATCTGAGGGGAGAAATCGATGATGATTATCGAATATAGTCTTACACAAACCATCAGCATACTCATGTACTAACGAAGGGCCACAAACAGGACATGCATGTTTACCCGATGTTTTCAAACCTGTTAAAATATAAATAAAAGTTAGAATAATAAAGTCAAATTGTCTAATTAATATATATAGCCAATAGTAATAGAGTAGGGAGGTAATTAGAATTCTTACCAGAACAATCGCTGTATCCTGGAAAGTCATGCATTGTCCACATCAACACTGCTTTTAAGTCGAAGTGTCGAGAGGAGGGAGGCCTACTAATGTCCACCACCGCAACACCTCTCCATAGTTCCTCCAACTCATCAATCAGTGGTTCAAGATAAACATCCATATGCTTGACTTTATGTTTCCCTGGAATTAGAAGGGATAACATAAGATGTCCCTTCTTGATCGCCATTGATGGTGGAAGGTTGTAATTCACTCCATCCATACCCAGGCCAAGTCTCAAGTTTCTGGGCTCTGTTTTAAAGCTGGGCCACTCATCTTCAATATGCTTCCAAGCAGGAGTGTCTGCGGGAATTCTCCACATGCCATCATCCGATCGATGTGAGGAATGCCATGACATGAGCTCTGCTATGGATTTGCACTTGAACATGTGTTTGATGCGAGGAATTATAGGAAAGTGTCGCAAGACTTTACGAGGTACATCAAAACTCTTCATATCTGTTCTGTACCTTGCTTCACCACAAGTGGGACAATGTAGAGCCTCCTTATGCGTCCCACGAAAGAGAATGCAATCATTGACGCATGCATGTATTTTATCATAATCCAGTCCTCCAAGAGATGTCACATAGCGCCTCGCTATGTCTCTTGAGGTGGGTAGTCTATTTTCCTTTGGAAGCATGTTTGATAATAGCCTGCATCCTGATAAAAAACAGGAGCAGGATGTAACACACACAAGGGAAGCAAACCCTAATCCATAATCATCAACCATAAAGAAGGAGAGAAGCCATAGTCACCATCTCTCTCACACACACAAAGGAGAACACAACATAGTGTTATGTCCACACTACAAAGTAAACCTAATGTAATGTCCACACACACTATGACCAGCTGGACACGCGGTCATTTATGTCTCACACATGTTCCTACCTAATCTGCCAGCACATAGCATAGCTGACTCACACTGACATCGAGCTTGAATCTCAACAGCCCCTCTCAAGCTCATGATGTACTGCCGATGAAGATGTAGATGAGCTTGGGATATCAACACTCTCAACACTCCCCCTCAAGCTCATCCCATGTACTCCCAACATAGTCCGGAAGTATTCAAACTTCTCCCTGCTAAGTGGCTTCGTGAAGATATCAGCCACCTGCTCATCAGTCTTCACATAGTGAAGATCAACTGTACCATCCAGCACCTTTTCTCTGACAAAGTGATAATGGACCTCTATGTGTTTGGTCCTCGCATGAAATACTGGATTCTTTGCCAACTGCATACTGCTCATGTTGTCACAATGTATGACAACTTTGCCATCAAGAGGCTCACATAAATCTGTCAAGAGACTCTTTAACCATATAGCCTCACAAGTAGCAATGGCTGCACCTCTGTACTCAGCCTCTGTACTGGATAAAGCAACTGTAGGTTGCTTTTTGCTACTCCAACTCACCACAGCACTGCCAAGTGTAAAAGCATATCCACTAGTAGACCTCCTGTCATATGCGCTACCTGCCCAATCAGCATCTGTGTAGCCATGTATGTCCAAGCTTTTACCACTCTCATAGAATAAACCATAATGTGCTGTGGTCTTCACATATCTCATGATGCGTCTCACTGCATCCAAATGTGGTTTCCTGGGGCTTTGCATAAACTGGCTGACTAGCCCCACTGCATAACTCAAATCTGGGCGTGTGATAGTCATGTATATGAGACTACCAACCATCTTCCTGTACATGGAAGGATCATCCAATTCCTCGCCATAATCAGCCCGCAACTTCACATTTTGCTCCAATGGTGTATTCATAGGCTTACACCCTGTCATGCCATACTTTGCCAACATATCCAATGCATATTGGCGCTGTACTAACCAAGTACCTGCATGATCTTTCACCACTTCAATGCCAAGGAAATATCTCAACTCACCAAGATCTTTCATGTCAAATTTCCCACTTAAAGCTTTCTTGACATGCATCACATCTGCACTATGATCACCTGTAATAATCAAGTCATCCACATAGATGACTAGTAAAACAATCCCATGCTGTGTCTTCTTCACATACAGTGAAGAATCTGCTGTAGAAGTCTGAAAACCAAGTGAGATAAGATATCTGCTCATCTTATCACTCCAAGCACGTGGTGCTTGCTTCAGACCATACAATGCCTTTTTCAACCTGCATACGTGAGTGGGATATCTAGGGTGTACATACCCTTCTGGCTGTGCCATGTATACTTCCTCTTGTAGATCTCCATTCAGAAATGCATTCTTAACATCCATCTGATGCATTTCCCAGCCATTAGCTGCAGCCATAGCAATGACTGCTCTCACTGTGCCCATCTTAGCCACTGGGCTAAACGTCTCATCATAATCCAATCCTTGGGTCTGTGCATAACCCTTTGCTACCAATCTTGCCTTATGTCTCTCAATAGACCCATCAGATTTGCACTTCACTTTGTAAACCCATTTACATCCAATAACATTCTTATCCTTTGGTAGAGCAACCAAGTCCCATGTATCATTATGGACCAATGCGTCCATCTCCACATCCATTGCTTTCTGCCATACATGCTCTCCAATAGCCTCTGTATAGCATGTAGGTTCCACATGCTTTACCATAGATGTCATGTATGCATAATGCATAGCAAAATCTCTATATGTCAATCTTTCCACTGGATATCTGACTCGCTGGGATCTCCGCAATGCATGCGGGTCACTCTGTACACCTGTAACACGAGCATGTGGTGGCACATATCTGTCTTGCCTAACACCAGGTGTGCGTACAACAGGTATCCCTAGCTCCTCATCCAAACTCTCTGAACTAGAGGACTCATAGCCTGTGATCCCAATTCCTTCAACTTTCTTCTTGCCTTTATCCATAGCACTACTCCCAGTGCTCACACTCTCATGTCTCAGACGTCCTGACCATGGACGTACACTGCTACTACTCTCTGCTTCTGCTGGCCCAGACATAGTAGTAGAACTAGAACTTGCTTGTGATGGCAAGTTCACAGGCACATTCGCCTCAAGTGTGTCAATGACTCCCTCATCTTTGGCTTTATACCAACTAGCAAGCTCATCGAATACAACATCCCGTGAGATGACTACTTGTCTAGTTTGAGGGTTATAGCATTTGTAAGCTTTGCGATCCTGTGCATATCCAACAAAGACACATTTCTCTGCTTTAGGATCCAACTTCCGTCTTCTTTCATCAGGCACATGAACATAAGCTACACATCCAAAGACTTTGAGATGTCCAATGTCTGGCCTGTAACCTGTTAGCCGCATCTCAGGCGTGCTTCCATGAATGGCTGCTGTAGGTGATTTGTTCAGGATATACACTGCAGTAGCACATGCTTCTGCCCAATAGTAATCTGGCATGCTCTTTTCATTAAGCATCGCCCTTGCCACTTCACATATAACTCTATTCTTCCTCTCAGCCACACCATTCTGCTGAGGTGTATACCTGCATGTCAATTGTCTCCTTATTCCATGCTTCCTCAAGAAATGCTCAAAGGCCTTTGAGGTGTATTCACCACCTCCATCTGTCCTCAGACATTTAATCCAACAGCCATACTGCTTTTCTGCAAAAGCTTTGAAATCCATGAATTTTTCCAATACTTCACTCTTCTCCCTGAGAAAGTATATCCATGTCATCCTGCTGAAGTCATCTATAAATGTCACATAGTATAGACTTCCTTTGATAGATGGGTTTTGTGCTGGGCCCCATACATCACTGTGCACTATTTCAAGTGGTCTATTACTCATGTTTCCTTCTCTAGGAAACCTCAACCTTGCCTGCTTCCCAAACTGACAGGCTTCACAAACATGCATATGTCCATTATATTTAAATCGAGGCAATCCACTGACAATGCCCCTTGTTTGCATGTTCTTTAATCTCTGTATATTGACATGTCCAATCCTCTTGTGCCACATGTCAATATCCTGTACCACATTCCTGCTCTTTGAGAACATGGCTGATTTTAGCTCAGGAATTCCAGCATCCAGCTTAAACAGTCTTCCTTCTTTCTTGCCTTTAGCAATCACTCTACATCCATGTTTAAAGTCTTCAACGAAGCATCCATGCTCATTGAATCTAACCTGTAATCCCTGTTCTACCATTTGACCAACTGAGGCCAAGCTTTTAGTGATCGAAGGCACATACAGCACATCTGACATAGACTTTGTCTGACCATTATGCATGACCAATGGTACACTTCCAACATGTGTAATGACATGCTGGGTATCATCACCTGTTTCCACATAGCCCTTCACATCCATTGGCTTCATGTGCTCAAACCATTCTCCATGACATGTCATATGGTTTGATGCTCCTGAGTCCATGTACCATGTATCATCATTCTCAGCATTTGTTGTCATAGAACCCACAACATGCTTCATGGCAAACAAATGATTTGCAGTTCCATCATTGCTACTTGATGCATAGTTGCCACCATGTTGTGCATAGTTTCCACCATAATGACCACCACGTTGTGCTCTTCCCCCTCTCAAATCATTCTGTTTGCGAAAGCAATCTCTCGCCATATGACCATATTTGCCACAATAATGGCATTCCACATCTTGCATAGAATTTTGTTGGCCTTGCCAACGTCCTCGTCCACGGGGGTTACCTCTGCCTCGCTGAGGTGCATAACCACGACCACCTCGAGCACCATATGAAGGCTGAAAATTCTGCTGTGGAGGCCTATCCTGCCATCCACGACCATTACCACCACGTCCACGTGATGCGAATCTCCCCCTGCCTCGAAAGCCTCTAGATGAGTAAAAAGCTTGATTTCTTGCATGTTCATCATTGCTTGACGAGGATGCACCACCTGTAACACTCATACCACCAAGGCCAAGCTTCAATTCTTCCACAATGAGCAATGACACAAGCTCATTAAAGTCTGGCATTCCTCCCAACCTTACTGAGATGGAAGTGTCAAAAGATTTGTATTCTTTGCCTAAACCACGCAACGTGAGTGCAACCAAATCATCATCATCCATTGGGGCATGGATTGATGACAAGGAATCAGCATAACCCTTGATTTCCTGAACATACTCATGTATACTCCGATTCCTTCGTGTTACACTGTGAATCTGTTGCTTTAGTTGTATCTTCCTGGCACCAGTGTCTGTCTCATACATTCTGCACAAGATACCCCATGCTTCTTTCGGTGTATCTGCATCTTGGATGTGAATAAGCAAGGCATCTGTTACACATATTGAAAAATAATGCAACACCTTCGAGGACCGCTCTACCCATTGCTTGTGAGCCAGTAACTGAGCATTATTTGGTTGAGGAGGTAGGTATGGCTCCGGATCTTCCTCCGAGACAAGACTCCATAAACCTTTGCCTTTCAAAAAACTCTTCATTCGAAACTTCCACACTTGAAAGTTAGTGCGATCAAGCTTCTCTCCAACAATCTGTATCGGACCATCTCCCATTGTTGCAAAAAAAATAGAGTAGATGTACCCTTTCGATCACAATGTACGAAGTACCTGTAATGCTCCAAATCTCTTCAAATCACATCAAATGCTTGCAAATTGTGTGCATTAACATCCCACAATGGTTCACCAACAATGTACACTCGATCAAAGTTGAAATCAAATGAAACTCCTTCACAAAAAATTTTCTGGTTTTTTTCTCGCCAGTAAATTCTCGCCAGTAACCAGTCAAGATTATGCTCTAAATCCTTCAAATCTTGTCCAAATGCAATGATTCAACTTGCATTAGCTTCCCAACACATTGCTCCAACATATCCTAGAAGGGTTTGATCCAATTCTTCAAGGGGAATGAGAACCACCAATTTTTGTAACCTCTGGTTTGAATTTTTCTGCACCTGTCAGGTACCACCTCTCACTAAAATTGCTCTATCTCCTTCAAATCTTCTCCAAATCCAAAACTTTTTGATTCAAAAGTTTAGCAACTCATAGGACTCTACTTGTACCAGAGGAATTTGGCCAATTTGATATAGGCAAAGATTAATGCCTTGATTAAAAATGCTCTGTTTCTGGACAGAATTTCTGCAAACCTGCACACCTCTGATAAATCACTTCAATGAGCTCCAAATCCATGAACTGAGCTGAAACCAAGCATCACAAGTCCTTAGCAATGTATTTGCTAAACTCTCCAAGCTTTAAAGCATTCAATTTGGTGTCCAAATGAGTGAATTAGGATGAAATCTTTGAAAACTGTCCAGAATTCTGCATCTTCATGCACCGCCTGCTCCAGAGGGCTGTAGAGAGAGGGGAAATCACAATTGAATAGATAGGCCTCTTAGCAATGACCTAATCTACCTTGGGTATGAAGGGTTTAGCTCAATTTTGCCTCTAGCTCCTGCAATTGATCCTCCACGGGGGGTATGTTTTCTGTTTTTGTGAAAAAACCAGAAATTTTTGCATAAACTCACTTTCACTTGATTTTGCTCAAATCTGTATGCATCAATCTGCTTCAAGATCCTGTATGTTGTTTGTGTCCACTTTGTTAATACATTTCCAAGTCCAAATACATGTGCCTTTGTGTATACATTTGCCAAGAGTATACATTCACTTCAAGCTTTCCATGAAAGCTTAGAGAAAAAAACCAGAATTTTTCACTTGCTCTATGCACTTCAATCTTCACTGAACTTGCTCTTTGATACCTGCAATCCGCAGAGGGGGTCTTGCTACACTCACCAATGGTCCTTAGCTCTCAGATCTGATGCCGATGTGTGCTCCACAGCTTCTCCTTTGCTCCAAGCTCCAATGGCTTCCTTCACAGCTTTTTCTTCTTCTTCCCTCTTCTCTCACTCACTCTCACAACACAGCTAATGAGCTCTTGGCTCTGATACCATGATAAAAAACAGGAGCAGGATGTAACACACACAAGGGAAGCAAACCCTAATCCATAATCATCAACCATAAAGAAGGAGAGAAGCCATAGTCACCATCTCTCTCACACACACAAAGGAGAACACAACATAGTGTTATGTCCACACTACAAAGTAAACCTAATGTAATGTCCACACACACTATGACCAGCTGGACACGCGGTCATTTATGTCTCACACATGTTCCTACCTAATCTGCCAGCACATAGCATAGCTGACTCACACTGACATCGAACTTGAATCTCAACAGCCCCTCTCAAGCTCATGATGTACTGCCGATGAAGATGTAGATGAGCTTGGGATATCAACACTCTCAACACATCCAATATCATCAATTATAATTAGTCTTAAATCCTAAACCTTAAACCACTAATTCAAATTTGTAAGTTACAATGCTTACTTCAGCAATGCGTCAAGACTTGCATTGCTCCATCCATAAACTGTTTGTATATTAAGTAGTTCAAGTGAAGCACGTAAAACTGAGAATGTGCACCCTTCAAACACCGGTGTCGATGAAGCCTTATAAAGATGCTCTTGTTCCATATCATCGTCGTCCATACCTTTGGGATCATCCTTAAAAAGATTCCGCACCATATCATCAAGCACCTCCTCTTCCACAACTTCGTGGGGTGCAGGGCTATTGTCGTCCCTTTCCCACTCATCTCTGACAATAGATCCCGAAGCTCCAGCATCATCTCGTCGACGCTTTACGTGCTCTCGTCGCGCGTAGGGTACCATGTTAGGGTGTGGTACTGCATCCTGCTTCAATTTATCAAATTATATGTTACAACTCTATTAATTTAATTTGGATCGATGTGAGTCATTTGAATACCATCAATTTACATCTACTCACCTCTAAACCTGTTTGATTCCATTCTCCATACATGGAGATGTGATTCAAGGTAATTCGACGTGCTCGTACAATGCATCCTTGACATCGATTACACATACATTTGATCCGTTGTCCCAACCACACATCGCGATTACGATGATGCATTGTCTCATCTTCCCCAGAACTGCTTGAAGAGGTTGATGACATCCTGTGTACAAATCAGAAAACACAAAATCATTATATGTTTTTAATGAAAGCACAAAATCGCGTGTATTGACGCGGCTATCTCCTAAAAATTGCGTGTATTAACGCGGCTAATTCCTAAAAATCGCGTGTATTCACGCGGCTAATTTCTGCAAAACGCGTGTATCAACGCAGCTAAAATCACATACACGCAAACATACCTGCGCTCATAAACGCGAATATAAACGCGGCGGTATGTTTAAACTAAAAACAGCCCGCCTTCCCCAAATATAGATTTTGAACTGAGAAATCAACAGTGCATGCGTTTTCGCCTGTTTTCGCCTCTTCCAACAGCAAGGAGGGAGCAGAGAAAGGAGCACACACACGGGAGAAGGAGGGAGCAGAGAAGGAGCAGAGAAGACTCACTTTTTCAGAGGTGAGTCACTTTGTCCTGTGCCTTGTCTCTTTTGTCAGATTTGTTTACTTTGCTCTTTGCTCTTTGGGTTTGTCTTTTTGCACACTCGTGGGTTACTGCATCCTGACAGGGGCGACAATGGCTGGTCCTTTTATAAGGACATTCTGTCTTTGTCGGGGGGTCGGTCTTTTCGAGAAAGTTTTTTCGCAGGTCGCGTGTAAGAACGCATGTAGAAGTGCGTGTAACCTGTCTGCAGAGTATGTTCACGCGCCTATACACGCGTTTCTGGACGGGTGTATACACGCGTTTTCTGACGGGTGTATACACGCGTTTTCTGACGGGTGTATACACGCGTTTCTGCAGACAGAAAACTGCGGTGTTTTAGATTTCATGATTTGCAAGCAACTGACTTGAATGATTTAATTTGTGTGAGTCAAGAGACAGCCCATGATGTACATGAAGATGTTTGTTGCAGGTTCTTTATGGATATTCCAAGTTCTTCATCCGATCCATTTGCGTACAACAATTGGTTGATGGAGATGATGAATCACTTTGGGCGCCAACTTGGTCCGGTTGAGCTTACAGAGTATATGTATGCCCATCCCCCTTCTTCCCTGCCTGGTGTCTATACCCCTACCGCGAGTATCCAGGGCACTCCAATGCCGTCTATTCCTCCGAGTCCGACGAGACGGCATGCAGCTTCTCCTCTTCCACGTCCACCGAGGAGACTTACCTCGTCCCAGACACACTCAGTACACCCTCACAGCCACCATCACGTGCTCCCTCAGAGCCACCGTCACGTCAGGGCTCACAGCCACCGTCACGTAGACAATCCCCCAGTCGTGACTCCACCCGCAGCAGTAGGAAGAGTGGGAGTGGAGGATGCGGCGGGTGCTTTGGTGGGGGAGGTGGGGGAGGTGGGGGAGGTAGTAGGGCACGCAGTGAGAGAGGAGATAGAGGGAGAAGAGTTAGAGGAGACAGTTCGGAAGAGGAGGAGATGAGAGAGATGGAGAGAGTGGTTTGCTATGATGTGACGGATAGGGGCGGGATAGTGATGGATGCGAGGGGGAGGGAGGTAATGGAGTACATGCGTGGGGTAGTATCAAACTCATATAGAAATTGTTTTATTAAATTTAAAGATCAAAATAGCCGATTAGTTGGGGAGGTGATAGAGGCTGTACATAGTCGGTACCCCAATCCCCCACATGCTACATTCTCGGATGTATGGGGAAGGACGCGAATAAGGGAGATCTTAAGTAATAAAAGATCTCACCTTAAAAAACTCGCGTACGATGACCGGCTAAATGTAGCTGTGGGTGGCTATCCTGCCGAGAAACCTGCCACTGCGCACAAACGCGAGTGGAAGGAGGCAAAGAAACGAGCAGAGGGTGGCGTGAAGAGCAGGCAGCATGTGGAGGCACGACGGATCCAGATGGAGACCGTTGGATCTTCGCATTTCGGATCTGGCGGCGTCGAGTCATGGGAGGCAGAGTTCGTAAGTATCCTGCCACTTTATTTGATTGTTTATTTAATTCATTGATTCTATGAATTGTTTTAATCTTACAAATTGTGTTGATTATGATACAGCGACGGGTTACGGGGAGGAAGCCCACAACCCACGATACTGCGTATGCTCGCCGGCATAGCAGACGTGACACGTGGGCCATCTTCAGAGCCGAGGGACGTATTACGGACGCGCAGTTTGAGTTGGCCATGAGACCATACGGTCGACAGGTACTTGAAAATTCATAATGAATGGTTTTGGTTTATTGAATTGCATATATATATACTTATATACTATATATTACTTGAACAGGCACAAGCTGCTGATGATCCACCGGCCGCCGCTGCAGAGGGTGGACGTGAGCACTACTCCTCGGACATTCCGACCGATGCGAGCTCATCTGAGCATGGGGGGAGCACCGAGTCATCATCTGGGTCTGAGTAGTACTCAGACTTGTAGTATCACATTCCATATTTAGGATGTGATTGTATATATTTTTTTGTAAACTCAAGCCATGGGCTACTTCGAGATATGGACTCCCTTGTATACATGTATGAAATTTTGATAGTAATATTGAATTGATTGATCGATAGTATTACATTCATGTCTGTCTTGAATCGTGTAATGACAATGTATGCATTCATGTCGTTCTTGTCTTAATCTCCCTCGTGCATATGTTCTTCGTGGATGGTCTAATGGGATGGTCTAATGCACCAAAAACCCTAAACCAGAGAGTACTATTGGGTGCTGGAATGCTGGAACAGTATTCAGGCACCAAATAGCACTCTCTGGATTTTTTTTTTTGCTCTCTGTTCGCGTGTATAAACGCATCAAAACTGCTAAAATTTGCGTGTATCTGCGCGGATACCTGGAACTTACGCGTGTATTAATGCGTATAAACTGGCAATAATGCGTGTATAAGCGCATCTAAATTAAAGAAACGTGTGTATAGACGCAAGTAAAAACGCGTCTGGGACATTGGAACTGAACAGGATGCGGCTATACACCCGTGTATAAACGCGTCTAATATAATAAGAAGCGTGTATAGCGGCGTGTATTAACGCGTCTGTGTAAAAAAACGCGGCTACACACCCGTGTATACGCGCGTCTGAGAGGTACTGTACACGCGATTTTACACGCATGTCTCTGGCCGCGATTATACACGCGCTGATACACGGGCCCGCTACTTTTTTTCACAAGTCATTTTTAGCGGCTAAGAGCGCGGGTATGAGCCCGATCCCTTGTAGTGATGGGTACACAGATGCTGATTGGGCTCGTAGTATCTCAGACAGAAGATCTACCAGTGGCTTTATGTTTTCTTTGGGGAGTGCTGCTGTGACTTGGAGCAGCAAGAAGCAGCCTACCGTTGCTCTATCGAGTACAGAGGCCGAGTACAGAGGAGCTGCTATGGCAGCATGTGAGGTAGCCTGGTTGAGAAAGCTACTTGCAGATTTGGGTCTATCAGTGCATAGACAAGTTGTCATTTTCTGTGACAACATGAGCAGTATACAGTTGGCCAGGAACCCAGTCTTTCATGCTCGTACGAAGCACATAGAGGTCCACTACCACTTCGTCAGAGAGAAGGTCTTGGCAGGAGACCTTGACCTTGTTTATGTCAGCACAGAGGATCAGGTAGCTGACATCTTCACCAAAGCATTGGGTACAGAGAAGCTCCGCATATTCAGGGCTTCGCTTGGTGTACATGAGATGGAGTTGAGCTCGAGGGGGAGTGTTGAGATATCGAGCTCGTCTAGTGAGGCGGTGGCCACTGATGACCCGCCTGGGGGATAGGCCCCACACTTACACCACTGGCATGGTTGGTGAGATCATGGGAGATATGCGGCCAGTGGGATGACAGGCTGTGTGACAGCCATTCTAGAGACTGGCATAGTTATAGCGCCAGTTCATTTAGTCAGGTTCACACTATAGAGAACCCGTGTATGTATTGGTTGAGTACCTTTCATATTGTGTGTACTCTTATTCTTGTATATGGTGTGTTGAGTGTTGAGTAGAGAAGAAGAAGATTTTCAGCCTCTCACCTTGTGTGTTCTCTATTAGGGTTTTGTGAGTGTGTGTGTGTGCTTGCAAGAGCTCAAGCTCTCTTCCCCCCTGCATCTTTTCAGTATGTAATACAAGTCACTCCTCGATCTAAATGTATATTTCAAGATCAAGATGTTGAAGAAGAAATGCATGGTGTGGACAATCAAAGGAGATACAACTAACAATCAATATGATGACCACCATGATTATAATACATCTACATATTCTTCAAGAAGTGGAATAGGACTTTGTATTGATATTGGAGCCATCAAAATGATGGATTTAGAGATAGACTGATTGGCACACATGCATGGATTTATTACAAGATGGATTTGATGATGGTACAAATTAATCATAACATATGTACACATTGATCGGTTTATATAACGATTTGAGGATTTTGTTTTATTTCAAACATATTTGGATGAACTTATCAAGCTTTTTGGGTTTTAATTTATTTTAAGTTTTTATTTCCACTCAATTTCAACACCCTGTTTTTTTCTTAGCGTCAGTGTGATGAGTGACATTTATATAACGGCACTTAAAGGGGCGTTTTTATAACGGTGCTTATAGCGACTTTAATTAGCATCACTGAGCAGTGCTAATAACAACGCTTATAGCAGCATAACATAAAATGCCGCTAATGATGCCTTCTCTTGTAGTGTTCTAATGTTCTACCATTAGGTATAAGCATGTGTGCGAGGGGTGGTTCGATAGTCATAGTTATAGCAGGTGCAACAGGAGCTGTATGGATAAGAATATCAGTGTGAACTCTCCCTGTTTGTAACGATGAGAGTACAATAGGTGTCTCTAGAGTTCACCTTAACTCCGTCATGGGGTTTGTATGTAGTAAGATTTAGTTCAAATGTAGTGGTTGAGGCCGAATCTCTGAGGTAGCTAGCTACACAGTCAAAAAGACGAGTGGCTGGCTTAACTGGTGAGGCCTGGTAAGGGTTCTCACTTCTTGGGACTAGGGATCCTTCCAATTACTTCAAATCTAACATGTGAACTCTCCCTGTTTGTAAATGATGAGAGTACAATAGGTGTCTCTAGAGTTCACCTGAGCTCCATCATGGGGTTTGTATGTAGTAAGATTTAGTTCAAATGTAGTGGTTGAGGCCAAACCTCTGAGGTAGCTAGCTACACATTCAAAAAGACGGGTAGCTGGCTTGACTGGTGAGGCCTGGTAAGGGTTCTCACTTCTTGGGACTAGGGATCCTTCCAATTACTTCAAATCTAACAAGGTATCACTAGCCCCTAATGTGCAAGTCCTTGTATAATGCTAAACTGGGTTCCGACCAAAGGTCCTGAGCCTAGTGTAGGTTGGAATACATGCCTTGTGGATGACTCCGCTGGTCCTTGCTAGGGAACTCGAAGAAAACCGTCACAAACACTATGGTTGGGGGAGAAGGGAGTGTGGATCCTCTCAGGGAAGTATACCCGCCAAGGATGAGTCAACCTCACTGGCTAGACATGTAAGACCTATGCTCTACACTGTCTACCGTCGTGCTCTTCGACCACCACCTAGCACTGCAGTACCCCTACAGGCCTCTCACTCACACCACACACACCACTCACACCTCACTCACCTCGCTCACACAAAGAGATAGACAAAACACCAACAGAGTGCAACACTACAATCACAATACCAAAAAGGGATGCTACAAGGGAGACTTTGCTCTGATAGAAGGACTGTTCTATAACTGAAGGTGATACACGAGAGAGTGTCTCTTGTGAGAGTGTGTGCTAGACTGTCTGTATGCTGCCGAGAGAGTGCTCCCATTAACTCTTCCTTGGGTGTCCTCCTCCTTAGGTGGTGCTCAAGAGGATCTCTCCCTGCCTTCTTGGGAAAGCATCATCTATGCACACAATAATTAAAGAAAATGAAAAATTACATCTCTCCCTGCCTTCTTGGGAAAGCATCATCTATGCACACAATAAAGAAAGAAAATGAAAAATTACATCATCTATGCACACAATAAAGAAAGAAAATGAAAAATTACATCATCTATGCACACAGTAAAGAAAGAAAATGAAAAATTACATCTCCCTTCAAATCATCTTTGAATCAATCACCAACCAAAAAATGTTGATACATGAATGGACGGTGGAAAAACAAAAAGCATTGAAAGGTGTCAAACACAATAAAATAGCACCATTGCACCTAAGACATAGCCAATATTCCCAAGACATTCACAAATCCATACCAACAAAGTCACAAAAATCCATACCAATAGAGTCCACCCAAAAATTTCCTAATAGTAAATGAAATAGTAATTAATACTGCTAGTGAATATGATGTGAAGGCCCTCACTAGTCATAATGGATTGCTCCCCGCTAGGTCATCCACCATATCATTGTGCGAGTATGTGAAGTACTAGCCTCCTTATCTCTAGCTTTATTCTTTATATGAAGAAGAGGCGGCACATAAGACGTGATAACCCTAATGTCCACATCCATCTATATGCACTAGTGTGAAGGCATGCCATTAGGATTGGGGATGTGCTACAACCCAAATCCATTGCTATACCACCGCGGCAGCACAACAACTGCAAATAGCAAGCCATGAATGTATGCCTATCTCCATGCTCCTACACCACTCAGCACCATCAGGTCCCGTAGCCCTCCTTGAAGGTTCCAAATGATGGTACAACGGACTCTAATGGCTGCATCTTTTGGTAGGAGCATCTCCAAATGATGACTTTGGTTCTCTCAGTTCTACCTATGTGGAAAATATCTTTTGATATTTTGATGTAGCTAGCTTGGTTGATTGATGTAGTTACTTTCGATATTGTGGTATCTACATTTTTCCCTCAGATAGCTTGTGCTTCTCTTTTTAATAGTCTACTTATAGTGCAAGATGAATAGTGTTATTTTAATCAAAATTTTGCTGTTTCTTAGTTTTAGTGTCTTGCTTGTTCTTGCTCACTCATGGAATCGCTATTCCTCTCTTCATGTCACTAAGAAGTTGTTTCACCGCCTTTTTTCACACCTCTCTCACTCTCTGAAATACCTCTGCATAGGCTGTATATTCCTCTTCCTCGGTAACCCAATTGCTAAATTCTTGGAGCCATGCATCCATTTCTTGAGCCTTTCCTAGAATTGCTATAGCCGTGTCTCCTCCTTCCCATAGAGAAAGCTACTAGGCATGCGAAACAGTAGGATCGTCAAAAGTGTTTAGGCTAAACTCAGCCCTGAATAATCATCACACACATACATCTGACATTATAGGAAACAAGCTTCAAATACATTCCACACATCACCATCATCATTTCAGATCACAAGAATAAGAAAAAAACTATCTATGTCCATCATAGAACACAGAATCCAACATTACAACATTACATTATATCAAGAAAACAGACTCTTGAAAGATCAGATAAACCTACAGAACAGCAAGACAAATGTAGAGATGCTCAGAATTCAATTTCTAACTCTATGCATAATGCACGATTCAAGATGGTTACATCTATATATAAGTTCCAAATGCTGTCACTTGAAATCTCAGGTGTAAAAGACTAAGGTTCAAAGTATCTAAAGGAAATTATGTAAAACTCTAGGTTTTACAATGTGTATAAATTTTTAGTTATTTTTCAAGAATGCTAAGATTGGTAGCATCTGGTTGGTTCCTTGGTCCTCATAATGCTCCCCCTCTAACTTGAAGGGTATAAAAGGAGATGTTTAAGTTCATTCTTTGAAAGCTATAGTTCCTCCTTCATCTAATTTATGAAGCTATTGTTTAGTTCCATACTTGATTATGGTTGTTTTTTGTAATGGCAAACTAATCCTAATTCTACCAAAGTTTTTATTATGTTCTCCTTCCCTTTGGCTTTGGTGGCCATAATGTTCTTAGGTAATCAGATGGCACTTAAGCTTTCTTTCTCCAAATAGGTTTTTCAAGCATTTTGTGAGTGTTATGCGAATGTATTTTAAGCCCTATTTAAAACATTATTCTCACCTCTTAGATAATTTGCGGATGCTTGGATTATCTTTGCATCATGCTAAATTATGGTAATATTGTGAGTAATGCCATTACAAATATTAAGTCATTTGGGGTACATTGATGTATGCTTGCAGCTTCCTATGTTTGTTGTAATTAGTTTGTGTGGTAGGGTGATTCTTGGAGTACTTGTACCTGATGAACATGTGTGTGGTGATGGTTTACATCACATATCATGGCATTTTGGCTTTAATACAAGATGTAACTCGCCTTCTATGGCATTTTGCATTTCATACTCTATGTATGCCTTCAATGGTATTTTGGATTTAATATAAAACTTTTTATGCTTTAATATATTTCAAATGTATGTTTCACTTGTTTAAATTACTTATGTGTTTGAGTTATTTTTTAACATATATTTTGATATGTTTGTGTATAAAAATTGGATCTGTCATTTGCTCAACATATTGAATTAAAATGGGGCAGTTGGGGATAATATCCCAATCTGTTTCTTGTTTTTTTTTGGGGGGTTCTTAGCATCGTTGAGAGCAGTGATTATAGCTTTGTTTATACTAGTTCTTATAGTATTCGTTATAGCGTTGCTTATGCCAACACTTATAGGGTTGCTTATAATAGTGCTTATAGCGGTGGTTACAACAACACTTACACCCCAACACTTTTCCAGTTCCCTTTACAAAAGCCACACTATAAATGCCGCTACCCCCTCTTTCTGTTGTAGTGTACAGAGAGATTAGTCACATAGATTGTTTAAGGTGCACACATGCTCAAGAAGACCCCTCACATTATTTAATTCGGGGATGTACATTGAAGCACTACTAGGTGCTTATGATCTTCAAGCAACAAATGGTTTGTCTGCAAATCTAGGGTTTCATTTTTCCTTTGCTCATATCATGCCCCTAGGAAAACAAGTGGTTTGTCTAGCCTTTGATAAATGTCCTCATCAACCTCATTTTCATGATTTGTGATTGTTTTGCAAATTGAGGGATTGATGTTAGTATGATATCTTTTTGTATCCCCTTGTTACTTTCTTGTAAATCATGAGAGTTTCATATGAATACATTTCTAGTTTTTCACTATAAAAAAAGAACTTTACACTTGTAGAAGAGTTTCATATGAATACATTTCTAGTTTTTTACTATAAAAAAAGAACTTTACATTTGTACAAGAGTTTGATATGAATACATTCCTAGTTTTTCACTATAAAAAAAGAAGGGAGACTTACATTCAAGTAATAAAATTTGGATTAGAGCTAGTACCATTATAATTCAATTGAAAATGGATATCTCATATTCCTCGTACATTGGAAATAGACAGAAGTGCCCACAAAATTTTGTAAACAACTCATCAACACATAGGATTTTGTAACTGTTTTGTAAACAATTGGTTGCCATCAATATGCTTCAACCTGGTGTATATATATAAAAAAAGGAGAACTTTCAACTTTGAATTCAGATCCGATAGCTATAGTTTCTGGGAATATTTAAGGGTAGAGCTTAGCACAGTCGAAGCATCAAGGTAAAGGTGGTAGAAGTGATCTTGAATTTGTCATGTGCGAAAGCTACGTCGCAAGTGTAAACGTTTCTCAAAAAGGAATAACTGCACTGCAGCGGCTACCACTAGGTTATGATGAATAGCTGTTGATCACTGTGCAAAATCTCGAACACAAGAGCTCCACCGCAAGAGCTTCGCTTGAACAAACGTGATCATGCGTACCTCATAAGCAGCATGTTTCTGAGGCTGAGCTTTCATGATTCACATGAAGGTCGAGTGCAGTAATCAGACGAGGATATAAGGCCGATTAAAAGCGGATTTCAGTCAGATTATTGTTCCGAATTGAGATCATTAGGATATGACGGGAATAGATAATTTCGATCGTGACCCACAAATCTCAGAACATCTTAATCATATTGCCATTGTTTTCTCGAGATTGCCCATTTCCCCAACCTAGCTGAATATATATAGCCATGACGTCGCCCCCGCTCGTATTATGGCAGGCTCACATTTTAAAGATTAACAAAAGGCATGACTTTGGAAAAATTAGGAGGATGCATTCCAATGTCTTCACAAAGAAATAAATGCAAATTATACAACAGCCTTCCAAATGAAATTTAGGGGTCGTCCTCACTCTTCAAAACTACGGTTATGTGGGTCTCAAATGTTTTTTTACATTAATTAATTAGTTGAGAGAGAAGGAACATTAGACAGGTGTACTTTAAACATTGGAAGCGAAAGCTCTAGATACTTTGAGGCGGTCACGAGGGTTATAAAGTGTCAAGTTGGAGGAAAGCGGGTTGTGAGGCTGTTTAAACGCCTTCGAGTGAGAGAGAGACACGAATGAATGTCGCGTGCCTACACGACAATATGAGAGAGAGAGAGAGAGAGGAAATGAATGCTATGTGGGTGCACACTGAGAGAGAGAGAGAGAGAGAGAGAGAGAGAGAGAGAGAGAGAGAGAGAGAGAGAGAGACAAAACAAACGTTGTTTGCCTCCACAATAAGAGAGAGACGACTAAATGCTATGTGACACTAAGAGAGAGAGAGAGAGAGAGAGAGAGAGAGAGAGACAGAGAGAGAGAGAGAGATGTAATGTTGCCTGCAAAATCTTAAAAAATGTGTAAAAACTTAGGTTCAGACCTTAGCTTGTGTGATTAATTAATCAGTGTCCATAGGGCTTGATTAATTAGTTAATGAATGTCACATGTAAGATATATACCAACCTTTGAAATGAAATTTAAAGGTCATCCTCACTCTTAAAAACTATCATTTAATTTCCTAGATGAATGTTAAATTTAGAGTATTGACTTTGTTTTTTTATATACAAAATGCAAATTTAAGGGTTATAAATGTAATATTTATAAATCTCTTTCATATTATGGTCTAAGACTTAATATGCAGCCTAGAGAGTGAGCACAATCGAGGGTGGTCCACCATCACCTAGTTAATGGCCAAGCATAGTAAGGTGCATGTCATGTGAAATGAGTATTGATGAGTTTCTTTTCTCCCCCTCTTAAAAGTTTATAGTTTTTTAAATGTTTACTTTGCATGCTACAAGGTGTATGAAGGCAAATATTCACAACTGAAGTTCTTTCAGACACAACAACATAAAGTAAGCATGGATGCACTCCATGGACGCGCAAGTTACGGGGGTGTCTATAATTGCGTCTATACTCACGTCTATAAACACATCCAGTTTCTTTGAAACTAGACGCTCTTATAGATGCGCAAGGTATGTGGGCGTCTATAATTGCGTCTATATATAAATGCGTCTATAATCGCGTCTAGTTCTTTTGAAACTAGACGTGAATATAGATGCGAGTTTTGCTGAATTATGTGCATAAGATTTTGATAATATGCATGATTTTTTAGTGCATTTATATACAAATGAATCTCCAGAAAGCATATTTGCAAGGAAAGAGAGGAAAAATAGGTAAATCGAGTAATGTGGTGAAAGGGATGGATACATGCAAAGGCTTAGGTATATCAAGTAATGCCATGAAAAACAATTCAAAAGACAATGATTCAATCCGCACATCTTTTCATCAAAGTGAAGCTTTAAAAAAAATCACGGTTGGATACATGTAAAGGCTTGGACATATCAAGTAATTCCATGAAAGTAGTCCAAAGGTGAATGATTAAGTAATGTCACGAAAAACAACATATCACAATAGATCTATACATGTAATCTCAAAAGGCATGAATCTTTACATGTAATCTCAAAAACATAATAACAACATATCACAATAAATCTATATCGAACTATCTATGTCTCATTTGTCTAATTGTAGTTTCGATAATAAGCATATTGGAATGCCATGGATTCATGTGGAGGACACACAAATAAGGTGATTTTTGAGACTCGTGTGTATTGTGAATCTTGTTGATTCAAAGTGCACAAATCCATCTCATATTATCCATGTCTCATTTCTCTAATTACAGTTATGGAATTACTAATAAAACAATTAATCAACCACCAATAACAAACGACCAAAAGGAAGACCATAGCCATAATAAAAGTACAATGAAAGAACTAGAGTTCAACCTCATCTTCAATGAGGTTAACCCTTGCTAAAGTATCTATCTCAATGTCCATGCCTATATCCAAATCTACAAAGAGATCAATATTCCCACTACTAGAGTCATCACTATGAGAGGCAATATCATCATCTCCAATAGCACGATCATCATCTCCAATGGCACGATCATCATCAATGTTTTCCAAGCTATCTCCCTCCATAGTTGAGTTGACATGCTCCTCCATATCCTCAATGTGGGTGAATATACTATAAATGGCTCTTGAACGTGGTGAGATTGGGATTATATGCCACCATCTCTTATTGTCAATTATTGGTTGATACACAACCTATTCAAGCACAAAGATACATCATACAAAAAAAATACATCTCTACTATCTGTAAATGCAGATATTGTAATTATCAATAATTATATGTACCCATTCACAATGTTGCGGTAACACTAGAGTCCCATCCTTTCCTTGCCAAAACTTTGTAGAGTCAATGGTCACAAAGCCACTTGCATGACTCTTGATTGTTGCATTAGGACCTCTTCCACATCCTTAAACCACTTGATATCCAAAATATATACAAAGAAGCTTCGAAAGTCAAGCTTAATGATATTTTGGATCAATCTACAATAATCATCCATGGATCCATTGGCTCCCTCAAAGCTTGCAATTACCCCATAATCTTGGGTATTCCTCTTCTCATCAATCCTTTGTGTGCGAAAATGTTTACCCTCCGACCACAAAGCATTAAACATTGTCCACTATACCAAGACAAAAAAATTTATAAATACCTCAAAATAATTTTTCGCAAGTTTAACATACTAAAATATGATTGAGAACACAAGTTTGTTTACCTTTTTGAAGCATCCTCGGGCATACTCCCACTCCTTCAATGTGATATGCATGTTTTCATCTTGCGCCACTCTCTCCATATCCTCATATAGCCAATCTATATCAAGATCCTTGGGAAGTGATCGTAGGTGCTCGGGGTATGGCACACTATGTCCATGGCGCTTGTGGAATGCCGACCTTTCACTTTGTCTACTTGCCTTTACATTCTCATACTTTGCCACCCATCTTCTCATCACATCACTATTAAGCACACACACGGTATTAAGCTTACTATGCATCTCTGTATCCATGACTTTGGTCTTTCCCTCCCTTGAGGAACATGAGAGGTCATCCTCAAGTCTTCTTCATTGCTCTATAGGTGAGGGAGAGAGGGATTCACTTCGGCAAGGTATTCTGAGATATAAACAAGTGATTCTTGTACCAACCAATCTTCAGTCATACTACCTTCTGGCTTTGCATTTTGCCTTAAAAAATCCTTGAAGGTCTTCATGAAACATTCAAGAAAGAACATCCATTGAGCATGCACAATGCCACATATGGCAATCTGATCAATTAAATGAACCATAAGATGTAGTTGGCTTGTGAGAATTGACTGTGGGAATGTCTCTTCCACCAAACAAACCACCTCCACCGCCATGACCCTTGCATAGTCAAGTGTACATGGATCGATTTCCTTTTAGCTCACATATCTACAATGCAAAACAATAAACAAATCATTTTGAGGAAAACGTGTGTAGAAAATTGGCTATGAGGGTTTGGGGTACAAACCTCGCAAGCTCCCCCATCTTATAAATCGTCTCTCGCACTTCATGGGATGCACAATTGGAAATGCTTATAGGAAGAATAAAGCTTTATGCATAAGGCCTCATGCATGCTTTATGCATAAGGCCTAATGCATAATTCTTTATGCAAGGCTTGCGTAATGGCTTGCATAACGCATAGTGCTTTAAACATAATGAATAGTGTTTTACGTTTATGCATAGTACTTTAAAACATAGTACTTTAAACATGATGCTTGCATAAGGCTTCTCTAGCTTGCATAAGGCTTGCATAGTATTTTTTGAATATTCTCCTTGTTTGTATAGATGTGGCATGGGTCCTCGTCCTCTTGTCCCACAGACCCACAGGTTGAGGCTCTCATTGAGTCTCAATGACAGTTTGCTAGGGAGGTAGAGGAGGGTATCTTTGGCTATACTCCCACCCCCGAGCAGTTGGCAGCCTATGCAGCAGGCACCCCTTTACCATGAGTCCCTTGCCAGGCACTTCACTTGCCTCTACATTCACCCCTCATCCGTTCGCCCCAGTTAGTGCTACAGCATCTCCTACACCTCCACCTTCAGGAGCTTTGACACCTCACAGTTATCATGGCTCTCATGAGAGTAGCAACCGTCGTCGTAGTAGGGAGGGTAGTTGTTTGGAGATAGTGGCGGTCGTGCCTCACGCCACACTAGCACTGAGAGTGGAGGTAGAGGAGATAGAGGATGCCTAGGGCAATGCTTTGGGGGGGTGGGGATAGTTCTTTAGAGTCACCACCACATCATGGTGATATATCAGTGGGTGGCATAGTTGATGACTCTCATGGGAAGGAGGTGGTAAACTACTTGCGCCAAGTAGTTTTTGCACACTATAAAAACTGCTTTATACATTTTAAGCAGCACCAAAGAGAGAGCTTAGTGGATGATTGCATTAAAGTTGTCCACAAGAAGTATCCTAATCCTCACGACCAAAGGTTGTGGGCACGACACAAAATCAAAGTTATACTTAAGAATAAGAGGTCTCCAGTAAGGAGACATGCAAAGGAGGAGAAATCCCGAATAGATGCCGGTCAAAATGGACACGGTAAGCCATCTACTGCTCATAAGGGCAAGTGGAAGAAAGCCAAGAAGGAGCTCTTAGAAGGAGTAGTGAACCAGTAACAAAGAGAAGCTCAGCGAATACAAATGGAGCAATATGGATTGTCGCACTTCGGATCTGGAGGTCGTGCATCATGGGAGGCCGAGTTTGTATGTATAGTGCAACTTCATGTCTTTTCTTTGTATTCTTTCTATTTGAGTTGTGTTATAATGTTTGTCTTGTGATGTAGCGTGACATTGTGGGTAGAGATCCTACCCCAGCAGAGACTGGCTACCATCGTCGCCCCACTGTAGAGGAGATACATGGGATTACCTTCACGATGAAGGGATCATCTCCGACGAACAATACAATCGAGCAAGGAGAACACCAATGCATGTAATACTTTTTATTTTTATTTACAAAACATGTTTCGATCTTTTTAATACTTTCTATTTTTATTTATATATATCTTCACGTTGTGTAGGCACAAGGTGGACAAGAAGGAGGACAGGATGACTCGGAGAGTGATGACTCCTCCGAGTTGTTGCTGCCCGCTAGTTTTTCTTCATGTATAGTTTTGGTTTATGCAACTATGTTTCTTTTTCAAGCCTCATGTGGCTACCATCATGTATGGACAACTTCTTGGATATAAGACAAAATTTTTCATCTTCTTTATGTATCTATGTTTTTATTCAAGCCTTATGTGGCTACGATCATGTATGGATAAATTTTTAGATATAAAATGTAATTTATCATTTTTTTAAATCAATATTCGAAGTGTGTTCACAAATCTTTTTGTGCATATCTATCTTTAATTTAAGTTTTTATGTTGATATCTTTGTTGATCTTGATTCGTCTATGTACAAGTAAGTAAAACCTTAAATCAAAGAGCTGCCAGTGCAGAAAATACAGCTGCATGTGCAAAAAATGCAGCTGTACATCTACACAGATAACGCTCTGGGAATTTTTTAAAATTCTAGAGCACGTCTATATGTGCTTATAGACGTGCATATAGATGCCTCTCGGTAGACACGATTTTAGATGCGCTCATAAACACGCTCGTAACATTTTAAACCACGTTGTCAAAACGCATTTATAAACGCGTCTACGATCGCTTCTCCTTGTATTGAGAATTTGTGTAGAAATTTTACCAAAAACATGAAATCTTACATGTATAAGGATTTTGTACTAGTAAAAAAGTTTCTTTTGAACTTATGGTAGCGTCTTACAAGTATATCGTACCATATTTATTGTGTACAACCTAGGGGATACTGGAGTCCGAGAAAAGATAGGTTTTTCTTCAATGTTGTTTTTATTTTTATTTAACTTATGGAAAATCTATCTTGAAATTAAGAGTACTTTATACATACACAACCGAGTACATGTAGTGGGTACTACCCTTCCAAATATTTGCCATTTTGAGTTAGTGTTTTTAGGTATTGAGAAGGCAGTCCGGACGTGCCCCACATGCACGAGCCACTCATGAGTCAATTGAAAAGCTACACCATGCGATAACCATATGATCGAGTCTAGGTTTCGAAGGGGCATCAGTACACTAGAGCGACATAGCTTTGGGGAGCTAACATATACACTGTTGTTGTTGCTCATTAAATATCGTAGATGAGATGGAGGAGTCACGAGTGTCGAAATGCCTCAGTGGCGGCCCACACATGCATGAAACACACAAGAAGCACGTGGAAGTCTCGTTTTTTTTAAATTAAAATTGAACAATATTTTTCCAAACTAATGTCACAAGATGCGAAGTTAGTTCTATAGCATCTCCTACACCTCCACCTTCAGGAGTTCTGACACCTCATAGTTATCATGGCTCTCATGAGAGTGGCAACCGTCGCCGTAGGGAGGGTAGTCATTTGGAGATAGTGGCGGTCGTGCCTCACGCCACACTAGCACTGAGAGTGGAGGTAGAGGATGCCTAGGGCAATGCTTTGGGGGTGGGGATAGTTCTTTAGAGTCACCACCACATCATGGTGATATATCATATTATGATATCACAGATGTGGGTGGCATAGTTGATGACTCTCGTGGGAAGGAGGTGGTAAACTACTTGCGCCAAGTAGTTTTTGCACACTATAAAGACTGCTTTATACATTTTAAGCAGTAAAGGGAGAGCTTAGTGGTGATTGCATTAAAGTTATCCACAAGAAGTATCCTAATCCTCACGACCAAAGGTTTAACAGTAGATGGGCACGACATGGACACGATAAGCCATCTACTGCTCATAAGGGCAAGAAAAGATAGGTTTTTCTTTAATGTTGTTTTTATTTTTATTTAACTTATGGAAAATCTATCTTGAAATTAAGAGTACTTTATACATACACAACCGAGTACATGTAGTGGGTACTACCCTTCCAAATATTTGCCATTTTGAGTTAGTGTTCTTAGGTATTGAGAAGGCAGTCCGGACATGCCCCACATGGACGAGCCACTCATGAGTCAATTGAAAAGCTACACCATGCGATAAGAGTCTAGGCTTCGAAGGGGCATCAGTACACTATAGCGACATAGCTTTGGGGAGCTAACTTATACAGCGACATAGCTTTGGGGAGCTAACGTGTACACTGTTGTTGTTGCTCATTAATTATCGTAGATGAGATGGAGGAGTCACGAGTGTCGAAATGCCTCAGTGGCGGCCCACACATGCATGAAACACACAAGAAGCACGTGGAAGATCTCGTTTTTTTAAATTAAAATTGAACAATCATTTTCCAAACTAATGTCACAAGATGCGAAGGAGATAGATAGAATTAGACGGATATTATTATTGACTCTGTGAAAAGAGAAAAGCAGACTCACGACGGCGTAATATGAAAGCCTGGCGCCGTGCATCATTGATCCCATTGCCATGGCCCATCAGTGATCACTCATGGCCAACAAACTATTACATGAAGCTGAGATGCGTAGCTATCATGGTGTTTGGTCTTAATTAGGTTACGAACTGGCCTTGTTGCAGAATGTCCGTTTGCTGCAGCAAGTAAAGACTTGTCTGAGGTCTCTCTTGCTGTTGCTGCTTATGATCCCCACCTATAAATTAAGGACGTGCGAGCGGGGGACGAAGCTGCAACACAACAAACCTTGGAGAGTTTCCTCCTTTTATAAAAAAACTCTACAGCTTGCTCAGCACGCTTGGTAGGCTATAAATTAGTGCTTGCAGGGCGCAAGAGTAGTGTTACTTATCGAGGTAAATTCTTTTATGTCTTTGAAGCTTTTCAAAATTTTCTTTCCCGATTGTCGGGGTTGAGAGAAAAAGAAAAGAAAATATCCCGGGTATAAGAGTGTAATTGCACCTTCGGAAATCAGGAAAATTCTCCAAATTTTGATGTTCATTTAAAAAAAAAGAAAAAAATCCTTCAAATTCTGACACAACGTTTAGAAATAGGTGAAAAAGAGTGATTTTAGCAAGAATACCTTTAAAATTCATACAGTATACTCAAGGATTGCCTAAAGTAGAGTTATTTTAATTTCAAAAAGACATCATGTAACATGTGATGTGCTATAACACAGCAAGGTGATGGGACGCATTGGTGGCGCCAACAAGCAGCTGGGAGCGTATCTGCATGGGAGGGTGTGGTGGCGGTCCAGAATGGATGCTGCCTTCAGGACAGGATGCGCATGCTTCATTGCCGGCCTTATTTTGCAGCTTGGCAGCATGCAGCATGCGCGGCCGTGGGTGACATTTCCAGTGTTCTCCTATGTGATTGCCGTGACCGTTGTGGGAGAGTCCACGTTTGGGAAGGCTGTCCAAGATATGGCCGGCGTGTTGGTGGGAACTATCCAAGGCGTGGGCATGCCCATGTTGGTCATGCGGCTGCTGGTAAGGCCGGAGAGGTCGATGAGCATAGCTGCGGCTGTTGCCTGCATCTCTGTCAGCTCCTTCCTGATCGCGTACCCGCAGAAGACCAACATACTGTCCAAGCGGATCGCTCTAGCGCACACTGCTATCATCTATATAAGTGCAGTGAGCCAGAGAGAGAAGATGGACCACATCCTCTTCCCACTTAGGGTGGCCGCAACAACAGTCGTGGGCGCTGCTTCTGGTCTCCTGGCTTTGCTTCTACCTTTCCCGCGCCTTGCTGCCTTCCAGGTCATGATTAGTCTTCACTAGTACAGCTACTACTTCAACGTTCATAACATCCCATTGTCAATGTTTAGCTTCACTAGGAAATGTTGTGCTAAACCTGTACGTTCGGATAACTTTGTGAATAGGTGAAATCGCAGACGAGACTGTTAGCAAGGATGTCAGGCGAACGACTGAGAGTCATGGTAGAAGCGTTTTGTGCTGATGAACCGTCCCTGGCCTCTACTCTCAACCTCCGAGCTCGGTTCCTTGCCAAGATAGCATCCAGCGTCCAAGCAGAGATCCACTCCAATGAGGTAATAATAAACCTGTAGATCAGTCAATCTGCAAGGCCTTAATCTTGTAAGTCTTTGTGAAGGTTGCGGTAGTACTGCTAAGTTGCTGTTTTCAGTACGTACGGTCAAGCGTGTAGGATTTGTGATGCTCACTTACCATTTGTAAGGATTTGGTGTTGTTCAGAGTGATATGGATAGGGAGACACAGCGTTTTCGTGCTTGCATGGGGCAGGAGACGAAGCACTTGGCCAGATCACTGGAGAGCCTTGAAAAGAACCTGTTTGGGATGGAACTAGCTTTGAAACCGGAGCTGGGCAATTCGCCTCGTAGAAGGCCGCTTCCTGATCTTCCCGGTATGCTCGAGGGTTGTTTGGTGTACCTCAGCGACTGGGTGTGCTTAGCTTTGAGGCATGCTGCCGCATCTTCAAACAGAGGGGAAGATCAGAAACTAGATGGGCACCGGTGGCTAGTTACAGAGGAAGGAAAGGAGGCAATACACACATTCTACAAGGAGCTAAGCGCCTCTCTAGCAAGACTAGTGCAGACTGACGGCAATACTGTGGACGGTGCAGCTCAGATGCACCCCGATCCTGATCCAGAGAGATCGCAAGAACGATCAGATCATGTGGCGAGCTTCTTAGAATTGCCAGCCTCAGCCGCTTTCTTTCTTTTCAACATGCGCAACTTAATTGAGCAGACGAACGCCATTTTCTGGATCAGCTCAGATGATCAGCCGGCCCAGCGGCTAAAACTTCCGTCTAAGGTAGCACCAACCTCTCCATGCAGCACCACAACTATTAATGTGATGATTCCCAATGAAGGCGGCCAGAGTCCTGCAGCGCCTAGCCGCACCTCTCGAGGGATGTATATGGAGGCGGCGGTGAAGCGGATGAAGCGGTTTTTGGCATCCCTGAAGCCCCAATCGCAGCAGCTCAGAACGGCATTCAAGACGTGCTTGGCTATGGCGATCGGAGCATCAGTAGGCTTCTGGTTCAACCAGAGGAAAGGCTATTGGGCTGACATAACGTTGGCCTTGGGATTTACAGGCGCTTCCAAGGGAGGCACGTTCAAGGTAGCGGTTCTGAGGTCCTTGGGTACCGTCTCTGGCTCCATTTATGGCCTGATGGTAGCTCTGGCCACCCAGAGCTTTCCTGTGATGAGGCTTGTGGCACTTATACCCTGGGTGGTGTTCACTAGCTTCTTGCGGCAAAGCAAACTGTTCGGGTACTCCGGGGCCGTGTCTGCATTCACGGGGGCCATTGTGATCCTCGCTCGCTCCGACAAGCACGACTCCAACGACCAAGATTTCACCGTGGTGAAGATTGTAGAGGCATTTCTGGGCATGACCAGCTTCATCTTGGTGGAGCTTCTCGTGTTTCCTAAGCGAGCTTCATCGCTTGTGAAGAGGGAGGCTACCAGTGGGCTGGACAACCTTCGAGACTTCTCTGCATACGCCTTAATCTCAGCCTCACCACCGTCTGATGATCATGTAGTAGCTGGTGATCATAGCCGCCACCTTGCAACCTGTCACGACCGCCGTTGTAAGTCGGCGGTGCCGCCGGAGGAGCTGATGCACTCAAAAGAGAAGGCTCTGAGGGCTGCAATCTCCCGCCAGAACGCACTTGTAAAGGAGGCCACAGAAGAACCCCAATTCTGGTTCCCGCCCTTCCCTGCGGACCTGTTCTTCATGCTGACTGCATTGCAAGAGAAGGTGCTAGACCTGCTGCATTTCACCATCTCCTTTCACCAGGAGGTGAGGATGTTACTACCCAGGGCTCAACTTGACCTGCTGGAGCCCACCATTCAAATTGTCTTGCGGGAGAAGCTGTTGCCGACACTGGAATTCCTGGCAAAGCAGCTCAATATGGCGAGCACCAACAGTAGCAAGTCGCAGCAGATCAGATCTGATGCAGGAGCCCTGCAATCGTGTCGCGCATCTGATGATCAGCCTGAGCAATCGATAGAGATCCAGATCGACGACGTCGAGTTGAAGAAACGCCTCTTGGAGGCTTTGCAGAGAGCAAGCACCTATGACTCTTATTCGATGCTACCGCAAGCAGTTGGGTCGCAGGATAGTCGAGTCCCCAACACGGACTTTCAGTTAACGTTGTGCAGTAGCTCATGTAGCCACCCGTGGCCCTCTGTTTTGAGTGTAGGCGGCCTTGCCTTTGCACTCAACGGCTTACTCCACTACAACAAGCAACTGGAGACGGTGATCCAAGAGCTTCTCCAAGAAGAATACGCTTGGACCTTCATCAACAGCTTCTAGAAGTCTAACCTTGCAGCTGTAATTTATTGAAGCACTCTACGTAGCCTTCTAAGTTCAGAAGAATCAGCGTTTCTTTTGGGTTCTTTTCTGTTTTTGCCTGCCCTCTAAGTAGCCCTCAAAGCAGCATTGTAGAATCAGCGTTTCCTTTGGGTTCTTTTCTGTTTCAGCCTGCCTTGGTTTCACTTCATTTTTTTGGTTCTTTTCTGTTTAGTATGCCCTCTATATGACTAAGGTTTCACGTCATTTTTTCCATTAAATACATCCTCTAAAAAATCCTATATGGAACTTTTCATAAAATTGAGTTAATTAGCAATAATTTAGATACATCCCTGTTTTGTAAAATTTTAAATGATAAAGTACTTCAGTTTTATAATTTTCTTCACTTTTTTCCTCCAAATGCCCCTTAAGATATGTATATTTTGTACAACTTCACAAGAGAATAAGTTGAACTTATGTCATGCTATTTATAAAATTTTCACTCCCCCCACCCAACAACCCAACAAAAAAAAGGTTTTATGCACATAACTTTTTTATTTAATATTGATTGTCCCTATTCCTCTTCCAGAATGTACTTGTCTACATGTATTCTATGCAATCTTTTTTTTTTGTATCTTACCATGCATTAATTTACATATATTTTTAAATGCATATTAATCTAGGTATTAATGCATGTGTTGTTTTATTATACATTTGAATCACTACCACAAACGAAGAGCATAACCACGTGAACAGACATGGAAATTACAAAGGATCTATAAATGAAAAAAATATTCACATGGCTATAAGCGTGGCTATGTATATTACTACAGGAGCGCTTTAGCCATACATATAAGTGCGTATACAGTAGCACATATAGCTACGTCTATAGTAGCACATATAGTGGCTTCTACAACAGTGCATACAACCGCGTCCACATGAGCAACGCGTATAGCCACGTACTACGTGTTAAAAAAAACAAGGACAGAATGGGTGAGATATGTGGAGGACATCTGTCCCCCAGTACATATCTCACCCATTCTATTCCCGTTTTTTTTAAATCACATTATTTCAACTTTTTTTTAAAAGACAAACACTTAAAACACAAAAAAATTGTAAAACAACAATGTCATAGTTTTTATTACTTACTAAGTTATAAAATACATAAAGTGTTTGTGTTCCAAAAAAATGAATAATGTGACGAAGACAATAATTAAATTAATTCATTGTCTTCGTCTTCGTCTTCGCTCCCATCTTCACGGGCACGACCACCTTCATCAGCACCGCCACTTTCAACATCCTCGTCTTCTTGTGGTAAATAGTGATCGAATACAAACACGTTAAAATCACAAGCAAAACAAGTTGGGTGATACTTAAAAATCAAGTTTCAGAGTCTCATCAAGTTTCCCTACCGAGCTCGTTGGATATCTCTTTCAGCGACAATTCCCTAGCGTTTGAGCCACTCCCAAGTGTCTGCTTTGTTGTGGTGTTTGCGGTACCTATTCTCCCAAGACATTGGCGACAACTTGCTACCCTTTCCAACAAAAAATTTCAACATGCATGAGATATGAAAATCACGACGACACATGAAGTCAAAACATAGATCACATAGAGCATACATAGTCTTAATGCAGTAAGCTTTATGCATAGTCTTGATGCATTAAGCTTATACACAAGCTTAATGAATTAAGCTTATGCATAAGCTTAATGGATTAAGCTTATGCATAAGCTTAATGGATTAATCTTTAAGCCTATGCATAAGCTTAATACATTAAGCATAATGCATAAGCTTAAAGCGTAATGCATAGTATTGATGCATTAAGCCTATGCATAAAAGCCTAATGCATAGTCTGAATGCATTAAGCATCATGCATAAGGCTTATGCATAAGCTTAAAGCTTAAAACCTATGAATAGTCTTAATGCATTAAGCATAATGCATAAACTTAAAGCTTTAGAGCCTAATGCATAGTCTTAATGCATTAAGCATAATGCATGATCTTAAATCTTAAAGCCTAGTTCATAGTCTTAATGTATTAAGCATAATGCATAAGCCTCTTATGCATTAAGCCATATGCATAAGACGTATGTATAAGCTTAAAGGTTAAAGCCTATGCATAGTCTTAATGCACTAAGTATAATGCATAGTCTGAATGCATTAAGCATAATGCATAAGGCTTCTCTATTAATCTTAAAGCATTAAGCATAATGTATAGTCTTAATGCATTAAGCATAATATATAAGCTTAATGTATATACAATATACATAAGCTTGAAGCCTATGCATAAGCTCAAAGCTTAAAGCTTAAAGCCTAATGCATAGTCTTAATGCATTAAGCCTATGCATATGCTTAAAGCTTAAAGCTTAAAGCCTATACATAAGCTTAAAGCTTAAAGCCCATGCATGAAGCTTAATTGAGGATTATGCATAAAGCTTAAAGCTAAGAATTTGTGCCAATCATGACTCTTCAAGCCACTAAGCTCATCGTCCTTTGTAAATACTCCCTTCAAGCAATGCATGCATCCTGGAGGGGTACGAAACTCACTAATGCACTTCTTTACAAGCTGTTGCTCTTCCTTTATCATGACCCAAGGTGCTTTTGGTAGCTTCACCTTCCCATCCGCTCTATTTTGGGCCCATAAGTGTTGCATGCGTTGAACCTCTTGTAAATCATCTCATTGTGCCTTGCTCTCCTTTGCTCCTGTGATGGTTTTCCAAAGCACCTCGGATATATTCTTGAAAATGTGCATTGAGTCAAGAAGATGGTTCACTAGAAAGTCATTCCAGTATGGAAGTTGATGGAAAATGGATAGATGCTTCATTCCTAGAGGTGTGTAGGTTGGATCCAGCTCCTATAATCTCCTCCAATCACTGCTCTTCTATATGCGAGGAGACCTCCCTAAAAATCCCTCACACAAAGGATGGTTGTCACAGCAGGGAGATAATTCTTGTGGCCCTCGTATACTATCTTCTTCATAGAATTTGAGTACCGAGCCTCAAGTTGCAGCCCACATAATGGACATCCATTATACCCTGACACTGAAAGCCCTGTAGAACATCAAAAAAGATTATAGCAGGTAAGTTCGGATGACAATCATGACTTAACATAATATGTTAACAAGCTACAGTATTACCAGAGCACTCTCTATAGGCAGGCCAATCATGCATAGTCCACATAAGTATTCCTCTCAATGTTAGCGCACATTGTTCAAACCTCTTAGAAATATCATGAACTTCAATGTCCTCCTATAGAACACGAAGCTCCTCAACTAAAGGGGCTAAATACACATCCATATTATTCACCTTGTACTTTCCCAGGAACTATCAAAGATAATAAAAGATGCCCTTTTTTATCGCTAGCCATGGTGGAAGATTATAGTTAACTAGACTAACATGCCATGTACTCCATGATGAACTTTGTAGACCAAATGGATTCACTCCATCCATTGCTACTCTGAGTCGAATATGGTGAGTATCCTCCTGAAAGGCTACCCACTTCTCTTCAATGTGCTTCCATGCAGGGGAATCTATGGGCACATGCATAACATCATCCGTGGACCTAGTGTTATGGTGCCAAGTCATCAATCCTGCAATGGATTTGCACTTGAACATTGTTTTAATCTGAGGGATGATGAGAAAGTGTCGTAAAACTTTTGCTAGTACCCTTTCTCCTTGCACATCTTGTCTATATCTTGATGTACCACAATGTGGACATTGTACTACATTGTTATATTCTTGTCGATAAAGAATACAATCATTTGGATAAGCATGGTGTGTGTTGTAGTCCATGCTAATTGAGTGCAACATTGTTTTTGCTCGACTACGGTCCACTGGCATCTCATTATCTTCTGGCAATATTTGATGTTTCAATAAGCTGTCACACAAAATAGACACGCTAAGAACATGCATATAAAATTACATAACTCACTAATTGCATATGATATCATCACTTACGCAAAAAGTTTTGATACGTCCTAAAGCATACATAGAGAAATGGAAAACCTTACCTTGCTGGAATGAGAGACTTGCTTGTGGGGCTTGTGGGGAGAGGCCTTTTCCTTGGGAGGAGAGGAGAGGCTTAGTGAGGAGGGATTTCAAATAGTTTTAAAGGAGTAGAGGGATTATGATTGTGAAAAGAGGAGAGGAGAAGAAGAAATCTTGTGGGAAGGGCAATGAGAAGGGCATCATAACAAGGACAAGGGCAAGGGCATCATACAAATGGAGAAGGAAGTCATACAAAGGGGCAAGGGAGTAGGGTACCATGGCTAAGGTTTTCATCAGGCAATAATTGAGCTACAACCTCCTTGGAAGGAGAAGATGAGATATGTGGTGACATAACACACATGATTTGAAATCCTAAAATTACAATGCATGGCTATAGCCGTGTGTACAGCTGCGAACCATGCACATCCCCTCTCTCACTATGCTCTCTCATCCTTGTGCGGCTACCTTGCAACGACGATGCTCTCCCATCATTGTAGTGAGTGTTTGTTTTCTTTTTTGTTACACTTGAATGCATAATGTTTATAATTTATACTCTGACTATGATAACTTACTCTATGCACGTATTATCTATATATAAGCACTCACGCTATGTACACTGTCAGGCTAAAATCTGAGAGGGTTTTTTGGTCAGTGTACATATGGTGCGTGTGGTGTGTGAATAAACTTTGCTTTGAATGCCCTGGCAAGTGTACAGGCTGAGTGGTTTGGCAGAAAGCTGGAATATGCACGTGTTTTGTTTTCCGGAGCAGACGCTGGAGATCTGGAGTTTTATGGCAATTGTGTGGTGTGCGGATGGATACTAAATGCAGGGCACCGACGACTGGAATGGATGGCTTGGTGGTAATGATGCTGAATGAAGACTACGGGCAGCTCTTGTCATGTTTTGAAAGTGTGGGCACAGTATGTTCATCTGAATGCAAGGAGAAGAGGGGGCCCTTGTAGCATTGTATGGCTATTTTGAGGCTTTAATCAAAAATAAAAAATATAATGTAATATGGCCAATTTAAAGAAGGCCACGTGGGAATTGAAGAAGGCGCCAGCTCAACGTCTGAAAGAAGCGTGGTGGCGGCCAGCGCACGATTCTGGAAGCTGGCTGCAGTGAAAAGGAGCGGGGATCGTCGCCTTGCGGAGAGCAAGAGGGGGAGTCGTCGCCTTTGAAAAGTGGCTGCAGCTAGTAGCCAGGCGCGCAGGAGGGAGCCAGTTGGGGTCGACCAGCAGAGGGTCCTCGGGTGTGTGCTACTGACGGCTGGGAGGCTAACGACGGTGGTCAGGAGCGCAGTTGTGTGAGCGTGGAGAGTAGAAGAGGAACGCAGCTGGGTGGCTCTGATGCGTGAGGCGACAACTGGTTGCAAAGAAGGTGAGCGTGGAAGGACACTGCAGGCCGCCGTGTTGTGAAACAGCTGGGACGAGTAGCAACGAAGAGAGGGAGCCGTGTGTAAAGCGCAAGGAGGGTTGGCGCTGTAGCTGCTGCAGGCATAAAGAAGAGAGTAGCCGCCTTGTTGTGTGAAGAGCTGAAGGCTCTGGTGTGTGTGCAGCCAGGAACGCAGAGAAGCTGGTGGGGCTGGTGATTGCGGGCGCTGCAACAAAGATGACAAGGGCAGAGAGGCTGGTGGACACGGTGGGACCTGAGGTGATTGCGGAAGGGATGGCTGTCATCCACGCAAACGGTGAGAGGAGAGCATGAAGAGAGGTGGCTGTCATGTGTACAGGTAGACAGAGACTGGAGAGAGGTGGGAGCTGCTGTTGGCAGCGAGATCGAAGTGGTGTTGATTGTGGCTTGGGTTGGAGCAGCAGAGAGGGCTGTTGTGAGGAAGGGTACGTGAGATGTGGCTTTGGGCTAGATATCTGAGGATGCTGCGGTGAGCACTGGGTTCGTGGTGAAGAGGTTTTGCAAGGCTCTGGTGGTTGGTGAAGCTGCTGGTCACGACATACAGAGAGTGGGAGCTGCTGAGTTGAAGGTTTGCTGGTGTGGGCGCCTTCTGGAGAGAGTAGCTGGTCTTGTGTGGGCGATGATTGCAGGCAGTGCATGGATGCTGACCAGAGAGGGAGCCTTGGTTTTTTGTGTGTGTTGGATGAAGAAGTGGTGCTGATGTGTGGGCTGGAGACAGTGGGGCTCGCCTACGACAATTGGCAGGTAGCAGCAGACAGAGAGTAGCCAGGCTACAGAGAAAGTGAAGAAGGGTTGCTGGTGTGGGCGCCCTCTGGAGATTGCAGAGACTGGGAGACAGAGGCTCGGTTGTCAGACGCAAGGGTGTGATTCCCTTGGCAGTAAATCCTGGCCAGAGTCCTGGTCTTTGGTGTATTATGCTGAGTTGTACATGGTTGATGCTGTATATGTTTTTTGTTGAATGATCATCTGTTCGTTGTGGTTTTGAGCAGTCTTATGGTGTGGGTGGGTGGCGAATGTTGAGAGAGTGTTCCAGCCGGTGGCTGGTGGTGCCCCGTTCGTGGTAGTGTTTTCCAAGTTTGGGAGGTGGAAGAGCTATAGAGGCAGGTTCTTTCTTCTTTTTTTCACCTCACATCTTTCTGGTGCCCCCACTGAGGATTGCTCAGGGATTTCTCTTACGAGGGTGTATGCCCCAGAGTCAGAGATTGAAGGAAGGTGTTTTTGGGTTTTTGTTTGGATTGAAGTGAAGTTTGGGGATCAAGATGATGTCTTATCCAGAGTTTTATGGTGGTCCAAATGAGAATGTGGCAGATTTCTTGGAAAGAATGGAGGTTGCATGTATAAGCAACCATATTAATGAACAGATACAGGTGTTGCGGCTGCTGAGCATCTGTTTGAAGGGAGATGCAAGGACCTGGTACAGGGCTTATGAGGAGTCGTTGAGGGATGCTGTTCCACGCATTGAGATGAGCGAGGATGGATTGAAGACAGCACTCAGCAACAGGTTCAAGAAGGTAGAAGACCCCGACAAGGTTTGGCATGAGGTGCAAGCTCTGACACAAAGTTTGAATCAATAGATGATTATATGAAGAAATTTTCTTTGCTATGGGAGACTTTATGCAGGGCTTTAGGGGAAGATCAGGTGCCACGTGATATAATGAAGAAGAACAAGTTTGTAGCTGGGCTTAAGAGGAGTATTCGCTGGAAAGTGGAATTGAAGAAGCCCAGGTCTTTTGAGGATGTGGTGGAAATTGCTAAGTCAAAAGACTGGAAACTGCAGCGGATGAATCAGCTGGGGATGATTCCAGTTGTAGCACAACTGGAGATTTGGAGAGTGGAGGCTACACCCATGAATGCAGTGATTGAGAGGATGAAGCCTACTGAAGCCCAAGCTATGCAGATGGTGCCACAAGCTAATCAGGGAGTACCTATGGTTCCTGCAGGTTCTGATGAGGGATTGCGACAGGATATGAAACAGATGGTTGATCTTATGAAGAATTTGAGCTTAAATTTAATGGGAAGTACAGGTGGTGGACGTGGTAGAGGCCGTGGCAATAATCCTGAAGGGGGAGATGGACAAGCAGGGTATGGACGTGGTCGCGGTAGGGGCCGTCATTTCATTCCTACATGCTGGAATTGTGGTGAGCTAGGTCATCTGAGTACAGATTGTGATAAGTCTCAACGTATGGGTGGTGATATGTACCCACTACCTTCACAGCTACCTGACAGGTCAAATGATTATGGTATTGATATCAGGGATCAAGCAGGTCCCAGTGGAATCACAGCTGAGGAGAAAGGAAAAACTAAGGTGATAGATGTGGTCACCCTTGAGAAGACGAAGGAAGCAGAAGCTGATGTGATGCCTTTGGGAAAACAGATGCCACAGGAAAGGGAAAGCAAGGATGCTGCAGGGCCCAGCAAGAAGAAAGGAAAAGTGAAGGAAGGAGAAGATGTGAAGGTCAAGCAGAAGCGGAGGTCTCGTAGGAAGTTTCAGGTAACTGATTTTCCACTAGGGGGTGGGCAGGAGAGCTACAGTTTGCAGGAGGACATGGCTGAGAGGAAGGCTAACATTACCTTTGGGCAATTGATAGAGTTAGCTCCCAATTTGAAGCATCAGTGGAAAAGACTTGTGAACCCGAGAGAGAAGGAGCCTGCCAGGGGGATAGTGACTGTTCTATCTATCCAGGAGTTACCTGATATATGTCCTGTGGTGAATGTGTGGTATAAAGGGAAGAATCTGGGAGAAGCATACATAGATGGTGGAGCACAGATTTGTGTGATCACATTAGCAGCTGTGGAGAGGCTTGGTCTTGATTTTACTGAAGCATCTGGATTCCGTATTCGGCTAGCTAATCATCAGAAAGTCAAATGCTTAGGTATGGTTAAGGAATTAGAATTGGAAGCTTTTGATGTGAAAGTGCTTGTGGATTGTCATGTTATGCCTGCAGGAATGGGTGCATTCCCCATTATTTTAGGAAGACCATGGCTGAGAGCAGTGAAGGCTGTTCAGGATTGGAGGAAAGGGGTCATTACTCTGTATGACAGGAGAGGGGATAAGAAGCAGTTTAATATGGATAACCAGAAGCCTGTCAATAATGAAGAGGAAAGTGAAGCTGATTCGAGTGATGATACGACCAGTAGCACCACTACTAGTGAGGGAACAGGAAATACTTCATCCAGTGAGGAGGATGCAGAGATGGATGCCCTGGTTATTGATGAGGAAGTGCTTGGTGATGAGGTTGCTGAACAGGAAGAAGCCATACATGAGGAATGCGAGGAGGTACAAGTGAATCATGAACAAAGGTATGCCTGTGATGTGAAAGAGCTTGCTTTTAAGTCTTTAGATAATGAACCTGTGTGGGATGAGTGGGAAATAGACAGTCTATAGGATGATGAGCCTGAGTTGGAGCTGGATGATGAGATGTGCATGAATGTTAAAAAAGCCATGATCAGAATTGAGGCTATGAAGAAAGAGAAACACCAGAAGACTTTGAATGATGCTGCGGTTATAGATGAGACTATGGATGCTGTAATGGATGAATTTCTTGGTGGTTTTGATGAAGATGAACATACAGGAACTGAGGTGGATGCTTTGGCAATGGTGCCTGTTGAAGGGGAGTTTGTTTTGCCTGTGGTAGCTGGTTTTGATGGTGAGGCTTCTTATATGGATGGACAGGCTAGGAAAGTGTTATGGCACAACAGGTCTTTTTTGATGAAGCTTTCATCAATTTTTACCCTCAGCAGGAGTTGCTGCACTGGTTCTCCGATATTGGTGCTGATCATATCAGGGATTTTGGAATTAAGATGAGACGGGATGGTGTGTATGTCAGGAGCTTTGTCTCGAGAGGTTCTGGTGTTACGTTGTGGGATATGGGATGGAAAATTATGCCTGTGGAGGATGACAGAGTTTCTTGGATCATTTGGAAAAGAGATGTGCTAGTTACACTGTATGATGCTCAGAGAATTGACGGAGGGAAATGTGGTCATATGCTTTCTGCTGATCATAAATGATTCAGCAGGCTAGGGGTTGGGCAAAGTATGTCAGGCTAAAATCTGAGAGGGTTTTTTGGTCATATGGTGCGTGTGGTGTGTGAATAAACTTTGCTCTGAATGCCCTGGCAAGTGTACATGCTGAGTGGTTTGGCAGAAAGCTGGAATATGCACGTGTTTTGTTTTTCGGAGCAGACGCTGGAGATCTGGAGTTTTATGGCAATTGTGTGGTGTGCGGATGGATACTAAATGCAGGGCACCGACGACTGGAATGGATGGCTTGGTGGTAATGATGTTGAATGAAGACTGCGGGCAGCTCTTGTCATGTTTTGAAAGTGTGGGCACAGTATGTTCATCTGAATGCAAGGAGAAGAGGGGGCCCTTGTAGCATTGTATGGCTATTTTGAGGCTTTAATCAAAAATAAAAAATATAATGTAATATGGCCAATTTAAAGAAGGCCACGTGGGAATTGAAGAAGGCGCCAGCTCAACGTCTGAAAGAAGCGTGGTGGCGGCCAGCGCACGATTCTGGAAGCTAGCTGCAGTGAAAAGGAGCGGGGATCATCGCCTTGCGGAGAGCAAGAGGGGGAGTCGTCACCTTTGAAAAGTGGCTGCAGCTAGTAGCCAGGCGCAGGAGGGAGCCAGTTGGGGTCGACCAGAGGGTCCTCGGGTGTGTGCTGCTGACGGCTGGGAGGCTAACGACGGTGGTCAGGAGCGCAGTTGTGTGAGCGTGGAGAGTAGAAGAGGAACGCAGCTGGGCGGCTCTGATGCGTGAGGCGACAACTGGTTGCAGAGAAGGTGAGCGTGGAAGGACACTGCAGGCCGCCGTGTTGTGAAACAGCTGGGACGAGTAGCAACGAAGAGAGGGAGCCGTGTGTAAAGCGCAAGGAGGGTTGGCGCTGCAGCTGCTGCAGGCATAAAGAAGAGAGTAGCCGCCTTGTTGTGTGAAGAGCTGAAGGCTCTGGTGTGTGTGCAGCCAGGAACGCAGAGAAGCTGGTGGGGCTGGTGATTGCGGGCGCTGCAACAAAGATGACAAGGGCAGAGAGGCTGGTGGACACAGTGGGACCTGAGGTGATTGCGGAAGGGATGGCCGTCATCCACGCAAACGGTGAGAGGAGAGCATGAAGAGAGGTGGCTGTCATGTGTACAGGTAGACAGAGACTGGAGAGAGGTGGGAGCTGCTGTTGGCAGCGAGATCGAAGTGGTGTTGATTGTGGCTTGGGTTGGAGCAGCAGAGAGGGCTGCTGTGAGGAAGGGTACGTGAGATGTGGCTTTGGGCTAGATATCTGAGGATGCTGCGATGAGCACTGGGTTCATGGTGAAGAGGTTTTGCAAGGCTCTGGTGGTTGGTGAAGCTGCTGGTCATGACATACAGAGAGTGGGAGCTGCTGAGTTGAAGGTTTGCTGGTGTGGGCGCCTTCTGGAGAGAGTAGCTGGTCTTGTGTGGGCGATGATTGCAGGCAGTGCGTGGATGCTGACCAGAGAGGGAGCCTTGGTTTTTTGTGTGTGTTGGATGAAGAAGTGGTGCTGATGTGTGGGCTAGAGACAGTGGGGCTCACCTACGACAATTGGCAGGTAGCAGCAGACAGAGAGTAGCCAAGCTATAGAGAAAGTGAAGAAGGGTTGTTGGTGTGGGCGCCCTCTGGAGATTGCAGAGACTGGGAGACAGAGGCTTGGTTGTCAGACGCAAGGGTGTGATTCCCTTGGCAGTAAATCCTGGCCAGAGTCCTGGTCTTTGGTGTATTATGCTGAGTTGTACATGGTTGATGCTGTATATGTTTTTTGTTGAATGATCATCTGTTCGTTGTGGTTTTGAGCAGTCTTATGGTGTGGGTGGGTGGCGAATGTTGAGAGAGTGTTCCAGCCGGTGGCTGGTGGTGCCCCGTTCGTGGTAGTGTTTTCCAAGTTTGGGAGGTGGAAGAGCTATAGAGGCAGGTTCTTTCTTCTTTTTTTCACCTCACATACACTTACACCAAATGTTTTAAGCAATCATGCCAGGGCTTCCAAAGCCTTAGGCACCACTTTTAGTCCTTAAATTAGTGCCATAGTTGAGATCACTGACTACCAATTCTTGATAACATTCCTAGCACTTTGTTGTTAATGCAAGCAAAAGTCTAAAAGTAGTTCAAGGATCCTACATCCTGAGTAGGGTTTAAAAGCAACTACTTCTCAAAATGAAACGTATTTTCTTAATTGTTGTGGATCATGTTTTTTGGTATGTGTGCTTTCTTTTCCTTATGGACTTTAATTTCATACATGTAAGTTAAATGCATGGTTTCTAACATATGGATAATAGTCGAGGCTCACCTTTTGCTTGTTTAGATATGAAGATATAAGTTATGCTGCCTCTTGCAAAGGATGAACTTTCTCAATAGCCTACTTTCTAAAGGTTTCTCCATGCAAGTTCATCAAACAAGATGTGTGTAAGATAAGCCAATGTGGACAATGTATTTTGGACCAAGGAGATAAAATATAAAACTAAGACACATGGTGCCACCTAGTTTTATTGATGATGGTTTTCTTGCCATGCATTTTAAGATGTATTAAGAGGCTCTATGCATCAAAGAGTCCTAAATTACTTTCATGCACGGCTTTGCATATGGGTGATGCTGCAAAGCCACTTTTGAAAATCAAGAGAGGAGAGGGAGAGGGAAATCATGATAATATGAACTCAATATCAAGGTAAACAATAAGGCCAATATTATGGCCTATTTACATGAACTTGAAAGTGTAGAAACATTGAGTGGATCTTTTAATCTTATATCTTTTGTGCTGATAAATAGTGCAATTTTGGCAATCAATCTTTGTAACTTATTTCCAACTAGTAAGTTTTAGAAATTCATGAAAAAAAAACTATGATAGCTAATCAAACAAGAATATCCCCTCAATGGAGGTATGAGAGATGTGCCAATGTAGATTAGAGTCTAAGGTTAGACAATTCCACTGATAGTCATTGAAAAGCTATTACTCCTTGGCATGACTTGATATTATTTAGGGTAGATCATGTCCAAGATCAAGTTGCAATAGTAGAATATTAAGCAAAGAGGAACAAAAGTTTGACTCACATTTGGGTTTCCAAACAATGGAATTCAAGGACTTTAAAAGCTCAAAAGAGGCAACTCTGAAGCAAGAGTTGCATGATGTGACCAAAGGAAAATTGAGTATAAATGATTACTCATTGAAGGTTAAAGGGCTTAAAAGGTCTTGCCAAAGAATACAACCAATTTCAGCCTCATTGGAGTTTGATAGAACTTTCTTGATTTTCAAGAATTTATTACTCTTGTCATTTGTGAAGAGATGAATATTGAAGGAGGTTCATTCTCTAGAAATGCAAATGAACATGCCTTCTACTCAAATATATCTAGCAGTACAAGATATGGGGAGCATAGTTGTATATGAAGAGAAGAGAGAGTAGAGAGAGGGACTCAGGTAGGTGCGCAGGGTTTACACAATTATAGTACGTGGTTATGCACGTGGCTATAGCCGCGCGCCGCTACTACGCGGGCTATAGATGCATGTATAGTCGGGTACTGGAAAAAAAAACTAGACATTCCATAGAGCATTCCTAAGTGCTTAAAATATCCCAATATCACAAAAGAAGAAGCACAAAATGTGATCCCAATATCACAAGAGAAGAAATACCAAATATCACAAAAGAAGAAGCACAAAATGTGATCCCAATATCACAAGAGAAGAAATACCAAATATCACAAAAGAAGAAGCATTAAATTTATGTATTGTAATATAATCAAATTATATGGACTAAATCAAAAGTGAAAAATTGAGAAATTATTTGATGAATAAGAGTAAGCTTGGCCCAGCATCTATCACATCTTCCATCAAATACATACATGCTAATTGGTCTATCTCAAGATCCATACATGCTAATTGGTCTATCTCAAGATCCATATGTCCCATTGCAAGATCAACAAAAAGATCTATTCCACTAGTAGTGGACTTAACATCATCATCATTATGCTTAGATTTGATTCCTTCCTCATTATCTTGAATAAGGACACCTTTATCTTGATTAGTTGGTATTCTTCATCTTGTACTTGACCCTCCACATGTTCATTTTCCAACCTTTAGGATGTTTTGAATTAGGCCACAATAACCAAGCATTCCTCTACTTTTTTGCTCAAAGTTTGACATTACCCCGCAATCTTGGGTATTTCTCTCTATATCTGTACGTTGACTGCAGAAATTCCTTCCTTTGGACCACATGGCATTGTATACCTTATACTACCACCAACAGCAAATATGCATAATGCTTAATGCCAATATGCATAAGTATAATTCTTAATACATAAGCATAATGCATAATGTATAGTGCATTACACATATTGCATAATGCATTACATATAATACATAATTCATAATAGATTACATATAATAAGTAATTCATAATGCATTAAGCCTTAATACATTATGCTTAATGCACAAGCATAATGCATAATTATAAGCATAATGCAATATGCATTAGTGTTTAATGTATAAGCATAATACACTAATGCATTACACATAATGCATAATACCTGCATTATGTATAATGGATAATGTGTTAAGTTTAATACACTATGCTTAATGGACTAGCATAATGCCTAATTAGAAGCATAATGCAATATGCATTAATGCTTAATGCATAAGCATAATCCATTAATGCATTACACATAATGCATAATGCTTACATCACGCATAATGCATAATGCATACATTACATATAATGCCTACATTACGTATACTGCATAATGCATAATGCATAATCCATAATGCATTATGCACAATGTATAATGAATTATGCATAATACATTAAGCTTTAATGAATTATGCTTAATTCTTAATACATAATGCTTAATTTTAAGCATAATGCAATATGCATTAAAGATTAATAGAAAAGCATAATGCACAATGTATAATGCATTACGCATAATGCATAGTGCATTACACATAATGAATTATGCATAATGCATTATGCTTACTGCATAATGCAATATGCATTAATGCTTAATACATAAGCAGATTGCAATATGCATAATGCATTAAGTATAATGAAATAAGTATTAATGCATTAAGCGTTAATGCATTATGTATAATGTAATAAGCATTATGCATAATGCAATAAGCATTAATATATTAAGCATAATGCATAATGTCTCAAGCTTATTGCATAATGTCTCAAGCTTATTGCATTATGCATAATGAATCAAGGTTAATGTACAATGCTTAATACATCATGCTTAATTCATAGAGTACACACATGCTCTATGTAAGATATGTATACATATGTGAGCTATGTATTATGTATGTGAGCTATGTAATGATTTTATGCATAAATCTTTTTATGTAATGTATGCTCTATGTGAGCTATGTTTTTATATTTTCATATAATGTTTTTATGCATATATATGTGGCCATCATGGGGATCATCTCCAATGAACCAAAATTGGATATATGGAGGGCTATCCTTTAGTCCTACACCCATACCCGTAGATGACCTAGATTTATAACATGTCTTATAGGCACAGACGGCTTGGAACCGTCTGAACTCTATGCACAGGGCTGATCAATTGAGTCACTTGGGATTATCCCCCACCTTTTATGTGCCTGACACGCCACCTATCCCATAGCTATCCACATCCATGCTTCACACCACCTTCCCTATCCCTATCCCTCTCACTTCTACTTTGCCTACCCCTCACACTTTCACTTTCCCTACTCCTCACCCTTCAGTGCACTCCTATCCCATCAATGGTGCCATCTTTCTAGCATGCAATATCATCACGATTCCACCTAGGTGGTGATAGCTTGAGGGCTTCATAGAGCCATTGGTGAGCGATCGAGTAGTGGGGGAGGTGGGTGTGACAGATGCTTTGGGGAAGGTGCATGGTCACCTTCACCTATGGAGAAAGATGACGTGCCCGCAAAGGATGGGACGATTTACTGTGCCCTTGACATGCCTTATATGGATGACTGAAATACATAGTTTATTATACCTTCAGTCATTTAGTCAACCAAACCTATAAGGACACCTCCAAATGATGGGGAGAACAGAAAGAAAAAGACTTCCTGTACGTAGTGGAGTGTATCCACCATGAGTAGTTCCCAAACCCACCACACACACATTTTTTCGATGCATAGGTGAGAAATCACATTATAAAGATCCTCAATAATATGAGGTTGTGCACAAGGAGGTGCATGAAAGACGGGAAATAAATGCCTACCAATTGCACCAGTTAAGGACTGGAAGAAGGCAAAGAAAAAAACCAAGGAGGGTACTCAACACCCTAAGCAAAAGATGATGTGTGCAAGTCAACTACTGAAGTACGCAAGAAAATATGGATCTAGAGGAAAGTTAGGTCGTCCCCAGTGTCTATGAAGAATACCAATGGAATATGAGTTGATTTCATTGAGTTATTTGTTGGAAATTTTATCAGTGAGGAGTGTTGGATAGGTGTCATCTCCAGATGGTGTCACACTAGTGGCACACTCTTTAGCCTCTAGGCATTTTTGGGATTTATAGCATTCATTTCCATTTTTTCCTATTTACACACTTTTTGGGTGGAGGAAAGGGTGGAGGAACTTTCCTATATATATGAGGCATTGTGGTTCATTTCTAATCAAGTTGGCTAGTGGTTCTTTGATGAGTTCTTGAGTACATTGTCTCTTCTCTCATCTCTTCTTTCTCACATGGTATCAAGAGCAAGGTGGTGGCGCACATAGAGTCTCCTTATCCTTCTTCCTCTCTACCTCTAGTCCTCTTCAACAACCCCGCTTTCAATTACGTTTTTTTCATTCTTGATTATCTGCTAAACGGTTGCGTTTCTAAGGATTGTGCTCGCCAAGCCTACTGGAATCATCGTGGTCTACAACTTTGCAGAAGAAAGTTTTTGCAAATTCCTCACCGTTTTTGAGTGATTCTTCGCAGACTGCCTGCATGTAGAATTTCTGCTTGCGTTTTTTTGTAGAAGCCCTTACTCATCATCCTTGCACTCATTCAATGATGCAAGAGGCTTCAAACTAGCCCCTTACCATCCTCTACAAGTGTGTTTTTTAAGCACTTCAATCCGAGTCCTACAACTCTACTTGCGGTGAAAACATTGCCAACTAGTTTTCCCTACATGCAGTAGCGTTTTTTTTGGAGGCTTCTTGTGGAGAGATTTCTTGGCTGCGTTTTCATCATCAACTTCAGCCCTCTTCATGGTGTTTTGAGGTACATATTCATCCTCTTTTCTACACCTTTCTACTAGCTGAAAATTCCACTTTGCTACACACTTTGTGTTTGCGTTTTTGTGGACAATCAACTCCTCCATACTCCTTCTACCTAAGGCTACATTCTCAGCCCTCTTTTGGTGGTTTCTACGGAGTCTATTGGTTCATATATCGGCTGCGTTTTGTGGCTGCGTTTTTGCACTATCTTTGTGCATATTTTGGAGATACTTCCTTGGTGGACAGCCCATCTATTGGCTGCATTTTTGGAGGTAGGACACTTCTTCCCTTGTATTTTCCCACCCTGCTCTCCCTATGGGATCTCGGAAGTCCTCTACTCCAAAAGACAAAGGCAAACTTGAAGATACTATGGATCCGACATCTCCTACGACAGTTGGACCGACAACTACTACAACGGAAGTTGGTGCAATTCCTTCTTCGGTAGGTGCTTCTACTTTCTCTTTTCCGTCGTATCCATTACCTTCTACGGATCCATACACTCTTTCTTCTTTGTCCTTTATGCCTTCCTATCTACATACTTCTATGCCCTCTATGGTATATCCCCCTACATCATCTATGCCTTTTATGGCAACTTCATCTACTATGATTCCTTCTTCTACTACTTCCACTACTACTCCTCTCCCCACTCAATCATATCATCCCTTTAACCCATTCACTCAATCTTTGAGCCTTCCAAGTCTTTTTGATTCACAAAAGTTTACCCCAAACAACTACTACACTTGGTCCTTGTTTATGCAACTTCTTTTGGAAAGCGTCGGGGTGTGGTCTATAATCACTTCTCCTCATATGGTGCCTTCTCAATATCAAACCTATATGGATGCACGGGCCAAAGCTTTACTTGTGCATGGCATATCTACATCAGTTGTGTCTCAATTTCTCTCTACAAGGAGTACGGCTCAACAATTATGGCACGCTATACAAATGCAATATGGAAGACTTTCAACGGTTAAGATGACTAAGTTGGAAGAAGATTTGGATAAGCTTTCTATCTCCGAATCCAATAACATAGTGGAGAAGCTTGGAGAATTCAATCGAATCAAGCGGCAACTTGAAGAGTTTGGTACATTGGTAAGCAATCCGGTCCACAAGCTACTTGGTAAATTGCCTTCTTCTTTTGAATCATTCAAAGATAACATCTTTCTTCGAGTTCCTTTCCCTTCCTTTGAAGAGACTATGGGTCTTCTTCATGATAAGTGCCTTACTCTTCGCACGTAAAACAAAAAGGACTCGGCTTTTGTAAGCCAAGGCAAGGGCAAAGGCAAAGGCAAGGGGAATGATCAACGCAAAGGCTCTAATTCCAATGCTAAAGATTCTTCAACCAAAGGCGACAAGGACAAATCAAAGGATTCTTCCAAGGAGTGCACTTTCTGTGGTCATAGTGGCCATACAGAGGATCGTTGTTTTGCTAAGAAGGCCGCATCCAAGAAGGTAAAAGCTGAACTTGAATCCAAATCTAAGGGTTCTTCTACATCAACATCTTCTCACGACAAAAACAAAGACAAGAAGGAAGACGGTAACGCCAAGATTGCATATGCTGCTATGTCTTCTACTTCTTCATGTGACATATCACTTGTGGTAATCAAAGATCTTGATACGCATACTGCGGATGAGTGGATTGCCGATAATGGTGCTACCTCTCACATGACGAATAGTTCTTCCTTATTGGAAAACTATAAGTCTATCTCTTCATCAGTACACATTGGTGATGCTTCGTCTCTCCCTGCGATTGGTATTGGTGATGTTTCTTTTGGAGATGCTATGTCACACGATGTTTTGCATGTGCCTAAGATGTTTGCCAACTTATTTTCTATCTCTAAGGCTACTTCTAAAGGTCTTGGGTTTACTTTGATGATGAAGTGGTTGAAATCATTGATAGACAGTCACTTTCTTGTGTGGCACATGGTTATCAAAATGCTGGGCTTTATCATATAAGCTCTTTTACAGCACAGTTGCCACCACATGAGTCTCATCTTCATCAATTATTTGCTTCTCCTAAAGCACTTGTTTCTAATGAAGATAGTGATCTATGGCATTTCCGCTTTGGCCATGTTCCTCTTGCTACTTTGCAACATCTTGTCTCACATGACATGGTTAGGTCTACCAAAGCTTCAGAAACCTCTCCATCATATTTGTTCTTCTTGTGCTCAAGGAAAGCAACATCGGGCTTCTTTTCCAGAGGAGGCTACTTATAGGGCCACACGCATACTTGAGCTTATTCATGCTGATCTTGCAGGACCTATGGAAGTACAATCGCTTGGTGGATCCAAGTATTATATGCTTCTTGTGGATGACTTCTCTCGCAAATCATGGGTTTATTTCTTACCTAAGAAGTCTGATGCTCTTTCTCATTTTAAGGTTTGTCTTGCCCAAATGGAGAATCAAGCAAGTCAAAAGGTATCTTTTCTCAGGACTGACAATGGATGTGAGTTTATAGCATTTGAGGATTTTCTAGCTTCAAAAGGCATACAACGACAAACCACCATACCCTACACTCCTCAGCAGAATGGTGTGGTTGAAAGAAAGAATAGAACGGTGAAGGAAATGGCCCGCTCCCTCTTACATCATGCGAAGCTACCTTCCTCCTTTTGGGGTGAGGCTATAGCTACTTCAGTTTATCTTCTCAATCGCTCTCTTATGAAAACTGCACCTTACTCTTTTTCCTCTCCTCACAAATTCTTTTTCCTCTTTCTCATGATGGCTGCACCTTACTCTTTTTCCTCTCCTCACAAAGTCTCCTCTCAACTCTTCTCCCAAGGACAATTCCTTACAAGGTTATCTCTATCCCACTTGTCTCTCCCACCTCTTCATATATTCATGGTTTTTGAATGGTATATTTAGAATTAGGGTTTTTGATTGGTATTCTCTTCACTCTCTCTTTCTCTCTCTCTCTCTCTAAAGCATAAGCTTCTTATGTTTAAAATTTTTTAATGGTATTCTCTTCTCTCTCTCTCTCTCTCTCTCTCTTTCTTATGCATAAGCCTAAGAGGCTTATGCATAAGATGCTTATACTTAAGCCTCCTTATGCATAAGGCTTAAACCTCCTTGTGTATCCATGCTATTCACACTTTTAGGATTTTGTATTACTAATTCTTTTCTCAACTTTTTGTTTTGTGTTGTAGGTCTTATAATCCTCTCTTTCAACTTCACCAAAAAGAGGTAAATGCTTTTCTCTCTTTCCTCTCTTTTCGATTTTGTATGTATGCATTAGATTCTTAGGGCTTTTGTATGTATGCATTACTAATCCTTTCCTCACCCTTTTGTTGGTTTTGTAGCTCTTCTAATCTTCTCTTTCAAAAAGAGGTAAGTGCTTTCCTATCTTTCCTCTCTTTCCTCTATTTTTATTTACCAAAAATAGGGGTTTTGTTTTGTGGGTCCTCTACGCATATGAATAGAGCTTAATCTATGAATGGAGCTCTAATCATAGAGCTTAATATATGAATAGAGCTCTAAACATAGACCTTAATCTACGCATTAAGCTCTATTTGTAGAGCTTAATTCACAACCTCATTGATCTCATTGGCAGGTAGCTTTGAGGGTTCTTCGATATCTTCATGGAACTCTTGAGTATGGCATTTCTTATGCAGGTGGAGATACACTTATTGGTTACTCAGATTCTGATTGGGCTAGGTGTATTGATACTAGGCGTTCCATGTCACGCTATTGTTTTATGCTTGGTAAAGGACTTGTTTCTTGGAAATGTAAAAAGCAACGAATTACTTCTTCTTCATCGACCCAAGTAGAGTACAAGTTATATCTTGATGCCACTTCTGAAGCACTTTGGCCTCAGCACATTCTGAATCACCTTGGATGTTCATCTACTCCGACACTCATCTACTCAGATTCACAGAGTGCTATTGCTTTAGCCAAAAATCCAGTTATTCGAGGACGATCCAAACACATTGATGTTCATTTTCATTTTGTTATTGATTGGATTTTTGAAGGTCGCATTCAGCTTGAGTATTGTCCTACCAAAGATAATGTTGCTGATTTGTTCACTAAGCCTCTTTCTCGACCTCCCTTGGATTATCTTCTTCAGTGCGTTGGCGTTGGTCCTCCCATCTGGACCTGAAGAGGAGGTGTTGGATAGGTGTCATCTCCAGATGGTGTCACACTAGTGGCACACCTAGGCATTTTTGGGATTAATAGCATTCATTTCCATTTTTTCTATTTACACACTTTTTGGGTGGAGGAAAGGGTGGAGGAACTTTCCTATATATATGAGGCATTGTAGTTCATTTCTAATCAAGTTGGCTAGTGGTTCTTTGATGAGTTCTTGAGTACATTGTCTCTTCTCTCATCTCTTCTTTCTCACAAGGAGGACTAGGTAGATTGTGTTGGATGCACACAAATTATTAATTTGGAAGGCATTCATAATTTTGAACAAGCTTTAATGTATATATGTGCTAGCTTATGCACATTATTTTATTTTCTTCCATAAGCTTAGGCTTAATTCATAGACTTGAACAATATTCACATTTTGATATTTTGTAAAGCTTGAACGCTTTCCCCTGGCCCTAAATAACTTAATAAAGATAGAGCTCTCAATTTTGGGTAAGAGAGAGTGTAGTGGAAAGAAAAGCACACTTTTTGTTTTTTTGGAGGCTATGGCCTATTATTGGAAAAACAATTTGTAAATACTCGTGTGGGGATAGGCCACATACATGACAGGAGAATATTGCACCCATTGATTTTGTCATGCAAAAGCTAAGTACTTTGATGTGTTATTTTATGTGCTATTTTCCAAGCTTAATTTATGTTGAATTTGATGTAACTTTTAATAAAGATTTGTACTCAATGGTGATGGTGTGCACAACATCCTAGTATTTATTGTACAAAATGCAATAAGAGCTGACCACACCACCATGGATCCTTGAGCCATAGGCTTCAAGTGAAGGTTCAACATTAAAGATATCAAAAAGGTATCAAGAAGGTACAAAAACTATTCCATAAGTGACTTATATAGTCACTTAATCCTAGGAATATTTACACATGGGTTGTGAATAAACCCAAGTCCTATGTCCCATATTATGTGCCTAGGCCCTCACCCCACATATGCATGTGCAATACATCCAAGCACATAATTTCCTTAATTAAAAACCATCCCCTCCTACAATGCTTTTATCCTCAAAATTGAAGGGTGGTCATGTAAAAAGCTAAAATTGGTTTCGTCCTTGATACCCATACAATGGATCCACGGATATCTTCTTACACTACTACAACACATCAATTGGGGGACACAACAACATTCTTTTTAGTAGCGCTTTTTTTTGTCGGGATGTCGGGGATTCTGTTCGCTACTGGTGGGCAGCAAAATTTTGCTGCTCCACAATGAAATTTCGTTGTGGAGCAATGTCTTTAGCAGCGAAATTTCACTACTATACTATGATTTTGCTGTTGAACATCGAAAATAGCAATGAAATTACGCTGCATGAAATTCCACAGAGTTGTTGGATGCTGAATTTAGAAAATACATGTCCTATACACACATAAAATGATATAAGGTTAAAAAAAAAATCCATTAAAACCCTTGGAGCCATGTTTTGAGCCAAAAAAAGATAGTTCAAAAGCGAAACAATGTCAAGATCATGAATCTATCCCATCTTGTAATAAATGCATATGTGTCGCTTCATCGATGTCTATATCTAATGGAAGCTCAATGAAAAGATTCCTCATGGTTTTCTTTGGCATAAGTACTTACCAAATGATCACATATAGACTCAGGGATCAAATGGAAATTGGTATCCATGTATCCTCCTAGTTCATATGGATACCCTCTATGTGTACAATGCTTCCATAGGCTGAATGTGTAACCACTTGGATCAATTACATATCCAAGTAGATCCATGCTTACATCCTCCATCACAATGCCACCCGGGTCAAGAGCCCAGGTCGGAGGGAAAACTCAAGAGCCCATCTTTGTGCGACCATAGTGATGATCCTCATCATCAACATCCACAATGTCATGAGCATGCATACTAGCCACATCAATGAAATGAAATAATAGTAGCTTCCTGTAAAATTCTTGGACTAAAGTGAACTCCCATTTTCTAGATCATCACATTCATGTGCATTCTCCACAAGTGTTACCTCACCATCTTAAGCATGGCTGTCCACACTTTCACCATTCTCATGCATCCACTTGCCATCCATTATCTCCACATCCTCATGGAAGATATGCGCATCACATGATTTAAAGGTTCTAGCATGATCTTCACTTTTGTAATCTTTACATGATGTGGAGACATGGTAATCAATCCCATCCTCAAGATTCTAAAATTTGTGCAACATAAAATTGCTAAGAGTCCAAACATTTGGCTCTTTTACATCAACACCACAATCAATGTCATTATATTCATCCTCTAAATGGTCCTAAACAAATACATCATCCACATTTAATGATCAATGGTGATGTGAAAATCTATGGTGTTTATACTTCGTACAAATTTTGGACTTTGGTTAGCTTTTAGACTTAATGTAGAAGTGAAAAATGAATATGAAGTATATGCATCAAGCTCAACATTCTCTTCCCCCCATGGATGCCCCCATGGATGTCATTACCATATGTTGCCCATCTTGCTGCTATGTTACGAGCGAGAAGTTATGCTACTACATGATGGGTGGTTGTGTGTTGTTGGGAACAAGGGGTAATCTGCCATAAAGCTAGCAACCGAGGCCTTTGCAGTGTGCTTGAATCCTTCACTGCTCTTTGTGGAGAGCATAGAGAATTGCTCGCATCTCTCACTGCTCTTTGTGAGAGGAGAGAGAATTGCTCACATCTCTCATTGCTCTTCGTGAGAGCATAGAGAATTGCTCACATCCCTTTGTTGTTGTTGTGCCTACGATCTTGAAGCGAGGAGAGCTGCTCCCATTGATGGCATCTACATAGACTTAATTCAAGCAAACCAGCCCCGATTGTTGCCTTGCTTGATCATGGAGATGCTCAAAATGTAGGTGCTGCCTATGTGTTGGTTGCAGGTGCATGCACTCTCTGCCTTGCTCTCTATCCTTCCCTTTCAAGAGTGCTCATCTATACACCCCCAATGTCTACAGAAAAACTGAGGAGAAGTATTTTCCACCATTCAAATTAAAATTCGAGAAAATCTTCTCTCTTTAGGAGCCATTCACATGTGAAAGAGCGATCTAGAGAGAATCCAATTCGTCTCGGAATTGGGCTCTGATACCAATGTTACATCCCGATAGCCACCACCATAGCCAAACAGGGCAAGGAGATCTAGTCACCACCCAACCACCATAGAGGAATTTGGATAAGTGTCCACATTGTCGGGCTTATATAGTGGCCTACTTGTACACAGTAGCCCGGACGCCCACGGTCCTCTATCCCAAGCACCTCACCCCTGAACCCCAAACACACTTACTATACACGTGCTTCGGCGTGTGGACTCCATGTATGATCGAGCTCTGCCGCCACCACTATAGGTGACTCATGCATGCCATTTTACAAGTTATGTGACACTACCAAATTTTTAGCGACCATTCTTTGTGGTAGTTACTAATGAAAGCGGGCAAGGTTTCGGTGATGTCCCATACAAGATGGTCACCCCATTGTCTATGAGAGTCGTAAGATTAAGCCAGCAGAGAAAAAATATAGTACATTTGATAGGAAATTAGCTATTGTTGTATAATCTCTGAGACTTTGGAAACATTACTTAATGCGATGTAAATTTCTAATCAAAATTGGCCAATAAAGCATCGACATTTGTTGACCCAACCCTTGATTTTTGACTGGCATATCAAATGGGCTTTGTTTATCCAAAGTTTCCAACCCATAATCTAATATCAACTAGGAAAGGAAAACATTATGGTAGACGCTTTAAGTAGACATCCCATTTATGTTTGAAAGTGAAACTTTAAGTCTTCTAAGAGAGTTTTATGTGCAAGACCCTAACTTCTCTTAAGCTTGGATCAAGCTTAGAGATAATCATTGGAATCATATTCATGATTACTCATGTCATGATGGTTATCTCTTCTTTTATAAGAGATTATATGTCACCCATATCTTCAAACAGTTTGTTTTATGGAGGAAATGAATCAATCACCATACATGGGTCATCAAAGGAGTTTCTACTACGTTGCAACTAGTTTCTAGAGAATACTTTTTGGGCCTTATCTTAAACAAGATGTAGCAAAGTTTGGCTGAATATTATGCTTGTTAAAAAATAAAAATCTATAAAGGGAAGGTCCAAGGACTTATCACACCTCTACCAATCCCTAATGACACCGGAACAAATCTCAATGGATTTTATTACGAGTTGTTAACCCTCATTGGACACCTCTCTAGTGTTGATGCCATCCATGGCAACTGTCATTGCATTTGGCCGCCGCTGACATAAAATGGCTAACAATGTACATTTTACATGTGTGATCGCCACTTGTCTATGGCGCACAAAGGATTAATTATGGAGATTGGGCACTTAGATTAAGTGTTTGCACAAGCCTAGGTAGCCTTGGAAAGTCATGGACCTATATTTGAAGTATGGCCAGCCAAGGTGTGAAGGGGGAGGGCCAAGATAAGGGTCGATTTGTATTCTCACCGTTCATTCTCTTATGCAACTAATAGAGTTCTCTTCTTCTCTACTCTCTTTCTCTTTTGTGTGTATTTCTTTCTTGCCTAATTTAATTAGAGCTAGTATATGCTCAATGTATATGTGTGAGTGCATGTTGAAGTGGAGCTTGGAGTGTGGCTGCATGGCAACATCATCTCCTATGCGAGAATCCGAGAAAAAGTGTTCACGAGGTGACTGATGCACCTTGCCCATGCAATTTGTGAGCTAGGTTATGGGAAGATTAGCTTCTTGGTTAAGCTATTTTATGCTCCCTAATGCGGGCAAAGGCCTACAACCTTGATTAGTTCTTACACTTTTTCTATGGTGCAAGGGCGTCCCATAAATGGCACCTACTACTACAAGGGAATATCCCCAGCACATAGCCACAATCCACTTTGAATGCATGTGTGCATATGATTAATTTCTATTTTCTGTTTATTCAAGAATGGTAGAAATGAATTATTGAAAACTTTTCCATTTTGTGGCACTGTTGGCATTGTTGTTAAAATCTACAATTTCTACATGTTTCTCAAATTCTTCATGTTTTTCAATTTCTATATTTTTGCATTTTCTGTGAGTTCTACAATTTGTGCATTTAGGTTAATTCTCCTTCCACTTATCATTTACAAGTTCAATTTGTGCTTTTCTACATTTTTCAATTTTGAAATCAAAAACAGTGAATTAAACATTAAATTGATAGAATTGGATTAAATAGACCATGAAATTGGTTTCCTAGCATAGTGTTTATTCCAATTTTGGCTCCTTACGTGGAGAAATTGGGATAAAAACAGAAATTAGGGGAGGATTGGTAACATATAAGAAATTTTGTGTTTTCTACACATTCTACATTTTTGTATTAGTGCAAGTTAATTATGCTTAATCCTCTCTCTATTTTGGGGCATCTTGGCTGGCCGCATTTAATGTATGAAAGCTCTTAGGTCACTAGCCGAGAAAGGCCAAAAGTGTGTTTTGAGTGGTTGGACGCATTTAATGCATAGAGGCCCCAAATCAAAGATTCTAGCTCGGGGGATTCTTTCACAATAAAGGGGGACGTCACCTGCGTGCATGAACCTCAAGAAAACCCCCTATATATGATGCTCATAAGATGAAGCACCTCCCTATTTAAGCTTACAAAGATACCTTTAAAAATGACTATGTAACTTCCCTTCCTTATATCTATGTTTTTTCTCGAGTATTCACACCCCCTCTCCTTAGATTAAAGAATGTTATCTTATTGAGAGAACATAAGTACTTCATGCGAAATAGATGTTAAGGACTAGAAAATAATCATTGTAAATCACTATAAATAAATGTTAAATACTAGGAAATAATCACTATAAACCACCACAACCTACTTGAATCATTAGTGAAGCATGTTGTGATCATTTCTCAATATCATTAGATTTAGTATTCACGTCCCCCCGCCCCCCAAAGCCCCGTCTCGCTAACTTAAATTTAAGATTTAGTATTCACCTAAATACATGGCCTTACCCCTACCTTATAAGCTTATGCCTCAAAGACCCACCTCTTGTACACTCACGTGATATCATAAGTTTTCTAAGAGTGAATCCCCCGGGGATTCCAAGAAAACTCATTTTTGATAAAACCAAAAATTGAAACCGTAAACGATAAACCAAAAACATTGATAGGTTTTTTCGTGCTCAATCAATATGCCCAAATGATGTGCCTATCCCCAACCCCAAAAAATGTAATAAGCCCAAAGATGTATGTTTGAAACCTTAGGAAATAGATGACCATTGCGTAACTAGGTGGATTTGTGTAGGTGCACAAATGAAAATGGAAAGAACATGGATGATCAAGGAAGATGGGTAGCGCTAAGTTTTGGAAGAAAACAAGGCAACAACAGGGTTTAAAAAGGGATAATTACAGTGGATCGTGGTGTGGTTCTTTGATGAGAGGCTAGAGAGACCATAAGAGGGACTGTAGTGGAGCATGTCTCCTGCAAGATAGTCAATGAAGCTTGCAGACTAGAGTTCCAGGAGTGATGATATAAGTGGTTGATTGAGCTACAAAAGTTTTAGTTCACTTGTATGGTGGAAGATAGCACAAGAGCTACACTGATATACAAACAAAATCTTGTGGTGTTGAAGGAAGAGACAGGACAAAGAAGAAGGTACCCAAGTGGAAGGACCCTCCAACTGGATTGCCAGATGTTTTTACTGTATTTTTTGATAGGGCTTTTAAGAGAAGATCAAGAATGGCCAGTGGAGGTATAGTCTTGTTGGATCTAGAAGGTAAAGTAATATTTTAAGAAGGGATTAAATTGCAAGTGCAGACCACCAATGAAGCTGAGTATGCTATCTTAGAGTATGGACTTCTGCAATGTATTAAGAAAGGAATCAATACTAGACTTATCATTAAGGGATATAGCTTATTGGTCACTAGGCAACTTCAAGCTGTCTAGAAAGCCAATAACCCCAAGTTGAAAGAATAGTTTTTTCAAATAAGAATGTTGCAGAGATTTCAGGAGGTATAGATTCAACATGTGAGCAGGGAGCTAACCGAGGCTGCAGATGCATTATCAAAATGGGGGTTAGGCAAGGATCTAGATGTATATGACATCATTGTAGCCCATCCTAGATATGTTGAAAGGGAGAATTTACAAGAAATTGAAGATTTTTTACACACAGGTCTTCTCCTTTCAAGTCTATATCAAAAAGGTAGAAATATGGTTTCATAGGAAGGCTATGCAGTACACTATTTTGAATGATTAAATTCACGTAAAAGGCAAGGATTTGATTCTGATAAGAGTTCCAAAAAGGGAGGAGATCTTTTCCATTATGGCCTCTTGCCATGAAGGGGTTTGTGGAGGGCGAAGATTTTAACTGCAAGTTATGTATGGCCTAGCTTGAGAAAAGATGTTTATCACTGGTGCTGTAGGAGCTGTGAGCCCTATCAAAAACAAGGTAGGAAGGTGTTGCATCATGAGTTAAGGAAAAATATTGTATCATATGGGGCTTTTGAAAAGTGGGGATTAGATGCAATTGGTCCTCTGCCCACTACTAATAGGGGCAAGACTGATTAGATTAAACTATCTGACCAGATGGGCTGAGGCTAGATATGTGAAGAGTATTACTGCTAAAGAGGTGGATAGATTTGTTTTTGAAGACATATGTGCAAGATTTGGCATGCCATTAGAGCTGTTGATAGACCAAAGGCCTAGATAGTACATGAGCTTATGCAGAAGTTGCATATCACACATAGGTTCTCTACTCCTTACTATCTAGACCAAAGGCCTAGATAGTACATGAGCTTATGCAGAAGTTGCATATCACACATAGGTTCTCTACTCCTTACTATCCACAATGTAATGTCCTGGTAGAGAGATTCACTGGGGAGTTGTGCAACATGCTAACTAAACATGTTGACCAAGTGTCTAGAAGAGCATCCTAAATATTGGGATTTACATGTGTCCCCTCAGCAAGGCCTAAAGCAAGCATGAGAGAGGGATGGTTGATGCAAGAGTCTCTTGTGTATATCTCGCATAGATCTTTCCATGCCACGATTGTGGAGCAATGAGGATCTACATTCTAAATAATCCCATCATGGAGAAGTGGATTTGAAGATACAAGGATGCAATCAATAGATGAAAGGATGAGAGAAGAGCTTTCAGATGCAAGAAAGATAAGGATAGAGGAGATAAGAGAATTTAAGATATCAACACAAAGGCACATGGCATACCCACCCAACCTAAAGGCTCTCCCAAAGGATTGCAATACTGAATGGCTTAGGGATGCCCTAAAGCAAGCCTAAAGGATGGGATACAAGATTGCAAGAGAAGAATGGGGGTATGCAAGGGGATGAGACTACCATGTCAGTAAAGATGTTTTGCTAAGATATATAATGTTGAATACTAAATTGTTTACATAAAAGCTATATAAAAGATTTTTTATTGGATTGCAGTATAAAGTGCATAATACAATTTGGTCAGAAGGTCAACACTTTTGCACTCAACGTGTGAACTCCAAGAGAATCACATATGATTGTGGTGTAATGACAAGTTTTGACCAAGAAAGTCGAGCTAGTAGAAGAGATAATAATATTATAGAGCAAAGAAACTTGAATATTGTGGAACAATTCAAGACATCTTGGAGATTGGATTTAGAGCTTTCAAAGTGTTCATCTTTGATGTTAAGTGGTTCAAAGTAGTATATAAAGATACTCAAGCAACCGTCAAGAAGCATCTAAGCGGATTTTTTACAATTGACTCAACTAAATTATGGCAAGATTCAAGAGACATACATTCTACCACAACATTGTGAACAGGTTTACACTTGATTTTTAATTTTGATGAATTTATAAATAGAAGGAAGGCATTGTATATATTTTATTGTAAATACTTTGTGGTTCTTTCTTTTAGCTTGTGTTTCATCAAGACCAAAGAGATCCTAATCGGTGGTATGTAATACAAGTCACTCCTTGATCTAAATGTATATTTCAAGATCAAGATGTTGAAGAATAAATGCATGGTAGACAATCAAAGGAGGATGAAACTAACAATCAATATGATGACCACCATGATGATAATAACTTTACATCTTCTTCAAGAAGTGGAATAGGACTTTGTATTGATATTGGTGCATGGATTTATTACAAGATGGATTTGATGATGGTACAAATTAAATATATATCATCATAACATATATACACATTGATCGGTTTATGTAACGATTTGATGATTTTTTTGTTTTTATTTCAAACATATTTGGATGTTTATTAAGCTTTTTGGGTTTTAATTTATTTTTCAGTTTTTATTTCCACTCAATTTCAACACTCTATTTTTTTCCACTCAATTTCAACACTCAATTTGAGTTTTTATTTCCACTCAATTTCAACACTCTATTTTTTTCTTAGCGTCACTGAGCGACATTTTTAATGGCATTTATAAGGGCGTTTATATAATGGTGCTTGTAGAGCGACGTTTAATTAGCACCCCTGAACAGTGCTAATAACAATGCTTATAGTAACATAACGTAAAATGCCACTAATGATGCCTTCTCTTGTAGTGTTCTAATGTTCTACCATCAAGTATAAGCATACGTGCGAGGGGTGATTCGATAGTCATAGTTAGCAAGTGCAACAGGAGTTGTATGGATAAGAATATCAATGTGAACTCTCCCTGTTTGTAATAATGAGAGTACAATAGGTGTCTCTAGAGTTCACCTTAACTCCATCATGGGGTCTCTATGTAGTAAGATCTAGTTCAAAGGTAGCGATTGAGGTCGAACCTTTGAGGTAGCTAGCTACACAGTCAAAAAGGCAGGTAGCTGGCTTGATTGGTGAGGCCTGGTAAGGGTTCTAACTTCTTGGGACTAGGGATCCTTCCAATTACCAAATCTGACTCCAAATCTGACGAGGTATCACTAGCCCCTAGTGCAGGTCCTTGTATAATGCTAAACTGGGTTTCGATCGAAGGTCTTAAGCCTGGTGTAGGTTGGAATACATGCCCAGATCATAGGTGCATGTGAATATGGGGTGTTGGAAGGTCCTACACTTGCCCCAGACAAGTTTGAGAATTTTTAAAATTTTTGTTTTATTTATTTATTTACCCCCATACCTTTTACCTTTTTTCCTTTTTCCTTTTACCTTTTCTCTTTTTATTTTTTATTTTTTATTTTTTTATTTTTTACTTTTTATGTTTTTGGTTAACTAATTACGGTTTAAATTTTTTTTAAATCAAAAAAAGGGTTTTCCTAGAATCTTTGTCTTGGGACCTACCTAAATGCACAAATTACATAACTCGTTGAAAATGCAAAACATGCAAAAATTAAAAAACATGTAGAAATTGAACATAAATTTCTTAAGATTTCAATAACAATGCAACAAAATGGATAGATTTTTAGAATTTTATTTCTACCATTCTTAAAAAAACACACAAAACATAAGTATTATAGAAATCAATCATATGCACACGCATTCAAAATGCATTGTGACAATGTGGTGGGGTTATTCCCCGATAGGCGATGCCACTTTATGGGAAGCCCTTGCACCATAGAAAGAGTGCAAGAACAAACCAATATCATGGGGCTTTGCCTAACCACACTTGGGAGCATAAAACAGCTCAATCAAAAAGCTATTATGCCATCATCCTAGTAGCTAACAATTGTATAAACAAGGTGTGTCACTCACCTCTTGAATACTTGTGCTCGAAGTCTCATAGGAGATGATGTTGTTGTACAACCACACTCCAAAGCTCCACTCTGCCTATCCCACTCCAAAGGAAGCTCGACCTCCTCTCACTCAATCTCTCTCTCTCACACATACACTCACACATACATAATGAGCATATAACAACTCTAATTGAATTAGGCAAGCAAGACACCAGAGAGCAAGAGACCATAGAAGAAGAGCACTCTATTAGTTGCAAAAAAGAATGAGTCATGAGAGTTACACTTTAGGTTTTATAGGTGACCTCTAGGGTTCACACTCTTCGGGGGCCAAAGTTAAAAGTCTTGTCCTCGAGCTCATTTGGCCACTCCAGCTAGTGTAAAAACCTATTCTAAGCTTGTACTCTCAACCTAGGACCCCATGGTGTACCTTTAATAGATAAGTGGTGAGCACACACATAAAATGTATAATACATGGTTTTCCTGTGAATTTGGGCCATTCCAACACTTGTGGCCCAAAAGAGGTGAAAATAATACGGTGGCCAGGGTCAATGCCATAGAGGTCCTAGCAAGGGTTATCAACAAGGACTCCACCATACTAGAAAAACAGAGTTGAAGTATACAACCAGAAGTAGTTTTTACCATTAGAAGGTTATTGAGGTAGACATTGAGGCAAGTCACCTAAGAACCCTTACATAAACAAGGCTTAACATTTTTTAGTGCCATAATTGGGGAGTATGCACATGTATTGCTTATTTATCTTACATTGTGACTTAATTTATTTGAGCAACTATGATCTGTAAGAGGATATAACTATGGTCTATATGAGGATACAACTATGGTCTATAAGAGGATACAACATGCAGTGTATACATGATAACACTCACAAGAAGGATAGAATATGCAGTGTACACAAGATAACACTCACCAAGAAGCAGGATCTTTCACACAACATAAACTTTAAAACTTAAATTGCATAATAATAGAGATAGAGAAGAACAACATATTCTTGAAGTAATGAAATAAATGGCAAAGCACCACCATGTGCTCTTGTGAAGGGAGCTACAATGGCTGATATAGAGTTACTAAGATGGAGGTTGTATGCTATCTAGAAGAAGCTAGGGAGTAGACTCAAAGTGATGTTTGTGAACTCTATGGAGAAAGGGGTTGGCCATGTATATCTATAGGCATCCATGACATGACTGCATAGATCTATAGTCATAGTCGGTGCCAGCATCTGTTGTGGTGTAGACTCCATCCTATAAAGATGAAATAAAAAACTGATGTTCCCATGGCTATCTAGGCTCATCTTGGGCTTTGTTTGGGGCCCACAATGTTAAGGCAAGATGTCTAAGAGTAAAATCTACCTATTGCATGTGTGGACCATTAGGAGATAGTGGTCTAGTGTAGCATGTATCCTATCTATCAATGTGTCAAACCTGATCTAAGTTGTCTCTAAGCCATTTGGCCTCTTCGTTCACCTTCTCACAAGGATGCAAGCACTCGGGTTGCTTAACCATGGCTACTCCTCATAGTGGGGGCCACATAAAAAATGAGCTAGCGGGTTCTAGGGAAATATAATATGAGGGTGGAGAATCGATATCCAACATCCCCCTTCACACGAAGGTGAAATACCTCTTTAATCCGATGTGCCGTGCCACTCCATTTGGTCTCCCTACTAAGAGCCTTTGTAAAGATCTCTGCACAATTCTCTATCATTGTCAGGAAGTAGTAGACCATCGCGACCTCCTTGAACATGATGATCTTACACATAAAGTGATAATAGTAATGAATCTCAATGTGTTTTGTGTGAGCATGACACACAAGTTTTTACCTATTATGTGTTTTCTGTGAGCATGACACACAAGTTTTTGAGTAATGGCCATGCAACCTTGATTGTCACATTGCAACATTGTAGGATACTTCTGCACCCTCATATAACCTGCTCATCCCCACAATGCATCACATGATGCAAAGCATGTAGCTTTGTACTCAGTTGTACTCAACCTCTATCGACGAGAGTGCATAATGCCTCACTTGATGCAAAGCATGTAGCTTTGTACTTAGTTGAACTTAGCCTCCATCAATGAGAGTGCAAAATGCCTCCCATGGTGAAAAGCATGCAAAAATCATGTAGATATCCTCCTTAGCCAATGCCTCACATGATGCAAAAAACCATACATCGATGAGAGTGCAACAGTGGGATGTTTCTTACTAATCCAAGAAATGCATCCCAAACAAAAATAACTAGAACATCAATGATGGCCTCCAAACTGCACACTATTGGTGCCAGCACTCTTACCTCTAGTCAACAAATCTAACATCTCCCCCATAACAATAAAGCCCCCCATCCTCGTAACTTGCTTGGTGCAATTGTTTACAAACATGAAAATGGTGAGGAAATGACACGGGAATGGAACCTTTTCTATAATCAAGGCCCTTACCTTACACACACAGTTTATTATTTCTCAATTTGGGAGACAACCTAGGTAAAGAACCATTGACCCACATATAAACTAATTAGAAGGCCCAATCATAGTCTTTTCTCATCAATAGAAAGACCATGAACTGCAATGGCAGTGGCTGCCATTTCTTGTTCAATTTCTTTTTCTCTCTCTGAGGATAAGCTTGATGGGACCTGTATGATGCATCATGTATTGGTTGCTAAAGGGCTTTGGAATATTATTATTAGCATTGAGGCATGCCCTATCTCATTGTTAGCAAAGGATAGTAGTACTTTGGATGGTGACACTAGTTTAGATGTAACTATGGCATCTAGCTCTACACCTCCCACAACTGAACAAGCCAAGTGGGATGGCTGGGATGCACATGTACATGCATTGGTGGCACTTTTCGTGAAAAGGAGCATTAGTTCTCATATTCACTCATGTAAAACACAAGATGGTCATGCTTATTTTCTTTTCTTGTTCCATTTTCTTAAAGCATATGCGGCCGTACAACCGAATTTGTTAGGGAATATAGTGGGTGGTTGTAAGACCAATAGCCTTAAATTCCCTGAAACTCTTTGAAAAATCTAGAAAAATCTCTGAATATTACAATGCCATGGCTGTTCCACATTTGCCACAGCCATTCCTTCTCTACTTAACGGCCGCTCCTTTCCAAAGGGTATGCCCATTCTAGAGCATTCATTGTGTTTTCCACAGTCATGTTAGTTCTAAGTCTCTTTGGTAACCGCACTGCATAGATGTCAAGGGCAATGTTTGAGCACTTACTTTCTTCTCTCGTGCTCGATAAACAAAGTGGAGGACCCTAAGCTAAATGAATTCCCCGGCAACTGACTCCAAAGCCGTTAAACCTAACATACTACCTTGCACACAAGAGAGAGAGAGAGAGAGAAGAGAAGATAGACAACATGCAAGGGTCGAGTCTGAAGAGTTGCACTTAGCCAATCCTATTGAGGATTAACTCATCAATTTGAAGCCGCTAGGGACTCACTCCACCTCTACTTGTTTCACACCCAAGTCAAGATTCAATGGCGAGGTAGAGAGCAAGAAGGAAGGAGCTATGGAAAGATCAACTTCACTTCATGCCACATGCATGCAGGAGGGACTTGGTGGAGAGCAAATAAAAGGGAGAGAAGGAGAGAAGCTAGAGCATCACCATCCCTACAAGCACACACCAACAATGAAGCAAGCAAGCAAGCAAACACAAGAAAGTATACATCCACAAGCTCAAATTAGAGCGAGAGAGAGAGACGGGGTAAAACCCAAATGAGACTAATGGGATTGTCCCTTTTCATATTTGATAAATGTCTTATATACAAGAACTTAGATTTTACAATGGACGGCCGCCCATTTACAATTGGGGGCCCAAAACTAGTCTTGCTAGCTCTATGTACAACTATTCCTCAAGTATTCCTCTCATGACCGCATTACACAAGCCATAAGCTCTCTTTTACATTAAGCGCTTAAATCTTTGATTTCTTGTTCTTTTTTCATCAAGTTTGTACCCTAGCTTAATGAACAAATTAATCTCAATTAGTTATGTTTCATTAAGCATTGTAGGCATCAATAGATAGCCAGAGACTAGCTCTAGCTCTCTATTGAATCAAAATCCAAACAATTAGTGGGAAGATACCTGAATTAGTAGGAATCTAAGGGAAAAACCAGGCAAAAATCACATTATACATGTAATTTTGAGAAGAGAATGGTCGTTCCCTTTACAGGCCACGACCGAGGCAAATTTTCCACACTCGTTCCCTTCTCAGCTGTAAAATCTGGGAAGATCTTCAGCCCTGAATGCGGTAGTTTGCATTAAAAATGAAATAATTGCATTAAATTCACATAAAGAGCATTCAATTACAACTGAATTTGTTAGGGAATATAGTGGGTGGTTGTCAGACCTATAACCTTAAATTCTCTGAAACCCTTTGAAAAATCTGGAAAAATCTATGAATCTAACAATGCCACGGCCGTTCCACATTTGTCTCACGACCTTTCCTTTCCAAAGGGTATGCCCATTCTAGAGCATTCATTGTGTTTTCCACAACCGTGTGAGTTCTGCCACACCCATGCCATTCTCTTCTGTAACAACGCTAAAGCTTAATGTTAAAGAGGCATGGGATGACCGAGCTTACGGCTTGTGTAATGCGGGTCATGAGGAATAGTTTTACATAGAGCTAGGAAGACTAGTTTTGAGCCCCCAATTATAAATGGGCGGCTATCCATTGTAAACTATAAGCTCTTGTATATAAGACATTTATGAAATATGAAAAGGGACAATCCCATTAGTCTCATTTGAGTTTTTCCTCTTCTCTCTCTCTTTCTCTCGTTTGAACTTGTGGATGTATGCTTACTTGTGTTTGCTTGCTTTCATGCTTCATTGTCGGTGTGTGCAGGGATGGTGATGATGTAGCTTCTCTCCCTTCTCTTTGCTCTCTACCAAGTCCCTCTTGCGTGCATGTGGCATGAAGTGAAGGTTGATCTTTCCATAGCTTCTTCCTTCTTGCTCTCTACCTAGCCATTGAATCTATACTTGAATGACATAAGTAGAGGTGGAGTGAGCCCCTAGTTTCTTCACATCAATGAGTTAATCCTCATTAGGGTTGGCTAAGTGCAACTCTCCGAACTCGACCCTTGCATGTTGTCTCTCTTCTCTTCTCTCTCTCTCGCTTGTGTGCAAGGTAGTATGTTATATTTAACATCTTTGGCGCCGCTATATCAAGAAATGCATTTGGCTTAGGATCCTCCACTTTGTTCATTTGCTAGAGTCCTTGTTTGGCCCAGTTGGAGTGCAAATCCACCGGTTGGTTACTTGATTTTGAGCTTGTTTTTGTTTGCTGATGGTGATTCCATGGAGCATTGAAGTTTGATCTGGCATTGGAGCATTGAGATCGAGCGCAGGAGAAGTAAGAAAGTGCTCAAACATTACCCTTGACATTTATGCCAATCTTTGATTTCTTGTTCTTTTTCATCAAGCACCTTAGGTTAATCAACAAATTAATCTAAATTAGTTAGGTTTTATTAAGCATTATATGCATCAATAGATAGCTTGAGACTAGCTCTAGCTCTCTATTGAATAAAAAAATCCAAAAATTAGTGGGAAGATACCTGAATTAGCAAGAATCTGAGGGAAAAACCAAGCAAAAATCACATTCTGCAGGCATTTTTGAGAAGCAAACGGCCGTTCCCTTTAGCTTTAGAAAGCGTACACCCGTACCATCCCAAATCTTACGGCCATACTATTCCCACAAGAAAAACATACTTTTCTCATAGCGAGGTTCTGCATAGTAGTTCCACATTTCCATGCACCTACGCTTGGGTAAATTGGTGTGAAATAACCATCAATCGGTCAATACTCCATGGATTCAAACAATGCTCATCTTTGACAGCACCAACGAAAGCAAAGACCACCCTCCTGACCTCAAGACAAGAGAACCTAAACCTCGGTGCATGGATAGACCACCTGTCCAAGAGCGAGCTCCTACGTCTCCCACACATTCTTAGAGAAGCCTTGCTTCGAGGCTCCACAATTTTATCATGGGAAACACATAGTCGGAAGAGACGTAACCAAGGGGGCGAGAGGTATGGACCATCCACAAGAAAGTGAGCCCATGACATCTCTAGATCCTAGAGTGGAAGTAGGGCAGAGTGAAAGCCATCAGACCTAGACTGAACCACCAGTCTGGAGAGCTATGCCTGTTCCAAGAGTGGATGATTCTTACAGGGCCCAAAGACCTGTATAAAACCTAGGGCTAGGTCCATCTTCTTAAGGACTAGAAACGTCGTACCAAAGAGAAAGGATCTACCCAAGCCCTTCACATCACTCCAGTCCACCTGTATATCAGTAGTACCCACCACAAGGAGTTTACCTTGGGTACCACATGGGACCACAAGGGTCACAATCTAACCCACCTATAAGGGCCACAATCTAACCCACCTATAAGGCAAGGGCCTCCAATGGTATATTATCCTCCTAGCCCTGCTCCTCCTCCAACCTTTCCTCAACCTACACCCGCTCCAACCATCGCAAGGCTAATCCCAAAAATGTTAAGATTAGCCATGGAAATAGGGAGGGGGTGGTTGCAAGCAGCATCACGTCCCTAGCACCAGTGCAACTTGCACCTACACCTAGATTAGAGCGGAACAAACATGCCAACATCTCAAAGCTTATCACTAAGTTTTATGGTACTAGAGATCCCATTCCACATTTGGAGATGTTTAATAAAATTTGTGAAGCCTTTGGCCATGTAGATCAGGTTAAGGTGAGTTCCTTTGGCCTCACCCTCGATGATAAAGTAGGGCAATGGTTTAGGTCCTTAAAAGCGAAGGACAAGGCCACCTTTGAAGTCTTGAAATAGGCTTTCAAGAAGGTAAGATATTCTTACCAAGGAAACAGATGGATTCTGGTGGAGTAGTTACACAATGTCAGACAAAGGGATGGTGAAATCATCTGAGATTATATCAATAGAGTCAGACATCTCCATCGTCACTACAATGCTAGAGACAAGTTGTTTGATGAAAAACTCATAAGGAGAATCCTGAAAGGTCTGGATGATGTAACCTTGCACAATTCATTATATGCCTTGGCCCATCCCTCCTTCGAGCAATGCTATGGTCTTTGAAGACAATTTCAAGGGAACACGTTCTCACGAACTTCATGAGGGTATGTCTGAAGCCTCCTTCAAGACCATCAGTACAAAATCTAATGAAAAAAGCAAGCAGTCCACAAGTGGACAACAAGTTGAGCAGTTAGTCGTTGCATTAATGCAGAAAATGACCCAACATTGGAGGACCGACAAAGGTCAAGATCAGGTCGGCCAACCCCATCTCTATTCAAAGAGGGAGCTTGTATGGTGCCTGATCTGTCAAGCGAACCATACTAGCACGGCATGTCCACATGTGTAATCCCGTCCCAACCTCTATTGCACATATTGCCAAAGATGGGGCAATCACAAAGTTACAAAGTGCTGAGTTTCCTATCAAAAAAGGGATGGTGAGTACCTCTATAGGTGCTCCCACATTAACTCCCTTGTGCATTGGAATTGACCATATGTATAAAGATTGTCCACTAAGACCGAGAACAACACGGAAGACTTTTGAAGCTGATCCGAGCACCAGCATTAACCACACGGTCCCTCTCAATGCAGTAACTGGACTACTAAACCGACAAAGAGCCGTAGCTCATGCTAGAGGCATCGACCTCACGAGACCAGGGACAAGCCAAGGTCATATCCTCAAAGAATGTCCCTGAGCAAGAACGAGCGACTCGACGCTCAAAGAAGAAAACCACAAAGATCGGCAAGGGAGATTATCGTATAGCTATCCAAAGTGGTTTGGAAGATGGTACGACAACACATGCATCAACCTCTTTGTCACAAGAGGAAGATCTGATATGCTCAGCCGCCCAAGCTTGAAAACCAATTGACGCTATCTAGCTCCCAAAAAAGCTTGCTTAATATCCTAGACTCGTAGAGGAGAAAGAAAGATTACTGGAAGCCCAAGCATTGGTCATGGATTGCCAAGCCCAAATAGAAGACGAGCCTCCTACTACCCACCTTGAGCCTTGTCCGGTTGGTCTCCAACATGAGACCTACAAATCAAGCTCAAGTATACTCTAGAGAGATCCCAGACATGTCACCCCTACAAAGGCCAACACAAGTAGCAGAACCCAGTGCAGTAGCTACCCCCCACCACGGATACTAGGTAGCACAATATCTCAAAGATCTGGGGGATGACCACCTTAAGAGAACAAATATAGAAATTTGTTATGGCTCACCCTAACCCTCCTTGAAACACATCCAAAAAGAGATTACCTGGTGAACCGCAACTATTGTGTAAGGATCTTTCCAATGGTTGAGCCCGTAACCCTTGAGGTCTCTAAGCTCTACAACTCCTTGAGAAGCAATTCCACTGCATCTCTCGCGAGTGTTGTCACACTGCCACGTTGCACTACGGGTCCTTGTCCCTCCTCCCACCTCACTTCAATCACACCACACTCACTAGCATGCATTAGGGAGAGAGATTAGCAAGAGCAAGACTCAATTGCACAATGGGAGAATATGTTGTATTATGAGAGATATTCACTTATATACATGGCCATAAGTATTCACACTCACTTAAACTGTGGCCGGCTAGGCACTTTAGGCTCATGAGAGGCCTAATGCTATTACAATGACTACTCTCATAATATATCACTTATGACTTCATCCTAACTTGCTAGCACATGCTCTTGAAGCGGGAATTGCCATAAATACTCTGTCTCACACCATTACGAGCTCCCGTCCAAGTTGTAGCTTTGGACACTATTGCTTCATATCTTGAATGTATGACCCTTGGTGTATCTATTGTGACTCCTTGTTGATGTAAGATAATGGCGGTAGCTCTTGTTAATGCTAGAATTGGATTAACATCCGCCCCCTTCGTGATGGCGATCGTGTCCTCGTGATCACGTTGAAGACCTTTGTGTGGGGAGAATGAACAATATTTGTCGATGGCGTTGATGATTGTTGAATGACATTCAATGGTCTTTGTTCCTCCGAAAGAAATAAGAAAAGCTAGTTAATGAATGAACAGGTTAGTGGTTTATTGGAAATTCCTAACGGGGTGGGGGTGGGGTTTTTTGCAAATGATTGCATTTTTTATATTTGTGTGTCCCTTTTTTTGGGCTCAATTTGTTTTTGGCAATCATCGACAAGGTTACATGTGATTTTTGTTAGTGGGGACACTAAGAGATGTTACTAGTGGGAAAGAAGAAAGAGAAGGATCTGGAGGAGCGTAGACTTAATCATCAAAACAAGATGATGATTCTCAGATTCTCATTTGATTCATTGAAACGACATTCATCATTTGAAGTAATTGGCTTGTGATGATGGATTCTTGTCAAATGTTGTTGAGTAGGACCTGATCCTGTCTTCTTTTGTCCATGTGCTTTTTATGTTTTTATGCATATTTAAGTGTTCTTATGAAGCAGATTTACATGAAGTACAAGAATTGAGTCATATAGACTCTATTGAATTGCTCTGTGTTGAAGTAGCCACTTATTGGTGAGGATTGAAAGAATTATGTCGACTTGCGAGGCTAATATAGATATTTTCACTAAGGATTGAAGATCATTGATTTGTGAAGATGGTGGCATCATTTGGAGAGGTTTGTAATTTGAAGGAAAATTACAAGCGATGGGTTATACCATTGACCAGGCTTTCGTCCACCATGGCCCCATCCAGGGATGTACCTAGAAGTTTTTGATGGTGAGGCTTTGGTGCAAATGTTCTCTAGTGCATGAGTATGGATACATACTCATGGAGCAACTGCTACATTAATCGAGCCAAAGAATAGTAAGCAATAAGCTTAACAATTATATAGTGGCTATTGCATGATATGAGGCTGAAATTGTGACACTACTGGTTCTTAAGACATGAGATTGTATTTCTTGAGAAACTTGAACTCGTGAGATTACAAGATTTTGGCCATGAGGGATTATTTCGTGAGATGGCCTAATTCGGTGAAGTTGTAGGTTTTGACCTGGAGGGTTTTTTTTAAAATATAAAATTTATGGGTCATCTAGGTCATGATTTGCAAGCGACAGCTTCTTGTGCACTCATTTCTCACTTCTAGAGGGGTAACAAGAGCATTGTTATTTTGTTCTTGATGTGCTCCTAAGTCTCCATATTGATTCTGAATTTGTTACTGAAATGATGTCGAGGCAGTAGGGAAGACTGCTAATTGTTTGCTTGAAATGATGTCAAGGTAGTAGGGAAGATTGCTGATTGTTTGCTTGAACCGACAAGCTCTTGTGTTGGTGCTAAATGCACGAGAGTGGTTGAGTTATTTGCTTATTGTTGCTTGGGCCTCCATTCTTGTCAAACTTTAAGTGAATTTATTGGGGTGGAAGTTGGTGGTGAGGTTTTCTTCACATTGATTGATTTTGGCAAACCATATGATGGAATTACCATCATAGTATCCTTGTTGTTGAAGTACATGTATAGGCACTTATCTTTGACGAACACTGTAATTTGGTGGCCAATGTGCTTGATGTTGAGGCTTTCTTCTTTGTGCAAGCTGAAGGGATTTTGTGATGCGCTTGGGGACCCAAGCTTTGGTATTTCTTTGGTAGTACCGTTGTCTTGCAGCAGTGTTTTTGGTACCCACACTTGTTGCATTGGTGGAGTTCTTTGAGGAACTTGCATAAGCTTTTGTGGACGGTGTTGTGGAGTACTCTTCTTCTTCCTTGGCTTCCAAGTGCTACATTGAGGAAGAGGTTTTGACTGTCGAGGCATGCAAATTTGATTGGCACCTTCATAGTAGCCTTGAGCTACAAGTAGCTGCTTCTCCAACCACATTTTGATAGAATTAAGATATCCTGATTGTGGGAGTCTTGGTGGAGTTTTCTTTAGGGTTGATGTGGAAGGTTTAGGGCCCTCCTTGACTTTGGTTAGTGCGCTGAGGCTACAAGTTTGAGACTCATGGGCATTGTTGATGATGATGAGGTTAGAGTCTCTTGTGGCATGGCTGTCTCGATGACGAGGCCTTTGAGCATGTGGTTGTCTCCTTTGGCGATGAAGATGCATAGGCATTGAGGTCTTTCCTTTGAGTTCCTTGTTAGAGATAGATGGTTTGGATGTGGGAAATTCTTCAAGAATAGATGTTGATTGCGAGGTCTTGGTAGCATCAAACTTCATAGGTGAGGATGGGGTTAAAGGAGTAGAGGCTTTGTCGTCGGAGTCGTTTGTTGACATAGACAGTAGGTCATTTTGTAGAGGGGCTTTTGTGGAAGAGACTTGTATCCTTTTGCGTTCAGCATCATAGATATCCATGAAGGTTGGATCCTCTTCCTTGCAATATGGTATTGCCAACTTTTTATCGTTGACTATCATGATGACTCTATCGCTAGTAAAGCACAGTGGTGCTTGGGCAGCAATAGCCCATTTATGCCCCAAGATTAAATTTGCTTCCAACACATACTCAACCACAAAAAACTTTCAAGTAAGGGGATTAGTTTCAATATACATTGTATGTTCAAAGTACCCCATACATGGCATGTTCAAGTCAGACTTGTGTAAAGGTAATTTTCGGTGATGCAACTTTTTCTGCTTTTTCTTTCTTTCGGTATTCCCTGCATCAATCTTTTTTCGATTGCATGCAGGTTGACCAAATAGATCATGATGTATATTTGTCTTATATTGACATCTTCAGTTGATGTACTTTGAGACTATCTACTTTGGATAGTCATCTTGTAAATCTAATATACTTATGATTCCACAAAAAAAAAAGTGTGTGTGTGTGTGTGTGTGTGTGTGCACCCCCCCTAGCCCTCCTCCCCTTCGCACGCTAGTCACCCTCCCCCCTCTTGCCTACTCGCTACTCGCCTATGTGCCTTGGCGCAAGCTTGCTGTGTGCTCCCCCTAGAATTCCTCCCCTTCGCATGCTAGTCGCCCTCCCCCCTCCCTGCACATTTATGCGTCAACATTGATGAGGTGGCTGACTTCATTACACGGGGAGGCGGAGATGAAGTTGATCTAGTAGGTACCTCAGTACATATTCTGCTTTATGTTGATGATATTGTGTTAGTGTCTGAGTCTCCAGGAGGTCTACAGCAGCATCTACATGCACTCGATCATTTTTGCACACAGAGGGGTAGCTATTTGACACATTAGTCACATCGGCACTGATGTATGGAGCAGCGGTATGGGCACCAGTAATTGGTGTGTTAAGTGTTGTGTGAAGAAGAAGAAGATTTTCAGCCTCTCACTTTGTGTGTTCTCTTTTAGGGTTTTGTGAGTGTGTGTGTGCTTGCAAGACCTCAAGCTCTCTCCCCCCTGCATCTTTTCAAGCATGTCATCTAATCTAAAATTGTTATAATGTCTTCATTTCTTGCCTCTTGTGACATTTACTTCATGTTGATCTACATCTCTCCGTTGACTTGAAAGCTCATCATTGCCTTCACCTCGATCGTGAAACTCTTGCCCCTCACGTGCATCAGAACAAAGGCTATTTTCCCATATACCCAGTTCATCTTCAAGATCTTCCACATGCCTACTATGTGTTGGTAGGGCTATGCACCTTGCTGTTGAAAATTCAAGGTCCCCCATTTGCCATGATTCTGAGACCATAGTTGTCCCCTCCTTATGCTTCCCAGTCTATAAAAATATAGAAAGTGGCACAATAACCAAAAAGTGTAAGGGTTAATTCTAGACATGTAGTGGAGTCAGATATACCTTTCTTCTCAATCAACTTGAAACTTGACTCTTCCACATTGTCAAAGCCCATGATGCTAAAGTGTTGACGGAGGTTTGCTACGCTCCAATGCTTGCTTGCAGCCACTCACTCAATCCATCCATTTTGCATCATCACAACTACCTCAATATGCACAATTTCTTCTTCTGAGGCTTGAAGTGGGATTCATGTCTCGTGCTTTTGCATCCATCTTTGGCAGTGCAGACGCATGTAAAAAATAGAGCATGCCTTCAAGAACCTAAAAGACGCCGTAGAATACACTACATTGCACTTGTACACATCACCTTGATGTGACCCCTCATTAACCTCCCAACCCTCTCCTAGTAATCCTTGAATGAGGTCAGATCATACCTCCTTTATTACAACTATACATTGTTTTTGTTTGGTGCATTGGCATGGAATTGAACATGTGCACAAAAACATGTAAAAGACAAAACCAATTTAGCCCTACTGACCTAGATGCCTTTGAAAACTTGACTGCTGGTGTCTTGATATCACTTACCATCTTAAACTTTAAGCATAAGATGGTCCAAGCATTAGGTTTGGGCCATTCGGGATTGTTAAGAGGGGGGTTGGGGATCTCTTCTTGCTTGCCAAATAAACTTGGTTTTTTATCTACAAAATATGAGTGAGAAAAGAAAAAGATATTGTTCTGTACAAGCTCACTTGGGCTTTGAGATACAAACAGTGCCTCTCCAATGGATGCATGCATAGCATAGAAAACTCCAGTGAGGATTTAGAGTGGTTGTTCCTTAACATAATTAGAGGGGAAAATATTTGCAGATAGAGATATAAGAAAATGGAGAATCATAAGAAAATTTGAAACAAAAAATCCAATATTAGCATGTTGTTAAAGCTGTGTTTTTATTACACTGACAATTTAGAGGAAACCTTGGTTGTTGGCCTTGAATGTAAAGGTCTCTAAGGGTATACACATGTTGCAATATGGCAACAAGTCCTTCCTTCTTAGTATGCTTGAAGCCTTGTTGTTAAAACCCTAAGATCTCTCTAGATAATCAATATGCATAAATCAGGCATAAACTCTACCACACCCATAAACTCTACCACCCCCGAGCCCAAGGGTTGCACACATAAAATATAATGGAGTACCACATACCTTAACCTTGGTGTCCCGTACCACCAAAAGGTATGACTCTAATACAACACCACTCAGCTCTATAGTGAAATGGCAAGAATGTAGATACAATGCTGTTAAATTTGTAGCAATGTGATGAGCTATGGTGGATCAAATGCTAGATTCAACATCATTAACAAAGAGATTAGATAATAATTAAGATGTGATTAGTGAGAAATTAACTGATGGCTTAATGTAGGCATGGATAATAAAAAACCAGCAAATTCTCATTAGGCCAATGCCTCAATTTATAGAGTTTACATCCAAGCATCAAAATCCCACTGATCTCTCCTTGATTCACTCCACCTCTTTTGCTTGATTCTCTCCACCTCTTTTGCTTGATTCTCTCCACCTCTCCCAGAATATCTCCACACCTCCTAAATCTCCTCATGCTACCCTTTATTCTATCCTAGTACATACTTCTCACCTTTTCATAGGTTCTCTCACATTTACAGATTCTCTTTAATAGCCTCTTGTCCACGGGCTTATTCCCGCACACACCCTATTCACTTGTATATTACAACACCTCCCTTTAAGTGAATACTCCTAGCACACCTGGACCCTATACCAAGTTTCCCTCTTACTTGATAGTCCGCGACCAGTGCTGCCTAGCACACCTCCCCTCAAGTGAATAATCCTAGCACACCTGGACCCTATACCAAGTTTCCCTCTTACTTGATAGTCCGCGACCAGTGCCTAGCAGACCTCCCCTCAAGTGAATAATCCTAGCACACCTGGACCCTATACCAAGTTTCCCTCTTACTTGATAGTCCGTGACCAGTGCTGCCTAGCAGACCTCCCCTTAAGTGAATAATCTTAGCACAGCTATACCCTATACCAAGTTTCCTTCTTACTTGATAGTCCGCGACTAGTGCCTCAAGTCCCTAAACTCATAGTCCTTGACACTCTCTCTCTCTCTATGTGTCCAAGACTTCTACAAGTGCCCGTGACCTTGACTAAAGTGCTCACACATACATCTACCACATGGCCTACATCATCGGCGGTGGCTCACAGGTGGTTTTACTCTGTTGGGGCAGCTTACATTGGGTTGTGGGTTTTCTCTCTCTCTCACTTTGAGAGATTTTCACATGGCTCCTCACTTCATGGAGCCTCACATCTTCTCTTGTCTTCAGTCTTTTTGTCGTGTGGCAGCTTATCTTCATGCGTCTATGTCTTCCTCTTCTTTCAGTCTTCCTCTTCTTTCAGTCTTCTTCTTCTCTTCACGCGTCTATGTCTTCCTCTTCTTTCAGTCTTCTTTTTGTGGTAGCTTCTCTTCACGTGTCCATATCTTCCTTCAATGCTTCCTCTAGCTTTTCTTCTCGGTGTTGATCCTCCTCTTGGGGAAAGAGATGTTCTTCTTCTTTCATGGCTATGGCCATGAGCTTGACTGTCAGTTCTTGCTCCATGTGAGCAACATGTTTTAGTGTATTGTTGACAGTTCTTTTGGGTTTTTGATGTTTATCTTGTGTCATTATGCAATGCAAACCCAAATCTATGTGGGAGGTCTTGCCTCCTACCTTGTTTGGGGTCTTCTTGGGCCCTTTTATTTGGACACTTAGTGAAATGCTTAAAATGCTAATCAAGCTTTGACCAAGCTAGTGGCCTAGGCCTGAAAATGCATTTTTCCTTTTCTACAAAAAAGAAAATAGGCCTAAAGGTAATCTAATCATTAGATCTTCTGTCCTTGGGAAGGAATATGGACCTAAATGCCTTTTTGTCTTGTAGTGAAGTACCTTTCACAAAGAATGTTTGAAAATTTTCGTCACTTTGTTCCCTCCCTTTTTGGAGGTGCTGCAGATCCCACTCTCTCTCTACACTCTCTCTCTAAAACGCGTTTAGGGTGTTTTACTTGGGTAAGGGCTTCTTTTTCTCTCTCTAGGAGCCATGGCTTGCAGATCTGGACCTCCTACTCCATCATCCTCTCCACCAGCTCTCATGGAAGAGCTCACCATCCCCTCTTGTGAAGGTACAGATCTACACATCCTTGCAAGCTGAAGCTCTCCATCTCCATCACTAGCAAGCTCTCCATATCTATCATCCTCTCCACCAGCTCTCATGGAAGAGCTCACCATCCCCTCCTGTGAAGGTACAGATCTACACATCCTTGCAAGCTGAAGCTCTCCATCTCCATCACTAGCAAGCTCTCCATATCTATCTCCTCAAGGCCTCCATTTCTCTATATCCATCTGCATCTCCTCCACCTCCATCTCCATCACCATCTCCATCTTCATCTCCTCCATCACCATCCACATTTCCATCCTCCACCTCCATCCTCCATCTCCATCATCTCCATCACCATCCACATTTCCATCTCTGTATCCATCTACATCTCCATCTCCATCACCATCCACATTTCCATTTCTGTATCCATCTACATCTCCATCTCCATTTGCTAGGTGCAATGGCTCTACGGGACATCACCAACAAGCAATCAAAGTTTCGCTTGCACGTGGACTTAGACGAGGAGTATGCCACAATGCGAAGTAATCGAACGAAGGGATGTATTCCTGCTGAGGTGCTACGACTTCAAGGTGCAAAAGCCATTGATCTTTGGACTGATGGAAGCATTTATCCCCTTGATCCACAAACTGGTGCACCTCCCCCTTTTCGTAATATCACGCAGGTCGTACGCTTCTTGGGTGATGGTTATAATGGTTTCTTAGGGTACTGTCAGAGGCTCTATTCTTTGTACTTGCAGGAACTCTCAAATCAAAATCACCTCAGGAAGCTTCTAAAATTATGCAAGGCAGAAAAGGAAGAATGTGCATCAACTTTCATGGCCACAAAAGAACATATGCTGGCTCGAGTCAAGGATCTAGAGAAGGAGGATGCAGAGCAGAAGATGAAGCTTGATAAAGGTGTGAAAAGGAGGGATCGAGCTATAGAGAACTATCTCCGTCTTCGAAACTCAACTCGGAACCTTCGCCGACGTGTCGATCATTTCACTCACCTCCCCGTGGGATATAATGCAAGGCGGCGAAAGCGCAAGCCTCTGAGTCTTCTTTCCAAAGATGGGGGGGCTCGCAAGCGACGTGTGCGTCAAACAAGGTAATCACAGCTTCAAAACTAGCATTACATTCCTTTTTCATATAGTTATGTCATTGACTCTGAACTATGTGATGTCCAGGGAATGTGCTAAAGCAATATTAGGTTGTTCCAATACTGAGGAGTCTATCCTTGAGCACATTATTCCAGAGCAGAAAGTAATCAATATGATAACCAATCCAGTAAATGGTGCGTTGCGTGACAGGATTCAAAAGTATTTTCTCAAGGAATTCGAGCAGATTGTCAGTCCCATTGACATGCTCACTGTGTGCGACACAGCAGGTATCAGTGATAAGGGATACAGGGCTTTGTATACTTGCATCACAGCACGTCTACGAGGCAAAGGAATGACACGATCTATACTTCCAACACCATACAGTATAGTTATGGCAAGGAAGTCAGCAAACAACAATATTGCCGACTTGCTAGGCGGCTACAGATGGGTGGATGGTAGCATGCCAATGTCAAATTCAAAAGATTTTGCTTACAACAAGTTTAACAATGTTTACGTCGAGGTGGAGGCGCTTCAACGAGCTATGATTCAGTTTTATGATATGACATTAGAGGAGACGGATGGAAAGGCTATATTTGTCCTCAAATTGGATGAATGTCAGGTTGTAAAGGGCCAAAGGGTGGAACGTACAAGTCTGACACTCATGAGCAGGGCATTGAAGCGAAAGAGCTTAGACGGCGAAGATGAAACAGGTGATGCGGAGAATAACTTGCACACAAAGCGACGCAAGCAAGATTACTTTGGAGTGCAGTCTGAGAAGAACATATGGTGGCAGGCGGCATGGACCCTTCCGCACGAGGACCATGACAGTCTGAGGTGGTACTTCACCCGTACAGGTATTCAAGGAGTGATACACAGGCAATCAAATGGTGAAGTCTTGCATGTGCCTGGCACTGGTCACTTTGAAATAGAGTGGCACCTTGGTGGTGATCTCAAGACCCTCAAATGCATGTTGGGAACTAAAAGCGGTGCTAACACTTTGTTTCCATGCATCTTTTGTTGTCATCCAAGGATGCCAAGTGTCGCAGTGGGGAAGGCCAAACAAGCAACCAAGGTGAAAGGTCGTAAGCAGGCAAGTGCAAAGGGCTCAAATCAATTACAAAAAGGGAAGGGTATGCACGTCTGGCTCAATGGAATTATGAGCTGCAATCAAAGCAAGGCACCATCTCGCGCAGAGGAGGATGCTACTTGGAACCCTATTCTTTCAATTCCACTGTCGCGAGTACATGTGTGTACCTTGCACGCAAGACTTAGAATTTTGGACAAATTGTTGATGCTCCACATCAATTATGCTTGGAACATGGAGCCAGAGTCACGGCGAGAACAGGGCATCCAAGAGCTTGAAGTTGTTTTATCATCCGTGGGGCTTCACGCAGGTGCTGTCACCCTCTCTAAGGATCGCAAAAACCCATCAAGTACCCAAGATAACCCTAATAAGATATGTATGGGTGGTGCAAAAGCAAGACACCTGCTCTCAAACTATGGTGAGGCTCAAAGCCATACACATTTTGAATTATGGAAGCAGATTTGTGATGTAACAACCTATCGAGGCAATGAGGCGACACTAGGATTGAAGCGTGCACATGTGTGGGAAGCTTGTGATGAGATGATGAGGCTTCTTGAGCGCCCGTATCTTGATGAAGCAGAGATAGCTACATTCAAGACTTCGATTGACAGATTCACAGAAGAAATGATCGATGCTTGGGGGGAAACTCATATAACACACTACATGCATATTCTCTATGCGCACAGTTCCTTCTTTCTAGATGAATATGGGTCTCTTGCACTCTGGAGCAACCAAGGCATGGAACGATCACATTACCAAGCCAAGGCGGCCTATTTTAAGAACACGGGTCATGGTGGTGGCAAGGTTCGCAGCAATGCGTTTCAGGAAATGTTCAATTGGTTTTACCGTGCACTTACTGGGAGAAAGGCCCAAAAGCGAGCCAGAAATTTGTCTTTGAGGCGCAAAATCATGAAGGTGTTAGGTGCAAGGCGAAAGAGAAGGGTGCAATGCGTCAATGGCACGTGAAAGAGCGAGGCAATGGCACAGTGGTCGACTAAGAAATGGCCGTGTGTGGTTACCCACCCAATAATTCTTGTTCGCCACTTTTTGGCGCGTTCATTTTGTAAATTGACTTTTTTGTAATTTTGGCCTCCTATAAATATCAATGAGTTTTATAGTCATTTTTAAAAGTCTTGACTTGTGAGCTCTCTCTCTTCCTCTCCCCTTGACTCTCTCGCGCGCGCTCTCTCTCTCTCTCTCGCTCGTGCAGTAATATCTCACGCACATGGAGCCCCCAAATGATCCTCCCTCCAATACGCAGGATGACATTTTCAAAGACCTTGGGCCCTTACCGGTGGCACATAGAACTGCAATCCCAAACATTTACCCACAAGCCCAAGTGGATCTGGAAGCTGAGCGTGTGAGGCTTGAGCGAGAGGCCCAAGAGGCCCAAGAAGCCCAAGAAGCGAAGAGATTACACAAAGGAGCAGAGGACATGGAGGCAGCTGAGAGAGCAAGAAAAGAAGCCGAAGAGACGGTCAGAACTCAAGAGGACGAGGCAGCAAAGAAAGCACAGGAGGATGAGGCTGCCAAGAAGGAGGAAGAAGACAAGGCAGTTAGGAAGGCGGAGGCAGATAAGAAGGCTGTAGAAGAAGCTCAGGCCGCCGCAAGCAACAAGAGAAGAATAGCATTCTTTGCTGCGGAGGAGGATTGGCTTAACAGAAAAGCTCACGGATTTGTTGCTGACCTGCGAATGGCCGGATACGAAGATGACACAATTTTGGAAGCGGCCATACAAAGTCTTCGAGCAGAATATACAAAGAGGAGAAATGAAGACACAGTAGAAAGGGAGCACCTGCCGAGCAATAGGATTGTCAATGCAATGCTAGACAGAGTCTTGGCTCGTGCACTTGGTAAAGGAAAGAGAAAACTCTCAGCTGAGGAAGTAGAAAATAAGAGACAGAAGCTTGAACGAGAAGCCAGGGCAGCAAACACACGGAGGCTTCGTGAGGAAAAAGACAGGAAAGATGAAGAGGAGCGAGTAAGGAAGGAGGCAGAGCAGCGAGCAGCTCCGAAGACTCCATCTGCAAAGACAAAGAAAACTCCAACACCTGCAAAGGCTAAGAAGGGGAAAACCATTCCTAAACGCTCAAAACTCCCTTCCGATAACTTCCAAGAGCAGCGACAGAAGTTTAAAAATGACACGCCAGCTTGGACTCGCCACGCGCAAGCACCACCGCCCCCAACAACGCAGAAGAAGCAAAGGTGGAGACCAGGGACAGTTGCCCTTAGAGAAATTCGCAAATATCAAAAGACCTGCACACCAATTATTCCAAAGGCACCTTTTGGGCGTCTCGTCAAAGAGATTATCCACGACCAGCGTCGGGATGTCAATCGTGTGCAAGCGGCGGCACTAGGCGCTCTGCAACAAGGTGCCGAGGATATTTTGGTTTCGCTTTTCCAAGACGCGATTTTGTGCATGGTGCATGCAAAACGTGTCACATTGAAGCCATCTGATCTTCATCTAGCTAGGCGTATCCGTGGAGAGGAAGCTCTCTTTCACTAGATAGGGGAAGCCTTGTAATGCAACAAACCGTGTTTTGTAATCTCAATTTGATTAATGAAAAACCATGTCTATTTTCAAAAAAGTTATTTTCTATTGCAAGTGATTGTTGTCTTGTCAAGGTAATTGTAGTCTTTTGCATGTAATTGTTGTCGCTATGTACATTCGACCTCATGTGAACGCTCGTCTGCCACCGCCCGTCCGACTTTGGCTCGACTCGACGGGCCAATTTCTCCCGCGTATGGCCCCAGAAGGGTATATCAGCTGTGCGGGGTGCGCCGGGGCCGAGGGGGGGGCCGGTGGTCGCTCCGTGGAGCCTGTGTGCCACGGAGCGACTTTTGGCTGTTTGACCAGGTCAAACAGCCAAAAGTCGCTCCGTGGCACACAGGCTCCACGGAGCGACCACCGGCCCCCCCCTCGGCCCCGGCGCACCCCGCACAGCTGATATACCCTTCTGGGGCCATACGCGGGAGAAATTGGCCCGTCGAGTCGAGCCAAAGTCGGGTCAAACAGCCAAAAGTCGCTCCGTGGCACACAGGCTCCACGGAGCGACCACCGGCCCCCCCCTCGGCCCCGGCGCACCCCGCACAGCTGATATACCCTTCTGGGGCCATACACGGGAGAAATTGGCCCGTCGAGTCGAGCCAAAGTCGGACGGGCGGTGGCAGACGAGCGTTCGCAAAAATTGATTGAAACATCATAACAGGACACGACAACAACATATAAACACATCAAGAAGATAAAACTTAAAATCAGCTCAAAAAACATCTTGATGTCATTAATTGTTTGATTTTCACAGACGAGCGTTCACAAAAATTGATTGAAACATCATGACAGGACACGACAACAACATATAAACACATCAAGAAGATAAAACTTAAAATCAGCTCGAAAAACATCTTGATGTCATTAATTGTTTGATTTTCACAGAAGGCAAATGATTACATTGGATCTAGCCAACTCGCTTGATGAGCTTGGTGAAAGCCTCGTGGGTGAGAGTCTTTACTGATGGTTTGTCACCAATGCGTTCGGCTATCTCTTTGGCATCAGTGATGCCTTGTCCAAGGCTAAGGCCACAAAATCCTAGGAAAGACCCTGCACCTTTATCACCAAAGCTATAGATAGCTGCTTCCCTATTTACAAGAATACATTTATGGGCATTTTGGGCTATAGGGGCTTCAGACAGGACGGCGCTTAGGGCTCTGCACTTCAAAAATTCAGCTTGCGCATCATTTGAAAAGTCGTTGTGAATTACGCGAAACATCTCGGCATTGAAGCTCGGGATGTAGTGCCATAGCGCAGCATCTTTCCCCTCCACCTCCTTTCGTGCTCCACCCTTTCGGCTTGCGAACCAGTCCATTTCTCTTGCAGTCTACAAAGTAGATAGAAGAATGAGTTGACTTCAAAAAATTACAAATTAAGAAGGGAAGAAATTGGGTGTACTACCTCAGTGGCATCATCATGATCCGCAAGGTCTGCATCACTAATATTGATGCTCCCGAGGCTGACAGAATCCGAAATGGCAAGCGGCTTGTGAGGGGCAAAGCTAGTTTCTGGCACACTCTCGTAGAAATCCTTGCACTGGGATATTTGTACAAGAGTCTCTGCCACAAGGGACTCTATTGAGACATGATTTTCCGGGAGCGCAAGTACCTTTGTGACATCTGCGGAACTGAAGTCAATGTGGATGTCATCATCTTTGGACGACTGTTGTGTGTCTCGCATGCCCGCGTACATAGCAATGACTGAGAGAGTTTCATCCTGGTGTAGCCCAAGGACATGGGCGATGTCATCCAAAAATAAGAACTCTACACCTTCTACTATGATGGGGTGTAGAGTTCGCACTTCGAGCTCTGGAACTTCATCCATGACATCGTCCCCTTCGATGTCCCGTTTCACAGCCTCAGCTTGCGGCTCTTCCGCCAGAGTCACAAGTGCAAGAGATGCTTCTTGCACTGGGGTGACAATCTCTTCCTTTGGGTCAGCTTCCTTGATCAAGAGATAAGGTGTGGCTTTCTTTCGAGGAGTGGCCTTCCTCTTTCCCTTGCTTTTCTCTGTTCCCTCTAAGATCAGGAGGGCAAGAGTCATGTCCCACCTCAAAAAACTTGTGCCAATGTTGCCCATTCCAAGACCTACGAGGTTATCTTCTTCCTCCTCCCTTAGATATGCGCTACTAAGGCCTTTGAGGAATCTTGCAAGCCTAAACCTGAAATTTTTGTCCGCTTTGTAGGTATGCTTGATAAGATCCACAGGCACCCAAGTTCCCTCCTCGTCTTCAAAGTTGACACAATATTCAGCCATGTATGTGTCCATGTAGCTAGTGAACGCCCCAAACACGTCATTATGGAGTTCAGCGGTGCCTTCCATGTCAATAGATGTCTGAAAGATGGGTGCAAGCTTCTCGATCAAGTGATCGAGGTCAAGCTTGTGCAATTGAGATAGGAGAGCTTGGGCGGGGGTGGCCATGCTTGAGTAGCGAAAAAGGCGAGGGGACCGCAAAGATGCCGAGAGTGAGGAGATGAACTCAAAGTGGCCAAAAGTGACTTATAAAGAGGTCTTTAAAAATTTTTTTATGTTTAAAAACTCACTTAAAACCTCCAAAAAAATAAAAACACGCGACAAAACTTAAAAGTGCACAAAATTGAACGCAAATTGCGAGTAGCCAAAATTGTTTTGAATTAATCTCTCAAAATCTGTTACATAGCTTGCTTGATATGGATACATCTGGGGAAGGGAATGCTTTTACAAAAGTAAGATGCCTCTTTCCTCTTACGTAGAGGTGTGTTATCAATCACAAATGAAAAGTCACCTTTCAGTGCAAACCTAAGGCCTAAGTACTCCCTTAGGTTCGCCATATTCCAATCAGCATTTACTACGATATCCCACACATCAGCTTGCGTGCTAACATGTACATCAAGCTGTTCTGCATCGTTGATGTCCGAATCGAGTGCTTGCCGTTCGCCTCCAGTCAGCTTCCAACGTCTGTAAGGAAAGATAATAGAGAGTTGTTGCTTTCCAAGCTGGTACCGAACGACCATCTTCTCCGACACCACCATGCACTTTATCTTGTCACCTTGATGTTGAATAACCTTCAAATCCCACGAAGGTGGCAAAAAGGCACTCATTACTGTGCCTCCCTTTGCAATCCACATTGTAGGAGTCCGGTGAACATCAGCCTCCTTGAACAAAAACACAAACAAATGTAAAGGCATGAAGAACGTGAGAGTCGCACGATGTGACCCATAGGTGCACTTCATTGCATTGCACACATCAATCTCAATCCGACATCTGGTTAGTGCAACCAAAGTATTGTCGGGCTTTGGCCAATCATGGTCCATGAGACTTGGTGTAGGGAGCCTCCGTAGAGTCCCAGAACCATCTCTTGACGTGGGTACAATATACTCTGCATGAAAGAAGAAAACTGAGCGCTCTGAAAGCTCTGATGTTGAACAACCAGTATATAGTAGCTTGCCGATTTCAAAGTGATGCGCCTCAAAGGTTCCAGAAAGGGCCTCTAAAGGCTCCCATTCCACAAATGTCGACGGAAAGATGTCTACACAGAACATTACAAGAACACACTTGAAAAAATCAAGCTTCCGTAACATGAAATGATATTAGCATGTCTCAGTGCAGCCCATAAAACAAGAAGCACAAATAAAACTTACAATTTGCAGGAAAGCGTTTGTGATTGGCATTGTCAACACGGAGTTGCGATGCCTTGTAGACGTGTTGGATCATCACCTGCTTGCTTCCGTCAGCCCCCTGCTTGAGATCCACTATGCGACCCTTCCAATGGTGTGACTTTAACCCTATGTATCTGCGAGAGACTTTGTGGGCTCCCCTTGTGCTTGGACGCATCGTCACCCACATTCCTTTTGCAAAGGTGCTTGTAACCCACAAGCCAGTGTCGTCTTGTTCGTTGCTGCTGCTAAAGGACTCCACCCTTGAACGAGGTCGGCGACTCATTGTGCTTGGCTAACCGACTAAGCTAAATGCTATGAAGTTGTAGGTGTGTGAGAAGATCTCTGCAACCTAATGCTAACAGAGCATATAAGCTGGCAAGAGGAGTCAAGAATGTGTATAAGCTAGCAAGAGGAGAGTGAAGAATGTGTGCAAGCAAGAGAGGATGGACTTGATGGGGAAAAAAGGACTGTTTTCCAAGCTTTCCATAGCCAAGAAGATCTCTGCAACCTAATGCTAGCAGAGCATATAAGCTGGCAAGAGGAGTCAAGAATGTGTATAAGCTAGCAAGAGGAGAGTGAAGAATGTGTGCAAGCAAGAGAGGATGGACTTGATGGGGGAAAAAGTGGACTGTTTTCCAAGCTTTCCATAGCCAAGAAGGCACAGAAAGATAGATCTAACTTTAGGAGGGAAGGGGAAGGCAGAATGGGGAGGGAGGAGGCCAAAAAAGATTCTTTTAGTTAGAGAGAGACTCAAAACCGAATTGCTAGTTTTAGAGAGAGGAAGAGGGAGTGGGGAGAGGGAAAAGTAGCTTTAAATGAGGGATAATGATGGGGGGGCGTTTCTGGCCCTAGCCCACTTTTTGAGGTGGGGTCATTTATGCCAGTTTGAGCTGTCTTTATTAAAAAAAGGTGGGAAATCTGATTTTATTGAAAGATTTTGCATTTTCAGCCCAATTTCTTTAAAAAAAAAACGTATGATTCAAGTTTGACCCCTACATATTAGGGGCAGGGAAACCCAACATTTTTCTCCACATGGCCTTCTCCCATTGCACCATTCCTTAATGACTGTCATTAGGCTTGGGGCAAATTAAAGGGCCCAAGAAGACCCCAAACAAGTCCTAATGATAGTGTAGTCCTAATGGTTAGACCTCTAGTCCTAGATCATGGAAGTCCTTATTGGAGATGATAAAGAGGTGTGTCAATCCCTCTTGTCTTGAATCGTGAAAGTCCATATTGGAGAGGATAAAGACACCAAGAGGTGTGTCAATCTCTCTTGTTTGTGCCATTCCTGTACTCTCAATCTACTAAGTAATCATTCAAAGAGGCAATTGTTAAGCTAGACAAATTGAGCCACTCTATTCTCCACCCATGCTTAATCAAAGTTGTAACCTGAAAGAATGAACTCAGATGAGAATATCTCTTCAAAGGCTCTCATCCTAAAATCCAGATGCATGTAAAAAACATCCCATAAACTTGTCGAAGTGTGGGCCCAAGAATCAGGCAAAAGGTAGACTTAAAAAGGGTCCTCTAAGAATGCCATGTCAACTTTTTTGTAAAAAATGGGCTGATGGTTAAATTTTTGCAAATCAAATCAAAGTTTGTTGGAGATTGTAGATTCGGAATCTACTATTCAAGATCTTTCCAACAGTGATATATAGCATGATGGGAAATTTGAACTAAGATGAGAACATCTCTTTAAGGGTCCACATCCTAAAAGCTAGATGCATGTGAAAAACATCCCATAAATTTGTCAAAGTGTGGGCTCGAGCATTCGAAAAAATTTGGACTCAAAAAGGGCCCTCTAAGAAATGCCATGTTGAAGCTTTTTCTTTAAAAATGGGTGTGAGAATGATGGGAAGTTTAACATATTCAAGAAGTTTCCAAATTGGTGATGACACTGTACGTTACATGCCATGTCATCACCAATTTGCGAACAATACATAAAAATGTCCATCATGCCATGTCATCACCAATTTGGGAACTTCTTGAATATGCAAAATGTTCCATCATGCAATATATCATTGGAAATATCTTAAAGAGTAGATTCCAAATCTACAATCATCGACAAACTCTAAATTGATTTGGAAAAAATTAACCACCAACCCATTTTCAAAGAAAAATATGACATGGAATTTCTTAGAGGGCCCTTTTTGAGACCAAATTTTGCCTAATGATGGTTAATGTCAAATGCAATGCCCTACACATGGGACTCATCATATTTGTGCCATTTCATAGGGTCCTTCTTGTACTTGAAGTCTTGCAAATAAATCTGAATGGGGTTCAAGAACTTGATGGACTATGACATCTAGGGAATCTTGATTTAAAGTAATAAATCATATGATCAACCCACACATTCATTGTTCATTGTTCAAGTTTTATGGTTATGATCCTTATCCATCGGAAGCCTTTGTGCCTTAGAAAGAATGCAAAAACAAACCAATGTTGTCGGGCTTTGCCCAACCACACTTGAGAGCACAAACAACTCAACCGAGAAACCAAATTACTATGGCCTAGTACACAAATGCATAGTCGAGGTGTGTCACTCACCACGTGACATCTTGTTGTATGTGATGATGTTCTCATGCAATCGCACCCACAAGATCCACTATGTCGTTGCTATGCCACTGCACAAAGCTCAACCCTCCTCTCACCACTTAATCTCTCACACTCACTCTCTCACATACAGCAAGCGAGCATACGTAAGAGCTCAAAGAAGCAAGCAAGCAAGAGCATAAGATAGTAGATAGAGGAGCAGAGCACTCTATTAAATTAGCATAAAAGAATGAATTATGAGAGGTACATTTTGCCTCTTATGTGTGGCTACCAGCCAAAGTTAACATTAGATCCTAGGGCTCATTTGTCCACTCTAGCTTGCGTATAATCCATAAATAATACTCTCTACCTAAAATCCCGTGGTGCACCTTTAATATATAAGCATCGAGCACACATGTAAAGTATACAATACACGATTTTCAAGTAAATTCTGACCATTTTGGTCCTGTACCCCGAAGGTGGTGAAAATGATACAGTGTGGATGACATCGACACCATAGAGGTCTCTGGCATGGGTTCACATACCACCCTTCCTGATGCAGATAGTACCAATCCACCCTTAATAGTACCAATCCAGACAATCTGGGTCCAAGATAGGGTCACTTGTATCAATCCATGAAAGGTCCATGCTCACGGCTTGTAGTAATAGCACAATCCTACTTCATTCTCTTCTTTTGATATGTACTCTTTCACATCATATTTTTTTTAAAAAAAATTATGGTTAGTCAGATTTTTAGAATGTGTATAGGTTCTATATTGTTGAACATGTTAGTGGAAGCTATACTATCCTGGTTAGATTTTTCCAATAGACTCCCTCTTGATATGTACATGAAATTTGTCGAGGAGAGAAATGTGGGGGATAAGAGTAATGATATTAGCATGATTTCCCCCTTCTTTTTCTTCCTATCATACCTTGACCTCACGGAAGGTATTATAGGTTTTTTGTAACCATCCCTTCCAGCTATGCACCATCAATGCTTGTTGGCTAGAAGCACCATTTATTAATTATTGTTGTATATCAATCTCTAGCTTTAAGGGTGGTAAGGGGCATTTATAAGACCGGGTGGAGCTTATGGGTTCTCTGGAGTTGACACTTGCGGGCTGCAAGGCAACTTGTCCTTGGATAGGAGTGGTCACTGATGTGGATATCCAATGAGCTTCGATAGGGCAACTTGGTGAGTATTTGAACTTGCATTTTAATAATTACCCTACTTGTTTTACTTATGGATATCTTTTTTGCATTGTATCACTATTTAACACAAGAAGATGATGCTCAAAGTGACGGTGATGATGAAGGTGGTGGGGCACACGGTGATGATGAAGGTGGTGGGGCACATGGTGAAGATGCAGGTGAAGATGAAGATGATGCATTAATTTAACTAGTTTTCAATGTCTTCATCTTTATTCATTTTTGGACATGAACAACTTATGGAATTTGCAACTCTATTTGTAATTTGCAATATAGTTCATACATTAATATATTGGAAATATTTTTTTTATTTTAAGTATTTAAGTAATTTTAAATAATGTGATTAAGTAGTGTTTAAATTTAAATAATGTGATTAAGTAGTATTTATATAATGTGATTTAAAATAAATAAGGATAGAATGGGGGAGAGATTTGGCGACACATGTCTCCACATATCTCCCCCATTCTATCCCCACTTTTTTTGGCAGATAGTTTGTGGCAAGCTATAGCCATGCATGGCTATACACGCTACTATATACACGATTATATATGTGGGTACATGCATGATTATATGCACGACTATAGCCGGTTGTCCTTGCATCCTGAAGTGATTGATACCATCTTTCCAGTAGAAGTGAACACGGATCCACCACCAGTGCAAGGATAAACTCATCAACTCCACTGTGCCGCAAACCCCAAAATCTTTGTATACTTTGTATACAACACACTATAGTATACCTTCTTCTCCTAAGAGGGTATCTCAATCGGAGATAGAAAAACAGGGTCATGAGGAGAGAGGCAGACTACTAGATCGTGTGTCAAGGAAGCTAGCTTTGATACCGATTGTTGGAGATAGGGTTAGGGTTGCAACAATGCACACACACAAGATAGAGAAGCTTGAGAGCACACAAACTCACTAGATTAGAATAGACAAATGTGTGCCAGATACAAAAGATAAGTACACACCCCAAATTGAGTAGATAAGAGGGTGTACATATGCACAGGGGAAAAGAAACCTCCTAGTGAGGGAAAAAGTGCCCCGACAGTCCTAAGTGTGTTCACACACATCACTACCATATTATAAGATTCCTCCCTCCATATTTTGAGGTATGAAGGTGTAAGAACCTCCCCTTCTGAGCTTATAATTATTCCCCTCACTAAAATAAAAGAAAGATCCTATTTTACCTTGTTTTGGCCTGGAGAGAGAAAATGTCTAGAGAGAGATAATTTAAAATTAAGAAATTTTTTGATATAAAAATCCTCCTAGTGTCTAAAATGGTTTCCCCTGAAACAGAAATTCAAAAAGAACTTTCCAATGTGCAATCGAAATTAATTGGAAATAGGTATAAAGGACCTTAGCAGCCTAAGGGTCCATATTTTCAAAAAAATTTAGATTATAGTCCAATTAAGATTCCTATAGGCCAATAGGATCAATCCAAGTATAGGGAGGAGGTAAATTGAAGAATAAAAAAAAAAACCCCAAAAATGAGTAAGTGCTCACATAAGATGAAGAGTGGACTAAGGACCAAAGAAAAGAATTAAAAAACTGAATTTTGACACCTCAGTGTGGGGATCTCCCCTCATGAAGTAGGCACCTTTTTCTCATCATTACCCCCAATTTTTAATCATTAAAATGCGATATTTTCATCTCTCCTCTCTCCTATTTCAAAACTAGATTCAAAAAGTAAGTTGAACTGACCAAAAAATGGTCAAAAATTGACCAAACTGATCTGGAAAATTCTAGAATCAGTTTGCTTGGTTAGAGGCTCACTTTTTCCTATAAATAGAAGCCTCCCCTTTTGTAAAATATTAATGGTATTTATGCACTGTTACTCTAATATAAGTCAATATCAGATAAAATGGAAAAAATCCCTCAAAATGGGAATGTATTTTAAAATTTTGTTTTGGCCATAACTTGAACATGCAAACTCCAAATTTGTCGGACAAAGTAGATCTAGATTCTACTTTTCAAGCTCTTTCCAATGATATGTCACAAGAATATGTTTTGATAAACTTTTGGATGAGTTTACCATACCCCCACCTTTTTCATGGGAATGGGATTTTTCCCACTTTATCTAATATTGTCTTTACTCTTGTCCTGAGCCATCTACATTGAATTTTTTAATAATTCAATTATTTTTTACCTAATCCTCTCCAAAGTGAATTGGTGGCCACTATTGCTTCAAACAATAGTAGAACCCTCAATCCCTCAAGCCAAAGGAGAGCTTACAACCTCCATGTAAGCTAATTTTCTTAATTTGTTTACAAATTTTAATGAAAAATCTATGGTTTTCTTGATTTTTATGAATTGCAGATGATTGAATTATCATCAAAAAGCAGCCTATGGTTGCTCTATCCACTACAGAGGCCAAGTATAGAGGTGCTGCTATGGCAGCATGTGAGGTAGCTTGATTGAGAAAGCTACTTGCAGATTTGGGTCTATCAGTGGGTGGATAGACAAGTTGTCATTTTGTGTGATAACAGTAGCAGTATAAAGTTGGCTAGGAACCCAATCTTTCATGCTCGCACGAAGCATATAGAGGTCCACTACCATTTTGTGAGAGAAGGTTTTGGCAGAAGACATTGACCTTGCTTATGTCAGCACGGTCGCTGACATCTTCACCAAAGCATTGGGTATGGAGAAGCTCCGTAGATTCAGGGCTTTGCTTGGTGTACATGAGATGGAGTTGAGCTCGAGGGGGATTGTTGAGATATCGAGCTCATCTAGTGAGGCAGTGGACACTGATGACCCGCCTAGGGGATAGGCCCCACACTTACACTAGTGGCATGGTTGGTGAGATCATGGGTGATATGCAGCCAGTGGGATGACAGGCTGTGTGACAGCCATCCTAGAGACTGGCATAGTTATAGCGCCAGCTCATTTAGTTGGGTTCATACTATAGAGAACCCTAGTATGTATTTGGTTGAGTACCTTTTCATATTGTGTGTACTCTTATCTTTGTATATGGTGTGTTAAGTGTTATGTGAAGAAGAAGAAGATTTTCAGCCTCTCACTTTGTGTGTTCTCTTTTAGGGTTTTGTGAGTGTGTGTGTGCTTGCAAGACCTCAAGCTCTCTCCCCCCTGCATCTTTTCAAGCATGTCATCTAATCTAAAATTGTTATAATGTCTTCATTTCTTGCCTCTTGTGACATTTACTTCATGTTGATCTACATCTCTCCGTTGACTTGAAAGCTCATCATTGCCTTCACCTCGATCGTGAAACTCTTGCCCCTCACGTGCATCAGAACAAAGGCTATTTTCCCATATACCCAGTTCATCTTCAAGATCTTCCACATGCCTACTATGTGTTGGTAGGGCTATGCACCTTGCTGTTGAAAATTCAAGGTCCCCCATTTGCCATGATTCTGAGACCATAGTTGTCCCCTCCTTATGCTTCCCAGTCTATAAAAATATAGAAAGTGGCACAATAACCAAAAAGTGTAAGGGTTAATTCTAGACATGTAGTGGAGTCAGATATACCTTTCTTCTCAATCAACTTGAAACTTGACTCTTCCACATTGTCAAAGCCCATGATGCTAAAGTGTTGACGGAGGTTTGCTACGCTCCAATGCTTGCTTGCAGCCACTCACTCAATCCATCCATTTTGCATCATCACAACTACCTCAATATGCACAATTTCTTCTTCTGAGGCTTGAAGTGGGATTCATGTCTCGTGCTTTTGCATCCATCTTTGGCAGTGCAGACGCATGTAAAAAATAGAGCATGCCTTCAAGAACCTAAAAGACGCCGTAGAATACACTACATTGCACTTGTACACATCACCTTGATGTGACCCCTCATTAACCTCCCAACCCTCTCCTAGTAATCCTTGAATGAGGTCAGATCATACCTCCTTTATTACAACTATACATTGTTTTTGTTTGGTGCATTGGCATGGAATTGAACATGTGCACAAAAACATGTAAAAGACAAAACCAATTTAGCCCTACTGACCTAGATGCCTTTGAAAACTTGACTGCTGGTGTCTTGATATCACTTACCATCTTAAACTTTAAGCATAAGATGGTCCAAGCATTAGGTTTGGGCCATTCGGGATTGTTAAGAGGGGGGTTGGGGATCTCTTCTTGCTTGCCAAATAAACTTGGTTTTTTATCTACAAAATATGAGTGAGAAAAGAAAAAGATATTGTTCTGTACAAGCTCACTTGGGCTTTGAGATACAAACAGTGCCTCTCCAATGGATGCATGCATAGCATAGAAAACTCCAGTGAGGATTTAGAGTGGTTGTTTCTTAACATAATTAGAGGGGAAAATATTTGCAGATAGAGATATAAGAAAATGGAGAATCATAAGAAAATTTGAAACAAAAAATCCAATATTAGCATGTTGTTAAAGCTGTGTTTTTATTACACTGACAATTTAGAGGAAACCTTGGTTGTTGGCCTTGAATGTAAAGGTCTCTAAGGGTATACACATGTTGCAATATGGCAACAAGTCCTTCCTTCTTAGTATGCTTGAAGCCTTGTTGTTAAAACCCTAAGATCTCTCTAGATAATCAATATGCATAAATCAGGCATAAACTCTACCACACCCATAAACTCTACCACCCCCGAGCCCAAGGGTTGCACACATAAAATATAATGGAGTACCACATACCTTAACCTTGGTGTCCCGTACCACCAAAAGGTATGACTCTAATACAACACCACTCAGCTCTATAGTGAAATGGCAAGAATGTAGATACAATGCTGTTAAATTTGTAGCAATGTGATGAGCTATGGTGGATCAAATGCTAGATTCAACATCATTAACAAAGAGATTAGATAATAATTAAGATGTGATTAGTGAGAAATTAACTGATGGCTTAATGTAGGCATGGATAATAAAAAACCAGCAAATTCTCATGAGGCCAATGCCTCAATTTATAGAGTTTACATCCAAGCATCAAAATCCCACTGATCTCTCCTTGATTCACTCCACCTCTTTTGCTTGATTCTCTCCACCTCTTTTGCTTGATTCTCTCCACCTCTCCCAGAATATCTCCACACCTCCTAAATCTCCTCATGCTACCCTTTATTCTATCCTAGTACATACTTCTCACCTTTTCATAGGTTCTCTCACATTTACAGATTCTCTTTAATAGCCTCTTGTCCACGGGCTTATTCCCGCACACACCCTATTCACTTGTATATTACAACACCTCCCTTTAAGTGAATACTCCTAGCACACCTGGACCCTATACCAAGTTTCCCTCTTACTTGATAGTCCGCGACCAGTGCTGCCTAGCACACCTCCCCTCAAGTGAATAATCCTAGCACACCTGGACCCTATACCAAGTTTCCCTCTTACTTGATAGTCCGCGACCAGTGCCTAGCAGACCTCCCCTCAAGTGAATAATCCTAGCACACCTGGACCCTATACCAAGTTTCCCTCTTACTTGATAGTCCGTGACCAGTGCTGCCTAGCAGACCTCCCCTTAAGTGAATAATCTTAGCACAGCTATACCCTATACCAAGTTTCCTTCTTACTTGATAGTCCGCGACTAGTGCCTCAAGTCCCTAAACTCATAGTCCTTGACACTCTCTCTCTCTCTATGTGTCCAAGACTTCTACAAGTGCCCGTGACCTTGACTAAAGTGCTCACACATACATCTACCACATGGCCTACATCATCGGCGGTGGCTCACAGGTGGTTTTACTCTGTTGGGGCAGCTTACATTGGGTTGTGGGTTTTCTCTCTCTCTCACTTTGAGAGATTTTCACATGGCTCCTCACTTCATGGAGCCTCACATCTTCTCTTGTCTTCAGTCTTTTTGTCGTGTGGCAGCTTATCTTCATGCGTCTATGTCTTCCTCTTCTTTCAGTCTTCCTCTTCTTTCAGTCTTCTTCTTCTCTTCACGCGTCTATGTCTTCCTCTTCTTTCAGTCTTCTTTTTGTGGTAGCTTCTCTTCACGTGTCCATATCTTCCTTCAATGCTTCCTCTAGCTTTTCTTCTCGGTGTTGATCCTCCTCTTGGGGAAAGAGATGTTCTTCTTCTTTCATGGCTATGGCCATGAGCTTGACTGTCAGTTCTTGCTCCATGTGAGCAACATGTTTTAGTGTATTGTTGACAGTTCTTTTGGGTTTTTGATGTTTATCTTGTGTCATTATGCAATGCAAACCCAAATCTATGTGGGAGGTCTTGCCTCCTACCTTATTCTGGACAAGGGTAGTGTCTGATCCCATTTTTACAAAATGATGTAATGTGCCCAATACATAATGCATATAACATTCATTCTTATGAATATTCCCAAATGCAACTCTGGTTGTGATAACTTGAATTTGTGTGTGGGTTAAATGCAAGACGATGATTACCACAAATTTATCAGCATAATTTTACTAAAAATTACATTAAATCAAGGGTAACAAATCTGTACGGAATGGTTGGAGTATCAAACCATCTCCAAATTGTAATTTGAAGTTGTAGGGATCTGTATCAGATATCTAATGGGTAATTTGAACCCTCAATTGCACCAAAATATAGTGATTAGTACTGATTAATCACTTATTAGCAAATTAATCCTCTATTTTGTGTGCAAAAAATAGAGTATGTGGGGAGTCTAGATCTGAGGCCTTAGAGTTAAAATGAGCTCAAATCCTTTCAATTCCATCAATAACAATTAGTCTAGTAGAGGATTAAGCCAAGAAACACAAGATTTGACCAAACATTGAATGCTTAATCTCTGTTTTACCAAAGTCACTTGTAAATTTGGCGAAGAGCTTGGATCTCATTGTAGACTTGATCAAATCAAAATCTGTCTTCACCAGCTTGTAGAGCACCCTTGAAAACCCCTAGGGCCAAGAGGAATTAGAGCCATTTCATCTGTGGAAGACAAGATCTGCAATTTCTTCAAAAAAAGATGCGTTGGAAAAATCACGATTTTCTCCTGCTTGCACTGGCGGTTTGATGAATTTCTTGAATGGGCTGCTGGAGCCCAATGTTAGAGCCTAATGGGTATGGCTATGTGTGGCTAAGAGCTTTTGCCCTAATGTTTCTCCTAAAGGGAGATCAAGCCCCTCCACTAGCTGGGGGTGCAGAGACTACTTAAAAAAGAGGTAAAAAATCTAATTATCTACTAATCATAATTAGCCAAGTGATTAGCAAGATAATGGGCTCACAAATTGATGGATTCTAGGCTAGGATCTGATACCATGTTAAATTTGCAGCAATGTGATGAGCTATGGTGGATCAAAAACTGGAATCAATATCATTAACAAAGAGATTAGATGATAATAAAGACATAATTAGTGAGCAATTAACTGATAGCTTAATGTAGGCATGGATAATCAAAAACCAACAAATTCTCATTAGGACAATGCCTCAATTTATAGAGTTTACATCCAAGCATCCAATCCCACTGATTTCTCCTTGATTCACTCCACCTCTTTTACTTGAGTCTCTCCACCTCTTGCAAAATATCTCCACACCTCCTAAATCTGCTCATGCTACCCTTTATTCTCTCCAAGTAGATACTTCTCACCTTTTCACATGTTCTCTCACATTTACAGATTTTCTTATACAGCCTCTTGCCAAGGGCTTGTTCTCGCACACACCCTATTCACTTGTATATTTTAACAAATCCTCTACCCACCAAGAGAACATCCCTTGCATGTGCCCCATGCCCCTATTATATAGGAGGGCCCTCAAGTGACTCTTGACTCTCCATTTCCCATGTGTGACCCTTGGATGCCTAACCCTAACCTTAACCCTTAAGGTTAGTCCTAACCCATGCTCCACTAGGCTTGTTCCCATGCTCCCATGCTCACAAGCCTAATGTGGGTTAGCCTCCTAGTATATGCACATTTAATGTGCACATAACATACTTCCCCTCTCTCAAAACATTGCACTCTTGCAATGAAAAGAAGGAAATTTGCACTGAACATTCTCAACTGACTCCCAAGTCGAATCCTCTATTTCCCTATATTTTTAGAAGGGGTAAGTGGACTTTGAAGATGAAGACGAGGTTTCTTCTTCCTAACCATGACCTATGCTAGGGGGTGGGTGGCTAGGCTTGTGGGTTTTTATAAACTCTTGTAAGTCAGGGATTTATAGTAGGATATTCAATATGGGTGGCATCAAAATTTGTATTGTACATTGGTTAACATGGATTCTAAGTGTTTGTAGATATTAGAGTATAGCTTTAGAATTCCAAAAGGATGATTCAAAGTAGACTCACATAAGTTAAGATGTTGGTGAGTATTAGAAACTTTGAGCCACCCATGACTTATAATCCACTGATAGCTATGTGCTACCACCTCATAGTTTTCCGATGTCTCGAGAATGTCATATGGAACAAACAGGTCTAATTTTTTGATACTATTGTCCAGACTTTTAGAATTTTGGAGTACCCGACACCAACTACAAAGTTTAAACACAATAGGATGTAATGGGACACGGTTGTGGAAAACTCAATGAATGCTCTAGAATGGGCATACCCTTTGGAAAGAAACGGCCGTAGCAGAGAAGGAATGGCCTTGGCAAATGTGGAACGGCCATGGCATTGTCAGATTCAGAGATTTTTCTAGATTTTTCAAAGGGTTTCAAGGAGTTTAAGGCTGTAGGTCTAACAACCACCCACTTTATTCCCTAACAAATTCAGTTGTACCCACTTGGTTGAATGTAATTAAATGCTCTTTATGCGAATTTAATGTAATTATTTCATTTTTAATGCAAACTGCCACATTCATGGCTAAAGATCTTCCTAGAGTTTGCCACCTAAGAAGGGAATGGGAGTGGAAAATTTGCCATGGTCATGGCCTGTAAAGGGAATTGCCTTTTGCTTCTTAGAACTGTCTCTAGAATGTGATTTTTACCTGGTTTTCTCTCAAATTCTTGCTAATTCAATAACCTCCCACTAATTATTTGGATTTTGATTCAATAAAGATCTAGAGCTAGTCTCAAGCTATCTATTGATGCCTATAATGCTTAATGAAACGTAACTAATTGATATTAAATTGTTTGGATTTTGATTCAATAAAGATCTAGAGCTAGTCTCAAGCTATCTATTGATGCCTATAATGCTTAATGAAACGTAACTAATTGATATTAAATTGTTAATTAAGCTAAGGTACAAGCTAACCTAACTAATCTCAATGCTCGATCATCAACCTTAAATGCTCCATGTTATCACCATGAACAAACAAAAACAAGCTTAAAATGAAGCAACCAACCGATAGATTTGCGCTCCAACCGGGCCAAACAAGGACTCTAGAAAATGAACAAAGTGAAGGACCCTAAGCTAAATGAATTCCCTGGCAACGGCTCCAAAGATGTTAAACCTTGCACACAAGAGAGAGAGAGAGAGAGAGAGAGAGAGAGAGAGAGAAGAGAAGAGAGACAACATGCAAGGGTCGAGTCCGAAGAGTTGCACTTAACAACCCCTAATGAGGGTTAACTCCTCGACGTGAAGCCGCTAGGGGCTCACTCCACCTCTACTTGTGTCACACCCAAGTAGAGATTCAATGGTTAGGTAGAGAGCAAGAAGGAGGGAGCTATGGAAAGATCAACCTTCACTTCATGCCACATGCAAGAGGGACTTAGTGGAGAGCAAAGGAAAGGGAGAGAAGGAGAGAAGCTAGAGCACCACCATCCCTACAAACACACACCGACAATGAAGCATGCAAGCAAGTAAACACAAGCATGTATACATCCACAAGCTTAAAAGAGAGAGAGAGAGAGAATAGGCAAAACTCCAATGAGACTAATGTTATTGTCCCTTTTCATATTTCATAAATGTCTTATATACAAGAGCTCATAGCCTACAATGGACGGCCGCCCATTTATAATTAGGGGCCCAAAACTAGTCTTCTTAGCTCTATGTACAACTATTCCTCATGACCCGCATTACACAAGTCATAAGCTCAGTCATCCCATGTCTCCTTACATTAAGAGTTTAGCGTGGTTACAAAAGAGAATGGCACGGGCATGGCAGAATTGACATGGCTATGGAAAACACAATGAATGCTCTCGAACGGGCATACCCTTTGGAAAGGAATGGCCGTGGCATTGTCAGATTCAAAGTTTTTTTCGGATTTTTCAGAGGGTTTCATGGAATTTAAGGCTGTAGGTCTGACAGCCACCCACTATATTCCATAATAAATTTAGTTGTATCCAATTGGTTGAATGCAATTGAATGCTCTTTATACAAATTTAATGCTATTATTTTATTTTTAATGCATATTGCCACATTCAGGGCTAAAGATCTTCCCAGATTTTCCCATTGAAACGGGTGTGCCAAATGTGCCACGGCCGTGTCCTGTAAAGGGAATAACCATTCGCTTCTCAGAATTACTTATAGAATGTGATTTTTGGCTAGTTTTTCTCCCAAATTCCTGCTAATTCATGTATCTTCCTGCTAATTGTTTGGATTTTGATTCAATAGAGAGCTAGAGCTAGTCTTTAAGCTATCTATTGATGCCTGAAATGTTTAATGAAACCTAACTAATTGAGATTAATTTGTTGATTAAGCTAAGGTACACACTTGATGAAAAAAGAACAAGAAATCAAAGATTTGCATGAATGTCAAGCACAATGTTTAAGCACTTACTTGCTTCTCTTATGCTCGATGAAGTTCTCAATGCTCCAATGCTCGATCATCAACCTTCAATGCTCCATGGAATCACCATCAGCAAACAAAAACAAGCTCAAAATCAAGCAACCAATCGGTAGATTTGTGTTCCAACCACGCAAAAGAAGTACTCTAGCAAATGAACAAAGTGGATGACCCTAAGCTAAATGAATTCCCCGGAAAAAGCTCCAAAGATGTTAAACCTAACATACTACCTTGCACACAAGAGAGAGATAGAAGAGAAGAGAGAGACAGCATGCACTTGGGTTGACTCCTCGATGTTGTGTTTGGCAACCCGTAATGAGGGTTGACTCCTCGATGTGAAGCTGCTAGGGGATCACTCCACCTCTACTTGTGTCACACCCAAGTAGAGATTCAATGGCTAGGTAGAGAGCAAGAAGGAGGGAGCTATGGAAAGATGAACGTTCACTTCATGCCACATGCATGCAAGAGGGACTTAGTGAAGAGAAAAGAAAAGGGAGAGAAGCAGAGAAGCTAGAGAATCACCATCCCTACAAGCACACACTGACAATGAAGCACACAAGCAAGCAAACACAAGCAAGCATATGTTCACAAGCTTAAATGAGAGAGAGAGAGAGAGAGAGAGAGAGAGAGAGAGAGAGAGAGAGAGAGAGAGAGAAGAGACAAAACTCAAATGAGACTAATGAGATTGTCCCTTTTTATATTTCATAAATGTCTTATGTACAAGAGCTCATAGTTTACAATGAACAACCGCCCATTTATAATTGCAGGACCAAAACTAATCTTCCTAGCTCTATGTACAACTATTCCTCATGATCGGCATTACACAAGTCATAAGCTCGGTCATCCCATGTCTCTTTTATATTAAGAGCTTAGCATGGTTTATAAAAGATGAGTATAATAAGCGTAGCCATACTTGCAAAAGTAATGTTAACCAGAGTGGTTAACAAAGGGCAACACATATCCCACGGGAGATTCAACCCACTCTTCTTTTCACAGTGACCTCTACTCGATTCTCCCTCACTCTCTTATATATTTTATTTGGTTTATATTGTTAATTAGTGCACGTACATGTTATACTCTAGTTTTTGGTGTTGATAAATTAGAGTTTACTTCTCCAAGAATCTTAAGGTCCTAACAACCATTATAATACTTTAAAAAAATTTGATCAAATTTTAATGCAGTGTATAACACTACTACAGGATGACCCATTTCCGACACCTAGTTTTGACGGTGGTGCATCGTCAAAATACACGTCGATATAAATGTCACAAATACACGTCGATATAAATACACGTCAAAATACACCTAGTTTTGACGGTGGTGCATCGTCAAATACACGTCAAAATAAGCATCGATATAAGGGAGGGAAATTCAAAATTTGAATATGAATTTGCATAAAAAAAGTGAATTGAAATGAGCATCAAAATAACCATCGACACAAGAATCAAAAATAGTTTTTATTAACCTTTATTTCGATGCTTTCAACGTCTATTTCGACGACTCTAGGAAATTTTTAACAGAATTGTGATGCCTCACTTTCAGCATTTTCAAAAACTAAAGCAGGTTCACCTCTCTCCCCAAACATATGTAGGTTCTCTCCTCTCTCCTCTCTCCTCTCACCTCCCCCATCCCTAAACCCTAAACCTAAGCCCTCCCCCCATCTCTTTCTTGCTTCATATGTTTTTGTATGCCTGTGGTGCTAACATGCTGTGTTGTTTTTTTTTTTTGCAGGTTCTATTCCCTCTCGCAATATTCTGCACATTTTCTCCTCTCACCTCTCACCTCCCCCATCCCTAAACCCTAAGCCTAAGCCCTTTCCCATCTTTTTCTTGATTTAGATTTTTTGTCTGTGTGGGATAACATGCTATGTTTTTTGTTTGTTTTGCAGTTTCTAATTCTTAACTATCATTAATCAATTAACTTCAATAGCATTCATCAAATTATGTAACTCTTCACTACCATTCATCAATTAACTTCAATAGCATTCAAAAACCATTCCAATTAAGCTTCTCAAGCTTGAGAGGGGTTGAGAAGATAGAAACATTGAGAAATTATAGAAAATGATCAAAATTCACTAATTACCTTACAAATTGCTTGATTCTTTGTTCACGGTAGAGGCCCCCAACCAATCAATTGGCTAAGTATGTTGATGGAGCCACCAATGGGGATTGAAGAAAGAGAGAAGCTCGAAAAACTAGTGAATTATTAATGAATTCACAGTTCTTGGCTTAGGTAGAGTAGAGTAACGATGCATAAACACTATATATTTTTCAACAAGGGGGAGGCTTCTATTTATAGGAAAAATTGAGCTCCTAACCAAACAAACTGATTCTAGAATTTTCTAAATCAGTTTGGTCAATATTTGACCATTTTTAGGTCAGTTAAGCTAACTTTTTGGAACTACACTTGAATGAGGAGAGAGGAGAGATGAAATATCTCAATTTTTATGAGTTTAAAACTCATTCAAGCATGTGAAATATGCACCTCCTTTAAAGAACTCCCCTTCCTTACATATGTGTCAAAATGGAATCATTATACCCAAAATATCTCATATTTTTAATATTGCTCATAGTTTTTTACTAGTAAACCTTGTACATTTTCAACTCTTCATCTTATGTGAGCATTTACTCATTTTTGGATACCCAAAATATCTCATATTTTTAATATTGCTCATAGTTTTTTACTAATAAACCTTGTACATTTTCAACTCTTCATCTTATGTGAGCATTTACTCATTTTTGGATATCTTCTTTTACAAATTGGATTTATCTCCTCCCTACACATGGATTGATGCTATTGGCCCATAGGAACCCTAATTGGACCATAATCCAAAAATTTCTGAAAATCTAGACCCTTAGGCTAAGGTCCTTTATACTCATTTCCAATTAATTCCAATTGCACATTGGAAAGTTCTTTTTGAATTTCTGTTTCAGGGGAGCTTATTTTAATAAGATGAGATAATTTTCTATCCAAAAATATTAAAAATATGAATATTCTCTCTCTAGAATATTTTCTCTCTCTAGGTTAAAACAGTTAGAAACAAGTCTTTTATATTTCTGAAGAGGGATTGATTACAGGGGAAGATGCTGGACATTTTGAGAGGCTGGGGAGGAATCTTCAATTTTCTCCCACTTGAAAAACGCGAGATGCCCTCATCTCGCAAACTGGGGGTAATTTCGCAAGATGCACAAGTATGAGACTGAGAGAAAATTTTTAATTAAGATTAATCACCAATTAAAAAAAGTCTCAAAGAGAGTAAGGGTCAAGACAAGAACAAGATTTAAACTTTATTCATTCTTGGAACATATACAGTAAAGATAGAAGAACTCTTTACACTTCCATAAGCCCGTCCATCATATGATCACAAAAGCAGCACTCACAAGCTGCGCACGTATAAGGTAACTCATCTATGGGAATAATTCTGTTGGTTATTGCCGCACCTATCTCAGTGGTATGAGGTGATCTAACAAAAGGACCTCTGAGAGGCAAGCCAAAAAATGGGGTAAAGACATATCTTCTGATGAGGAAGAAAACACGCCAGTAAGAAGACCCGCTCAGAAAACCCAAGATGTCTTGATCTCATGACGCAGTAGTATCGGGAACCCAAACCCAAGGCTTCAATAACCATGGCCAAGCAGACATTGTTACGAAAGTGCTATTGACCCGAGGGTGTTACCCTAGTTATGTCTTGATAGGTCTGCCATTTGGTCTGAGCTATAGACGTTCCCAAGTGAGAAAAAAGTGAGCGCTCATACTGTTCTATAAAATCTTTCTTCACAGACTCACTTGCGTCTTGAAGGTGAGAAATCATCATGGATAAAACTAATTCCTGTTGCCAAGCCATGAAGGAAATTAAGAAGAAGGGAGATTGATGGAAGTAAGATTACTGTGATAATTTTTGTTAATAAGTATTCATGCTTCATGCTTCCAACAAAGAGTGGTCAGTTGTGTAGTGAGTGATGCGGAGGAAAGGTACGCCTTAATGCACGGGATGTATGCCCTTCTCGAGCAACTTGAGCGAGAGGGCATCGACGTGAACTGGACGGATGTGGTGAATATGGTAAATCTCTACATTTTTCACCCATCAAATAGTTTTTTCCTCACTTGTTATTTTTGAGTTTTTGCCCCTTGAATACTCTTTTGTAGGGACCAATGCCAAACCCTGAGGACAACAATGATGATTAGGTTCTATGTATAAGAGTTGGACCTCTAAATACATTTTTGTTGGCTCTATGTATAAGCATATTTTGTATACATATTTATATCGGCTCCGTGAGCTATGTAACTTCTTCTACTTAAAAAAAAATCAATTTTGTGACTTTTGAGTACAGAATAGGGAAGTACTCTGAAAACTGGTCTGTAAAACTGGTATACTGGTACATTCAGCTCTACTGTAGGACTACACCTGGGTATACCATTATATATAAAAAACCTACATCCGTCGAAATAGACATCACTGTAAGCGTCAAAATACTCTTTAACAGTGTCGAAAGAGTATCGCAAAGCGTCAAAAACGAAGTCAAAAAATAACTTCTTCTTTTGAGACGGTTTTAGCGACGCATATATACACGTGTATTTCGATGCGTATATCGATGGTTTCATATCGACGCTTTTATCGACATGCATATCGACGCTTTCGAAGTTTTTTTACATGTTCATTTTTGTTAAAAAAAATCGTCAAAAATCAATCCGCCCGTAATAGTGTAACAACATTCTTGTGATACATTAAATGGGGTATCATGTGCAAACCCATCCATTCATTCCACCACCATGTGAATATACTAAAGGCATGTTACAAATGGTAAAGGAAATGGGAAGGGAGTAGCCACGCATATAACACGATTCATCTAGAGTAACGAAGTACACATTTTGAAGGTGACGACCAAATTTGATGGTGGGAATGTGAGCCATTATAATACTTCAAAAAGTTTAATCAAATTTTTAAGGAATTTGGGCATGTTGATGATTAAACCACGATCAAATTTGATGGTGGGAATGGTGAGACATTATAATACTTAGACAAGATTAATCAAATTTTCAAAGCATTTGGGCATGTTGATGATTAAACGAAGATCAACATTTTTTGCATAGATGTCTTGAGGCTAAGGCTAAGGAATGGTTGAGATTATTTAACCCTATGGAAAAATATAACTTCCTTATACTAATCCTCATTGACAGTATTGTCCCCAAGTGGAGCTACATAGAGTTTAGATGCAAAATTTATAACCTTAAGCAAGAAGGGAATTTGTGACTATGTTGTTAAGGACTAAGTGTAAGATTCCTTCCCAGCCTCTCAAGATGTCCAGCATCTTCCGGTGTAATCAAATCCCTCTTCAGAAATATAAAAGATCTTGTTTCTAACTGTTTTAGCCTAGAGAGAGAAAATATTCTAGAGAGAGAATATTTAGATTTTGAATATTTTTGGATAGAAAAATATCTCATTTATTAAAATAAGCTCCCCTGAAACAGAAATTCAAAAAAGAACTTTCCAATGTGTAATTGGAATTAATTGGAATTGGGAATAAAGGACCTTAGCCTAAGGGTCTAGATTTTCAAAAAATTTTGTATTATGGTCCAATTAAGGTTCCTGTGGGCCAATAGGATCAATCCATGTGTAGGGAGGAGATAAATCCAATTTGTAAAAGAAATTACCCAAAAATGAGTAAATGCTCACATAAGATGAAGAGTTGAATAAGGACAAGGCTAATAGTTAAAAAAGGGGAGATATTTAGAAGTAAATACTCACATAAGATGAAGAGTTGAATAAGGACAACGCTAATAGTTAAAAAAGGGGAGATATTTAGAAGTAAATACTCACATAAGATGAAGAGTTGAATAAGGACAAGGCTAATAGTTAAAAAAGGGAGATATTTAGAAGTAATGATGCATTTTTGACACCTTTGCATGGGGATTTCCCCCTCATGAATGAGGCGCCTACTTCACATGTGCAATTGAGTTTTAAATCTTCAAAAATTGAGATATTTCATCTCTCCTCTCTCCTAATTCAAGTCTAGTTCCAAAAAGTTAGCTCAATTGACCTAAAAATGGTCAAAAATTGACCAAACTGAATTGAAAAATTCTAGAATCAGTTTGTTTGGTTAGGAGCTCACTTTTTCCTATAAATAGAAGCCTTCCCCTTTGTTGAAACTTGTAAGATTCCACCCCGGTCTCTCAAAATGTCCAGCATCTTTCCCTATAATCAATCCCTCTTCAGAAATATAAAAGACTTGTTTCTAACTGTTTTAACCTAGAGAGAGAAAATATTCTAGAGAGAGAATATTCAGATTTTTAATATTTTTGGATAGAAAATTATCTCATCTTATTAAAATAAGTTCCCTTGAAACACAAATTCGAAAAGAACTTTCCAATGTGCAATTGGAATTAATTGGAAATGGGTATAAAGGACCTTAGCCTAAGGGTCTAGATTTTCAAAAAATTTTGGATTATGGTCCAATTAAGGTTCCTATGGGCCAATAGCATCAATCCATGTGTAGGGAGGAGATAAATCCAATTTGTAAAAAAAGATACCCAAAAATGAGTAAATGCTCACATAAGATGAAAATGTTTAAGGTTTATTAGTAAAAAACTATGAGCAATATTAAAAATATGAGATATTTTGGGTATCCAAAAATGAGTAAATGCTCACATAAGATGAAGAGTTGAAAATGTACAAGGTTTATTAGTAAAAAACTATGAGCAATATTAAAAATATGAGATATTTTGGGTATAATGATTCCATTTTGACACATATGTAAGGAAGGGGAGTTCTTTAAAGGAGGTGCATATTTCACATGCTTGAATGAGTTTTAAACTCATAAAAATTGAGATATTTCATCTCTCCTCTCTCCTCATTCAAGTCTAGTTCCAAAAAGTTAGCTTAACTGACCTAAAAATGGTCAAATATTGACCAAACTGATTTAGAAAATTCTAGAATCAGTTTGTTTGGTTAGGAGCTCAATTTTTCCTATAAATAGAAGCCTCCCCCTTGTTGAAAAATATATAGTGTTTATGCATCGTTACTCTACTCTACCTAAGCCAAGAACTGTGAATTCATTAATAATTCACTAGTTTTTGGAGCTTCTCTCTTTCTTCAATCCCCATTGGTGGCTCCATCAACATACTTAGCCAATTGATTGGTTGGGGGCCTCTACCATGAACAAAGAATCAAGCAATTTGTAAGGTAATTAGTGAATTTTGATCATTTTCTATAATTTCTCAATGTTTCTCTCTTCTCAACCCCTCTCAAGCAGCTTGAGAAGCTTAATTGGAATGGTTTTTGAATGCTATTGAAGTTAATTGATGAATGGTAGTGAAGAGTTACATAATTTGATGAATGCTATTGAAGTTAATTGATTAATGATAATTAAGAATTACATAAATTTCCATTTATGCTTAATTCAAATGGTTTTTATGTAATTTCTCTCTCTCACTCAAGAAATGGTCATACTCATGACCCATTCTCAATCCAAATGAAGCTTTTCATAAAGCTTTTCCTTAATCCAAGATTAATCTATACTTGAGACCAAATTAATGGCTTTTTTTCTATGCTTTTAGTTTATGTATTTCATGAATATTGATGATTTAATCCATTATGGGTTATTGATCCAATTAGGGATCATTCTAATTATTTCTTAATGATAAGCTTTATCCCTTAGAAAAATTGAGATTTATTAATCATAGCAGCGGAGCTATGGCAAAATTTTTATAAAAATTACGCATAAAATAATTTCATTCAAAGCATGAAAAGAGGACTTCCTACCATATTCTAGGAATTATCATCCTATATTAATTGAAGATATTCATTGTAATCATAGAGAAATTGATTTTTATATTATGCATAATTGATTTTCATGCATAGAGGTATGCATAAAAGATTATTATTTTAATATAAAAGTATTACTTTTATCATAATTAGATTTCATGCATAGAGGTATGCATAAAAGATTATTATTTTAATGTAAAAGTGTTACTTTTATCATATTTAAATTTCATGCATAGAGGTATGCATAAAAGATGATTATTTTATTATAAAAGTATTACTTTTAGCATAATTGAATTTCATGCATAGATGTATGCATAAAAGATGATTATTTTATTATAAAAGTGTTACTTTTAGCATAATTGAATTTCATGCATAGATGTATGCATAAAAGATGATTATTTTATTATAAAAGTGTTACTTTTAGCATAATTGAATTTCATGCATAGATGTATGCATAAAAGATGATTATTTTATTATAAAAGTGTTACTTTTATCATATTTGGATTTCATGCATAGAGGTATGCATAAAAGTTGATTATTTTATTATAAAAGTGTTACTTTTATCACAATTGAATTTCATGCATAGAATTATGCATAAGAAGTGTGACTTTTATCATATTTGAATTTCATGCATAGAGGTATGCATAAAAGTTGATTATTTTATTATAAAAAGTGTGACTTTTATCATATTTGGATTTCATGCATAGAGGTATGCATAAAAGTTGATTATTTTATTGTAAAAGCGTTACTTTTATCATATTGGATTTCATGTGTAGAGGTATGCATAAAAGATATTCTTTTTATACTAAAAGTGTGATTTTCATCATAAATGGATTTTATGCATAACTTAGATGCATAAGAGAAATTCTTTTATTCTAAAAGTGTAATTCCTACCAAATTGAATTTATGCTTAAGAAGATGCATAAAAGATGGATTTTTAATTCAAAAGTGTCAATTCTCATCTAAATTGAGTTTATACATAGGAAGATGCATAAGAGATGGAGTTTTAATTCAAAAATGTCATTTTCTTTTAAAATAAATTTATGCATAGGAAGATGCATAAAAGATTGACTTTTAAATGAGATGTGATAATATGTGATAAGATGCGTATGAGAAGTGATAGGATGTGATAAGAGGTGTATGAGATGTGATAAGATGCGTATGGCAAGTGATAGGATGTGATAAGAGGTGTATGAGATGTGAAAAGATGTGATAAGATGTGTATGAGATGTGATAGGATATGATAAGAGGTGTATGAGATGTGATAGAATGTGTTAAGATGAGTTAGGATGTGTTAACATGTGTATGGGACAAGGTAGAGAGTGTATCTGATGGGATAAGATGTATATAGGATGTGTTAGGGCGAGAATGGATGTAGTATGGATGTATGGATGTAGATACGGATGTATGTATGTATGTGGATGTGGATGTATGGATGTATGTGGATGTGGATGTATGGATGAGGATGTGAAAATGGATGTATGTATGTAGATGTGGATGTATGGATGTGAATGTGAATGAAGATGTGGATGTGGATGTATGGATGTAGATTCGGATGTAGATGTATGTGTGTGAATGTGGATGTATGAATGAGGATGTGAAAATAGATGTATGCATGTAGATGCGTATGTATGAATGTGAAATTGGATGTATGTATAATGTGGATGTATGAATGAGGATGTGAAAATAGATATATGCATGTAGATGCGTATGTATAAATGTGAAATTGGATGTATGATGTGGACGTACGAACATGGAAATGTATGTAGAATAATGAATGTGGATGTATGGATGTAGATTCGGATGTAGATGTATGTGTGTGAATGTGGATGTGTGAATGAGGATGTGAAAATAGATGTATGCATGTAGATACGTATGTATGAATGTGAAATTGGATGTATGTATAATGTGGATGTATGAATGAGGATGTGAAAATAGATATATGCATGTAGATGCGTATGTATAAATGTGAAATTGGATGTATGATGTGGACGTACGAACATGGAAATGTATGTAGAATAATGAATGTGAATGTGTTTGTGAATTAATGTGTAGTCTATATGAGTGAATGGATGAGAATGAGTACACATTGAATGGAATAGGGAATAAGTAATGTGGTCCGAGAGTGGATAATGTGGAAAGACGAGAGTTCGTTATAGAAACTGTATTTTGTGACTGTTTGTAAATGACTGTTTTATGTCAAGAATGTTGGGAAAGCATTTTGACCGTCTTAAGGATTAAAGTCATGAAGACCGAACTGATAAAGTTGTAACTGCTGACGGAGAGTCAATGGAGGACGTCTCGCGTAGCAAGGTCGGTCGAGGTCTTGACCAGCCTCGGTTCGATTTAAATGGTGAGCTTCCGGTGCGGTGGATTAGGGACCAAGGAAGCGGCCTATGAGTGAAGCGCTAGGTCACCTGCGAAGGATCCTAGAGGGTGCTGACCATACAGTGCTCGGGCTCTGGGTCGCCGAAGATACCCACACGTGCGTCGTGGAAGATATTGGAACAAGGAGTAAGAGTTGTTTTCCGAAACCGGGCATGGATCTGGTTGATTGACCTTGCTGATCCTCAACGGATGAGTCCATGGCTCTTTTATATGGATCTGTGGGTTGATCTTGCTGATCTTCCACGGAGATTCCATTCTATTATATGAATATATTGCCGGTTACTATGAGCTAGGAACTATGGAAAAGGCCCCTGAGTGAACAGGTGGTGAGCGTTCTGGTTGCCAATGATGCCATAAGTATACCGATGAATGAATGACTGGAAATAAGAATTCAACCAGAGACTTTGAGGATTGTCATAGTGACATATTGGTTTCATTAAAGGATTGTTTTAAAGTTAGCTGATGCTAAGAAAAAGGCAATTTCATATTGGGTGTGTCAGTGGTGTGACTAGTTTTATGTTTGCATGAACTTCCGGCTAGGGGGCCTTGGAACTCTTTTCCTTGGTACTCGAGACAAAACCTAACCAAATTCTTAATTGGATCCCATCACTAAAGTGGTTGGGCAATTGGCTAACCCATGGGACTGGATGGGGTTAGGCTGGACTGATGGATCCGTAAATCGAGATTTAATTTCTATTACTACGATAGATGAGGTAAATCTCGGATAGTAATTGTTCTATGGATAGGAATCAACGGCTGTGCCTCTTGATGGGGAAAAAAGCGTTGATCCCAATGATCCAAGTGCAAGTTTCTTCCTTGATTTGACCAAGTACCGTTAGAGGTGCAGTCAGATCAGTTTGATCAGTAATGATCTTAACTACGTTAGAGTAAAGAGTTATCCTGGTGGAATCGCCCGTGCTTTCCGGGTAAAGGAAGTTTTTCCGGTTTCGGTTTTGGACAAACCGATGGATTAGTCTCTTGTCCGGATATCCGTGGGCGAGGCCCCGAGTGTGAGACCCCTACCCACGCTTGATGTGCTACTTCCGCTGTTAGTATCTCGAATCCGTTGCACGGTGGAGACCGGGATCTCACAGTTGGTATCAGAGCTGGTTGAAAACTAATACGGATAAGCAAATTCTTATCATAAATTGATAATAAAAATTCAGAAAAAGCATTTTTCATAATGTATTTTCATTCCGTAAGCCTCTTTAATGAAGAATTTTTAATCAAAGAATTTTTTTTTATACATGGAAGTTCCCTACTTATCTGGTATTCCCGACCTCACCCAGTCTCAAGATATGACTACGTTTGCCTTCGAACATCTCATCTCTTCCGCTTCAACTCAAACAAGCCGAGCAAGACTCGCACGTTCGTGGATTTATATTTTCCTACCCTAGCAGAGAGAATACAGCATAAGTGGTTTGCAGGGCAATATGTCCACGCCCCTTGCGACCGCCGTACAATGCTGTGGTAGAATCTCTCATTGACTATGATCTTGTTAAAGCTGAAAATGGTGTGTGGTGTCATTCTATATCATTCAACACCTCGAAATTTTAAACTTTCATGTCGAATTTATAGACTCCTTAGTCGATTTATCCCTAAAGAGAAAATAATAGCCCCCTTCGCAGTTAGAGAACTTATGTAACAGGGCATGACTATGGCCCAGTACGGTCCTCTTATATGTCTTCCGAGGAGATTTTGAATTTTGGAGCCGAGCCACTCTATGTACTTATTGCAACTTGTATATAAATATACAAATGTTTTTCCTATTATTTAAGTGATTGTTTACGGATGATCGGATAAAGATAAATCTGTTTATCAGACTTATGTCATAGATCTCCAATAAGATCAACTGAGGAGCCAATTATGTCAAAAATTTATCAAGACGCACAAAAAGATTGTAATTGTGTGATATAATCCATGCAATTTGTTATTCAAAATGAAATTCGTAAATTAGTAATTAGGACTTCAATTGGAAGTACCGCAATTGTATAGAACCCTGACTTGCTTGAGAGCTAGACATGATGGTATTTACCTTATAGTTTCGAGTATCATGACTATCCGTATATATCGAGGGTATAACTGCAGCTCTTTACCGGCAGTATATACGAGTAAATCTAAGACTTGAAATTATAAGCATTAATGCTATCCAATTGATGAATTCAAATGTGGTTGATATGATTTTTAATTCTGTTTGGGAACTGATGAATTGAATGGGATTCTGATTGAAAAATGATGATCCCTGAAAATGGGTTGAAATGTAATAAACTGAGCGAAACCACAATATGATGATTGGGGTGAGTCCCTGTGATGATAAATGATGATAATGATTTCAGCAAATCACTATATAGATTAGTGGATTGTGCTATCAAATTGCTACTGTTAACACTTGACTCGTTAGATCAAGTTAAGAAATGACAAATTGAGAACTTACTTGTCTGAAATTTCCGTGGAAAAATGTTCATAAAGAAATTTTTCGGTCTAATGGACCATTATCGTGTTAAAGATATGAATGATATGATTGAAAGAATTGTTATTTAATGATGAGTTCTATTTAAGGGATAATTATCCCCGTATTTTGTTGGGTTGACCAGAATATAAGGAACCCCAGAATAAATTGGATCTTAAGAAAAAGAGTTGTCCTCTACTTTGCGAGATAAGGACATCTCGCACTTTTTAAGTGGGGTAGAATGTAAGATTCTCCCCCAGCCTTCGAGGTATACAGGAGTAAGAATCTCCTTTTTTGATCTTATAATTATTCCCTCTCTAAATAAAAGAAAGATTCTGTTTAAAAAGGGAAGACACTTTACCCAGAATACCTTCTCAGGAGCCCACCTGTTTTAAAGATTCAGAATGATGAGTTCAGAAGTGAGAACCGGTGTTTTGGATGCCAAGGTTTTGACCATCAGTTAAAAGATTGCCTGACTCCTACCATGAGAAGGGCACAGGGAAGTCTAGAACCCAAATTCAGAGACCAATTCCTTCATACCAATCTAATCAGGGTCCGTCTCGAACAAGATTACTTAACTCCATTAACTAGGTCCGACCCATTGATTAGGGTCGTGATGACTAGTCAAATGCTTGGCGACTTAGAGCAACAGATGCAGGCAATTCATAAAGATATAAACGCTGCCCAGGATCGACAGAGACAATCATTAGGGGAAGGTTGAGGTCTATAAGGGCCCTTTAAGCTGCCATATTATGATTTTAATGACTTTTTGTTAAAATGTTAAGTTTCTTTGACTTTAGATACCTTCTTGTTCTTCAAACGGCTAGAAGTTTGAATTTCAAAGTTTCCCGCCAAAATTGAATTTGAAATCGAGCGAGCAAAACTATATCATATGACATATCTATGGAAAGAGCTCGACAAGTAGATTCTAGATCTGTAATCTCCGACAAATTTTGAGCTCATATGTAGAAGTTATGGACGTCCGAAATTTCAAAAACTTCCCCCCCCCCACTTTTTGGAAATGAAAAGTACAAAAAGGCATCTTCTAGAGAATCTTTTGACCACCTTTAATCACCCAACATTTTTGTATACATGGCATCACACGATTGGCTCTTTTCCTTAATAACCTTTTAATCACATGGCATCTTAAAGGGCCCCTATAGACCTCAACCTTCCCCTAATGATATAGATAAGAAGAGGACAATCAGAGAATTCAAAGAAGCAGTTATAGTCTTCATTTGAATACAGACTAAAAGAATTTCTTTATCTCTAGGGGAGTATAAGTAGTTATCTCCCAGATATTGTGGACCAAAGAAAGTAGGTAACTTAGCCTACGAACTTCTTTTATCTCTTCATCTCAAAGTTCTTAATGCCTTCTATAGAAAAATGTGCCAAACCCAAATCATGGAAAGACGGTAAAACTTCAGTGGCAAGATACTGTTGGCTTCTAGGTTACGCTAGCTCCTTCCTTTATATAAGTCGTAACTCTCAATCCAAATGAAGCTTTTCCTTAATCCAAGATTAATCTATACTTGAGACCAAATTAATGGCTTTTTTTCTATGCTTTTAGTTTATGTATTTCATGAATATTGATGATTTAATCCATTATGGATTATTGATCCAATTAGGGATCATTCTAATTCTTTCTTAATGATAAGCTTTATCCCTTAGAAAAATTGAGATTTATCAATCATAGCAGCGGAGCTATGGCAAAATTTTTATAAAAATTACGCATAAAATAATTTCATTCAAAGCATGAAAAGAGGACTTCCTACCATATTCTAGGAATTATCATCCTAGATTAATTGAAGATATTCATTGTAATCATAGAGAAATCGATTTTTATATTATGCATAATTGATTTTCATGCATAGAGGTATGCATAAAAGATTATTATTTTAACATAAAAGTGTTACTTTTATCATAATTAGATTTCATGCATAGAGGTATGCATAAAAGATTATTATTTTAATGTAAAAGTGTTACTTTTATCATACTTAAATTTCATGCATAGAGGTATGCATAAAAGATGATTATTTTATTATAAAAGTATTACTTTTAGCATAATTGAATTTGATGCATAGATGTATGCATAAAAGATGATTATTTTATTATAAAAGTGTTACTTTTAGCATAATTGAATTTCATGCATAGATGTATGCATAAAAGATGATTATTTTATTATAAAAGTGTTACTTTTAGCATAATTGAATTTCATGCATAGATGTATGCATAAAAGATGATTATTTTATTATAAAAGTGTTACTTTTATCATATTTGGATTTCATGCATAGAGGTATACATAAAAGTTGATTATTTTATTATAAAAGTGTTACTTTTATCACAATTGAATTTCATGCATAGAATTATGCATAAGAGTTGATTATTTTATTATAAAAGTGTGACTTTTATCATATTTGAATTTCATGCATAGAGTTATGCATAAAAGTTGATTATTTTATTATAAAAAGTGTGACTTTTATCATATTTGGATTTCATGCATAGAGGTATGCATAAAAGTTGATTATTTTATTGTAAAAGCGTTACTTTTATCATATTGGATTTCATGTATAGAGGTATGCATAAAAGATATTCTTTTTATACTAAAAGTGTGATTTTCATCATAAATGGATTTTATGCATAACTTAGATGCATAAGAGAAATTCTTTTATTCTAAAAGTGTAATTCCTACCAAATTGAATTTATGCTTAAGAAGATGCATAAAAGATGGATTTTTAATTCAAAAGTGTCAATTCTCATCTAAATTGAGTTTATGCATAGGAAGATGCATAAGAGATGGAATTTTAATTCAGAAGTGTCATTTTCTTTGAAAATGAATTTATGCATAGGAAGATGCATAAAAGATTGATTTTTAAATGAGATGTGATAATATGTGATAAGATGCGTATGGGAAGTGATAGGATGTGATAAGAGGTGTATGAGATGTGATAAGATGCGTATGGGAAGTGATAGGATGTGATAAGAGGTATATGAGATGTGAAAAGATGTGATAAGATGTGTATGAGATGTGATAGGATATGATAAGAGGTGTATGAGATGTGATAGAATGTGTTAAGATGAGTTAGGATGTGTTAACATGTGTATGGGACAAGCTAGAGAGTGTATCTGATGGGATAAGATGTATATAGGATGTGTTAGGGTGAGAATGGATGTATGGATGTAGATACAGATGTATGTATGTATGTGGATGTGGATGTATGGATGAGGATGTGAAAATGGATGTATGTATGTAGATGTGGATGTATGGATGTGAATGTGAATGAAGATGTGGATGTGGATGTATGGATGTAGATTCCGATGTAGATGTATGTGTGTGAATGTGGATGTATGAATGAGGATGTGAAAATAGATGTATGCATGTAGATGCGTATGTATGAATGTGAAATTGGATGTATGTATAATGTGGATGTATGAATGAGGATGTGAAAATAGATGTATGCATGTAGATGCGTATGTATGAATGTGAAATTGGATGTATGTATAATGTGGATGTATGAATGAGGATGTGAAAATAGATGTATGCATGTAGATGCGTATGTATGAATGTGCAATTGGATGTATGATGTGGACGTACGAACATGGATATGTATGTAGAATAATGAATGTGAATGTGTTTGTGAAATAATGTGTAGTCTATATGAGTGAATGGATGAGAATGAGTACACATTGAATGGAATAGGGAATAAGTAATGTGGTCCGAGAGTGGATAATGTGGAAAGACGAGAGCTCGTTATAGAAACTGTATTTTGTGACTGTTTTATGTCAAGAATGCTGGGAAAGCATTTTGACCGTCTTAAGGATTAAGGTCATGAAGACCGAATTGATAAAGTTGCAACTGCTGATGGAGAGTCAATGGAGGACGTCTCGCGTAGCAAGGTCGGCCAGGTCTTGACCAGCCTCGGTTCGATTTAAATAGTGAGCTTCCGGTACGGTGGATTAGGGACCAAGGAAGCGGCCTATGAGTGAAGCGCTAGGTCACCTGCGAAGGATCCTAGAGGGTGCTGACCATACGGTGCTCGGGCTCTGGGTCGCCGAAGATACCCACACGTGCGTCGTGGAAGATATTGGAACAAGGAGTAAGAGTTGTTTTCCGAAACCGGGCATAGATCTGGTTGATTGACCTTGCTGATCCTCAACGGATGAGTCCATGGCTCTTTTATATGGATCTATGGGTTGATCTTGCTGATCTTCCACGGAGATTCCATTCTATTATATGAATATATTACCGGTTACTATGAGCTAGGAACTATGGAAAAGGCCCCTGAGTGAACAGGTGGTGAGCGTTCTGGTTGCCAATGATGCCATAAGTATACCGATGAATGAATGACTGGAAATAAGGATTCAACCAGAGACTTTGAGGATTGTCATCAGTGACATATTGGTTTCATTAAAGGATTGTTTTAAAGTTAGCTGATGCTAAGAAAAAGGCAATTTCATATTGGGTGTGTAAGTGGTGTGACTAGTTTTATGTTTGCATGAACTTCCGGCTAGGGGGCCTTGGAACTCTTTTCCTTGGTACCCGGGACAAAACCTAACCAAATTCTTAATTGGATCCCATCACTACAGTGGTTGGGCGGTTGGCTAACCCATGGGACTGGATGGGGTTAGGCTGGACTGATGGATCCGTAAATCGAGATTTAATTTCTATTACTACGATAGATGAGGTAAATCCCGGATAGTAATTGTTCTATGGATAGGAATCAACGGATGTGCCTCTTGATGGGGTTAAAAGCGTTGATCCCAATGATCCAAGTGCAAGTTTCTTCCTTGATTTGACCAAGTACCGTTAGAGGTGCAGTCAGATCAGTTTGATCAGTAATGATCTTGACTACGTTAGAGTAAAGAGTTATCCTGGTGGAATCGCCCGTGCTTTCCGGGTAAAGGAAGTTTTTCCGGTTTCGGTTTTGGACAAACCGACGGATTAGTCTCTTGTCCGGATATCCGTGGGCGAGGCCCCGAGTGTGAGACCCCTACGCGCGCTTGATGTGCTACTTCCGCTGCTAGTATCTCGAATCCGTTGCGCGGTGGAGACCGGGATCTCACAAAACTCAATAGTGTTTTATGCACTGTTGCTTTATTCCACCTAAGCCAAGAACTGTGAATTTATTAATAATTCACTAGTTTTTGACATTTCCCTCTTCCAAAGATTGGTGGCCACTCTTGTTCTAATAAGAGTTGAACCCTCAAACCATCAAGCCAAAGGAAAGCTATCAAAGTCATTAGTAAGTTGGTGATTCTTTTTTTTCACTTATTTTATGGGTTTTTATGGTTTTAAATGGTTTTTATGTTTTATGTCTTCTCTAAAAATGTTATGCCTCATTACAAAAAGGCATTTACCTCTCTTCTCTAAAAAAACCAACCATTCTCTATCATAGGTAAATGGTTAATTGATTAATGTCAAGTTTTTATAATGTTTATCTCAATTAAGTAGGAAAATATTTACTTTAGGATAATTTCAATACTTTGATGCACTTTTATTTTTTATATCAAAAGTGTTACTTTTATCATTTTTCATTTTCATGCATAGAAGTATGCATAAAAGATAAATTTTTTATATCAAAAGTGTTACTTTTATCATTTTTATTTTCATGCATAAATTTTTATTATAAAAGTGTTACTTTTATCATATTTTATTTTAATGCATAGAAGTATGCATAAAAGATAAATTTTATTATAAAAGTGTTACTTTTATTATATTTGATTTTAATGCATAGAAGTATGCATGAAAGATAAATTTTTATTATAAAAGTGTTAATTTTATCATATTTGATTTTAATGCATAAAAGTATGCATAAAAGATAAATTTTATTATAAAAGTGTTAATTTTATCATATTTGATTTTAATGCATAGAAGTATGCATAAAAGATAAATTTTATGATAAAAGTGTTACTTTTATCATATTTGATTTTAGTGCATAGAAGTATGCATAAAAGATAAATTTTTATTATAAAGGTGTTAATTTTATCATATTTGATTTTAATGCATAGAAGTATGCATAAAAGATAAATTTTATTATAAAAGTGTTACTTTTATCATATTTGATTTTAATGCATAGAAGTATGCATAAAAGATAAATTTTTATTATAAAAGTGTTAATTTTATCATATCTGATTTTAATGCATAGAAGTATGCATAAAAGATAAATTTTATTATAAAAGTGTTACTTTTATCATATTTGATTTTAATGCATAGAAGTATGCATAAAAGATAAATTTTTATTATAAAAGTGTTAATTTTATCATATTTGATTTTAATGCATAGAAGTATGCATAAAAGATAAATTTTTATTATAAAAGTGTTACTTTTATCATATTTGATTTTAATGCATAGAAGTATGCATAAAAGATAAATTTTAATCGGAGATCGACGTAAATGAATATTCCTCAAGAAATCCATGTTTTTGAAATCTGTAAACAAATATTCGTCGAAAGAAATTTTAGAAAAAGAGAATTTGAGATAGTATCTTTCGAGAAAGATAATTTTAGGAAGAACCTTTCCAGACCTAAATACTGACTCAGACTATTGACCAAGACCTAATTCCTTCGTCAGTTTCAATCAATGATGATGTGCCCAGTTCAGGGAAATTGTACTCAAATCACCCACCGAATCTGAAACTAAGTTAAGACTTGTGATTTTGATCTGAGGATCAAATTAACAGAATTCGAGGAATTCTGTTTGGAATTGAAAACTGGATCTAGACGTATTGAGATACGGATTTACGATATACTCATGGTATTTAAACGAAAATCAAAACTGTAAACTTGCATAGAAACCCTGCCTTCTTAAAAGACTGTCTTACGCCAGAATGTTGGAGGGAGCATTTGGCATATATGTTTATCTAAGGGAAGTTCGGTTGCAACAGCTGGCGGGGAGTGTTCGAGAGACAGCTCACGCGGCAAAACCTGCCGAGGTCTTGACCAGCCTCGGTATGATTAAAATGGTGCGCTTCCGGTACAATGGACGAGGGCCGACGAAGGGATCCCTGAGTGAAGTGCTAGGACACCTAAGGAGGATCCTGGAGGGTTCTGACCAGGCGATGCACGGGCTCGCGGTGCCGAGGACACCCATGCGTATGCCGAGGAAGATATTATAAGATGGACCTATGTTTTTTGTAATCTATCACTGGATCTCGTTGTTGACTCGTTGGTCTCAACGGAGAGTCCAGAGTGATACTGTTTTGTTGAGAAACAAAGACTCAATGGAATTTTTGAAGTATGATATGTATAAACCATAAATTGTTTATCAAGGATTGTTTTTATTAAAGTTTTAATAAAGAGGAGTGTGTGCGTATCTGTTTCTAAAGCTAAAGTTAAGAAAGGCAATTCAATTATGGGTGGGTGAGTACTTGTTTGGTTCCACCGATTCTAGTGGTAGGGTGGTGGCTAACCAATGGGCCGGATGGGGTTAGGCTGGAATCAGTGGAGTTTTAATAATCAAACTGAAAAATCTTAGGATTACGCTAAGATTTGAGTAGTTAGACAATTCTCTGATAAATTTTTCAAATAAGTGGATCAACGGCTGTGCCTAATCTTAATCAGGAAAAAAACGTTGATTTTACTAAAATGATCAAATTATATCAGTGATAATTTTTCTTCTATCTGGTTTTATCAGATGAAGGTTAGTTTAGATTTGAACTCGTTAGAAAATTCGTTAAGAAAAAATTCAAAAAGGTGAAATCGTCCCCGCTTTCCGGGCATGGGAATTTTTCCCGGTTTTGGTCTCCGGAGTGACCACTAGCCTAGTCTCGTGCCCAGACATTCGAGGACGAGGCCCCGAGTGAGAACCCTGCCCCGCGCTTGAGGGGACTGCTTCCGCTGTTAGCTACTACCGGGAGTCCGGTGCGCGAAGGGGGCCGAGGGATCTTACACTAAGTATCTTCACTTAAGATGCAATGTGAGAGAGAGTCTCGACAATGAGTCTCTCAAATAAAGATTTCTTTTAGGATTAAAAAGTATAAAACATCATGACCATCTATATTGGTGTAAGTAAACTTCTTTTGAAGAATGCCGTAGAGAAGTACTTAAATCTATTAGATAACTTAATAAATACCGGCTCCCAAATAGAGCTTACTACTTAACCTTTATAAGCTTCATGTTTAAAACTTCAGCCTCAAAAACACCTTGACTCAAGAAAAAAGGTGCTCAAATTGAGGAGATGAGTATTGATAAGCTAACTACTCAACCTTTAAAAGCTTCATTCAAAACTTAAACCTAAAAGACACTTCAACCCAAAGAAGGTGCTCAAATTGAGAAGATGAGTATTGATGAGCTTATTAAAAACCTGGTTAACAAACTTAGCCAGCACTAGAAACAAGAACCTGATAACCTTGTGATCAACAAGGTCACTCACATTTGTATCTCAAAAAGAGACTTAGTCTAGTATGTAATATGTGCTAAGTATGTGCCAAACTCAAACTAGCACAGAATGCCCAGGTATGAGACTAAGAGTTATCTTTTACTTACACCTGTTGTCAAAGATATGAAAACCACGAGGATACCTCCCACTATTATAGTTGTTGGTACATCCCCAAGTGTAGATATTCAAGCGTAGAATTATGGAATCTCAAGAAGCACAGAACCTATTATTGAGAGGCATATACACAAGGCCTTGAACTTACCTTTACCTCCTCCTTGCCTTCTCCAATCTTGCCACCTCAACCACAGGCTTGAAGAGTGTTGGGATTTGGAGCTTTATGTGTGTAAATGAGGTCTTTGCAAAAGAGACTCTGTGTGTGAGAGAACTACACGTTAGTGTGTGTAAGTGTGTGAATAGCCTCTAAAAGCTAGATATTATGTATGTGTATGTAGTAAGCAATGATGTCATCACATGTGCCATGTGTCACTGTATCAGTGTGTGTGTGAGATTGAGCCAAAAGATAATGCGTTAAGCCTATAAAAGCATTGTGCTTGGTGATGGATCATTATCATCATTAACCTAACCAACGTTGAGTTGTGCAACACTCTAACCTTTGTCATCTCTCTCCTGTCTCTCTCTCTCTCTCTCTCACGACCTTTTGCACACACTTGCACCATGGTTATCTTTCATCCACCTTAGCCTATGTAAAACCTAAACACTATAATGTTGCTCTGCCCTCTCATTGCTTAGCATCGCCAACTGCGCCACTGTGCTAGGTGGCTCCATTGTGGCCGCGGGCGGACCTCTTAACGCCAACTCTTTATGTTGCTCTGCCCTCTTATTGCCACCCTGTGATAGCATCGCCAACTGCGCCACTGTGCTAGGTTGAGCTGGTGGCTCCATTGTGGCTGGGCGGACCTAGGGGGAAAAGACTACAACCGAGCCACCCAATCCCTGGGCGGAGGTCTGCCTGAGCTGGCCTTCCCGAACAGCATGTTTTTTTGGCCAGGTGGAATCTCCTCACCTCTCGAACTCTCTGCACCGGCTGAGGTCTAGATCTCGTCTCTTCTTCGCGTCGCCCTGAGCACCGAACTTCCGATGCAGCTGCGCCCTATTTGCTATTAACCATCATCATCGCCGCCCTCATCTCTACTTGCTATTATCTTCACCAGCTCATGCTGTGCAACGTTGCCTGGTGCCATCAGCCACAATCAGAAACGACGATACTGAGGATCTCATCACCACTGCCTACTCCGCGCTGCCAGTGATGGCCTGTTCGCCCACCCACCTACAATCCATTCTTGCCATCTGTCGGTTCAGCCTCCTTGCTTAGTTTAGCCTCAGCTGCCAGTTGCTAACTTTGGCCTCAGCTTGAAGCCGGGCTTTCTTGCCTTTCCTTCACCTCTCTAGCTCTTCTGGGTTACATCTGCAATTGTCTGTGTTTCCTACTCACCTATGGGCTATCCAATTGACCTGGAAGAACCTCTACTCACAACAATCTTTCAAGATGGACTGGACACTTTCATCTAGCACTGGCTTTTCCCGACATGGCAGATAAAGATGCAGCTCGTGCTTATGAAGAATGGGAACATTGTCAAAGGAACAAGAAGCTTGAAGCTGAGGAGGGTCCAGAAAAAAAAATCATCTTCTGGAAGATCGAACAATCATACAGTTGCTCTTATTGGCCTTAGTCTTGCTGACGGTTTGATACATCACTTCAATCTCAAGAAATCAACCAATGAGGTTATATGGGTAAAAATGTCAAATCTATTTGGGAATAAAATTGTCAATTCAAAATTACTTTTTGAAGCATAAATTATTTGATCTAAAGATGCATGAGGGTGATGAACTCAGTGAACACCTGAGCAATATTGGACGAGTCACACGACTTCTCCCTAGCTTAGGAGTTATTGGTGACGACAATGATATTAAGGTAGACGTGCTTCTAAAGAGTATATGAAAGCATCATGTTTTTCTAAGATCGTATCTATTCTTCGACTAGCCCAAGATACATCTTATGAGGATATAGTAGCTATGCTTATCAAAGAAAATAAAAGATTGAAGGAAGAAGATAACAAAGATGCGCTTCTTAAGAGTATACAATAGGATCATGTTTTTATCTTATATATTCTTCAACTACCTCAAGATACATCTTATGAGGATATAGTGGCTATGCTTATCGAAGAAGATAAAATATTGATGGATGAAGATAACAACAATCTTGACCTTGACAGAGCTCTAATTAGTAAATGGAAGGACAAAAAGGGAAGCAAGATTTAGTCTCACTACTACAAGAGACTTGGTAAATGGAAGGACAAAAAGGGAAGCAAGATTCGATCTCACTACTGCAAGAGGCTTAGGCATAAAGAAGCTCAATGCTTCAAGAAAATGGAAGAAGATAGAAGACTAAAGGAAGAAGATAACAACAAGCCTTGACCTTGAGAGAGCTCTATTTAGTAAAAGGAAGGACAAAAAGGGAAGTGAGATCTAGTGTCACTTCTACAAGAAACTTCGGCATATGCTATAAGAAAATGGAACAAGAAAAGAAAATAAGCATGCCCATCTTGTGTTTTACATGAGTGAATATGAGAACTAATGCTCCTTTTCACGAAAAGTGCCACCAATGCATGTACATGTGCATCCCTGCCATCCCACTTGGCTTGTTTAGTTATGGGAGGTGTAGACCTAGATGCCATAGTTACATCTAAACTAGTGTCACCATCCAAAGTACTTATACTATCCTATGCTGTGACGATGAGATAGGGCATGCCTCAATGCCAAAAATAATATTCCGAAGCCCTTTAGCAACCAATACATGATGCATCATACAGGTCCCATCAAGCTTATCCTCAAAGAGAGAAAAAGAGATTGAACAAGAAATGGCAGCCACCGCCATTGCAGTTCATGGTCTTTCTATTGATAAGAAAGACTATGATTGGGCCTTCTAATTAGTTTATATGTGGGTCAACGGTTCTCTACCTAGGTTGTCTCCCAAATTGAGAAATAATAAACTGTGTGTGTAAGGTAAGGGCCTTGATTATAGAAAAAGTTCCATTCCCTCACCATTTTTATGTTTGTAAACCATTGCACCAAGCAAGTTACGAGGATGGGGGGCCTTATTATTATGGGGGAGATCTTAGATTTGTTGACCAGAGGTTAGAGTGTTGGCACCAATAGTGTGCAGTTTGGAGGCCATCATTGATGTTCTCTTTATTTTTGTTTGGGATGCATTTCTTGGATTAGTAAGAAACATCCCACTATTGCACTCTCATCGATACGTAGAGGCTAAGTACACTGAGTACAAAGATGTATGCTTTGCATCATGTGAGGCATTGGCTAAGGAGGATATCTACATGATTTTTGCACGCTTTTCACCATGGGAGGAATTTTTCACTCTCATTGATGGAGGCTAAGTACAACTAACTAAGTACAAAGCTACATGCTTTGCATCAAGTGAGGCATTGTGCACTCTCATCTCGATAGAGGTTGAGTACAACTGAGTACAAAGCTACATGCTTTGCATCATGTGATGCATTTTGGGGATGAGGAGGTTATATGAAGGTGCAAAAGAATCCTTCAATGTTGCAATGTGATAATAAAGGTTGCATAGCCATTAGTCAAAAACTTGTGTGTCATGCGAATACAAAACACATTAGGTAGAAACTTGTGTGTCATGCTCACACAAAACACATTGAGATTCATTATTATTATTAGTTTGTGTGCAAGATCATCATGTTCAAGGAGGTCGAGATTGTCTACTACTTGCTGACGATGATAGAGAATTTTGCAGAGATCTTTACAAAGGCTCTTAGTTGGAAAAGCAAATGGAGTGGCATGGCACATCGAATTAAAAAGGTAGTTCAGCTTCATGTGAGGGGGGGTGTTGGATATTAATTCTCCACCCTCATTTTGTAATTCCCTAGAACCGACTAGCTCATTTTTTATGTGGCCCCCACTATGAGGAGTAGCCATGGTTAAGCAACCCGAGTGCTTGCATCCTTGTATTTATAGGAGAAGGTGAATGAAGAGGCCAAATGGCTTAGAGACAACTTAGATCAAGTTTAACACATGGATAAAAAGGATACATGCTACACTAGACCACTATCTCATAATGGTCCACACATGCAATAGGTAGATTTTACTCTTGGACACCTTGCCTTAACATTAGGGGCCCCTAACAAGGCGCAAGATGAGCCTAGATAGCCATGGGAACATCGGTTTTTTATTTCAACTTTATGGGATGGAGTATACACCACAACAGATGCTGGCACCGACTATGACTACAGATCTATGCAGTCATGTCATGGATGCCTATATATATGCACGGCCAACCCCTTTCTCCATAGAGTTCATCAAACATCACTTTGAGTTTACTCCCTAGCTTCTTCTAGATAGCATACAACCTCCATCTTAGTAAGTCTATATCAGCCATTGTAGCTCCCTTCACAAGAGCACATGGTAGGGATTTGCCATCTATTTCATTGCTTCAAGAATATGTTGTTCTTCTCTATCTCTATTATTATGCAATTTAAGTTTTAAAGTTTTAGGTTGTGTGAAAGATCGCGCTTCTTGTGAGTGTTATCTTTGTGTACACTGCATGTTCTATCCTTCTTGTGAGTGTTATCATGTACACAGTGCATGTTGTATCCTCTTATAGGCCATAGTTGTAACCTCATACAGACCATAGTTGTATCCTCTTACAGATCATAGTTGCTCAGATAGATTAAGTCACAATGTAAGATAAATAAGCAATATATACATACTCCCCGGTTATGGCACTAGAAAATGTTAAGCCTTGTTTATGTAAGGGTTCTTAGGTGACTTACCTCAATGTCTACCTCAATAACCTTCTAATGGTAAAAACTACTCTTGGTTGTATACTTGAACTCTATTGTTCTAGTATGGTGTAGTCCTTGATTAACCGTTGCTGGGACCTCTATGGCATTGACCCTGGCCACCGTATTATTTTCACCTCTTTTGAGCCACAAGTGTCGGAATGGCCGGAATTCATAGGAAAACCATGTTTTGTATATTTTATGTGTGCTCACCGCTTGTCTATTAAAGGCACACCATAGGATCCTAGGTTGAGAGTGCAAGCTTAGAATAGGCGTTTACACTAGCTAGAGTGGCCAAATGAGCTCTTGGACCGGACTTTTAACTTTGGCCACCGAAAGGTGTGAACCCTAGAGGTCACCTACAAAACCTAAACTGTAACTCTCATGACTCATTCTCTTTTGCAACTAATAGAGTGTTTTTCTTCTTAGCTCTCTTGCTCTCTGGTGTCTTGCTTGCCTAATTCAATTAGAGTACAACTAAGTACAAAGCTACATGCTTTGCATGAAGTGAGGCTTTGTGCACTTTCATCGATAGAGGTTGAGTACAACTGAGTACAAAGCTACGTGCTTTGCATCATGTAATGCATTTTGGGGATGAGGAGGTTATATGACGGACAAAAGTAACCTACAATGTTGCAATGTGACAATAAAGGTTGCATGGCCATTAGTCAAAAACTTGTGTGTCATGCGAATACAAAACACATTAGGTAAAAACTTGTGTGTCATGCTCACACAAAACACATTGAGATTCATTATTATTATGAGTTTGTATGCAAGATCATCATGTTCAGGGAGGTCGAGATGGTCTAATACTTGCTCAGGATGATAGAGAATTGTGCAGAGATCTTTACAAAGGCTCTTGGTAGGGAGACCAAATGGAGTGGCATGGCATATCGAATTAAAGAGGTAGTTCACCTTCATGTGAGGGAGGATGTTGGATATCAATTCTCCACCCTCATTTTGTATTTCCCTAGAACCGGCTAGCTCATTTTTTATGTGGCCCCCCACTATGAGGAGTAGCCATGCTTAAGCAACCCGAGTGCTTGCATCCTTGTATTTATAGGAGAAGGTGAATGAAGAGGCCAAATGGCTTAGAGACAACTTAGATCAGGTTTGACACATTGATAAAAAGGATACATGCTACACTAGACCACTATCTCATAATGGCCCACACATTGATTTTACTCTTGGACACCTTGCCTTAACATTAGGGGCCCCTAACAAGGCGCAAGATGAGCCTAGATAGCCATGGGAACATCGGTTTTTTATTTCAACTTTATGGGATGGAGTATACACCACAACAGATGCTGGCACCGACTATGCCCTAACTGCTTCTAGATAGCATACAACCTCCATCTTAGTAAGTCTATATCAGCCATTGTAGCTCCCTTCACAATAGCACATGGTGGGGCTTTGCCATCTATTTCATTGCTTCAAGAATATGTTGTTCTTCTCTATCTCTACTATTATGCAATTTAAGTTTTAAAGTTTTATGTTGTGGGAAAGATCCTGCTTCTTCTTGTGCGTGCTATCTTGTGTATAGTACATGTTCTATCCTTCTTGTGAGTGTTATCATGTACACACTGCATGTTGTACCCTCTTATAGACCATAGTTGTATCCTCATACAGACCATAGTTGTATCCTCTTACAGATCATAGTTGCTCAAGTCACAATGTAAGAAAAATAAGCAATACATATATACTCCCCGGTTATGGCACTAAAAAATGTTAAGCCTTGTTTATGTAAGGGTTCTTAGGTGACTTATCTAATGTCTACCTCAATAACCTTCTAATGGTAAAAACTACTCTTGGCTGTATACTTGAACTCTATTGTTCTACTGTAACCCTTGCTGGGACCTCTATGGCATTGACCCTGGCCACCATATTAGTTTCACCTCGTTTGAGCCACAAGTGTCGGAATGGCCCGAATTCATAGGAAAACCATGTTTTGTATATCTTATGTGCGCTCGCCGCTTGTCTATTAAAGGCACACCATGGGATCCTAGGTTGAGAAGGCAAGCTTAGAATAGGCATTTACACTAGCTAGAGTGGCCAAATGAGCTCTTGAACAAGACTTCCAACTTTGGCCACCGAAGAGTGTGAACCCTAGAGGTCACCTACAAAACCTAAACTGTAACTCTCATGACTCATTCTCTTTTGCAACTAATAGAGTGCTTTTCTTCTTTGCTCTCTTGCTCTCTGGTGTCTTGCTTGCCTAATTCAATTAGAGTACAACTAAGTACAAAGCTACATGCTTTGCATTAAGTGAGGCATTGTGCAAGTAGTACAACTGAGTATAAAGCTACATGCTTTGCATCGTGTGATGCATTTTGGGGATGAGGAGGTTATATGAGGGTCTAAAAGTATCCTACAATGTTGCAATGTGACAATAAAGGTTGCATGGCCATTAGTCAAAAACTTGTGTGTCATGCGAATACAAAACACATTAGGTAGAAACTTATGTGTCATGCTCACACAAAACACATTGAGATTCATTATTATTATCAGTTTGTGTTATCAGTTTGTGTGCAAGATCATCGTGTTCAGGGATGTCGAGATGGTCTACTACTTGTTGCTGATGATGATGATAGAGAATTGTGTAGAGATCTTTACAAAGGCTGATGAGACGATGATGGTCTACTTACTACTACTTGTTCTGATTGATGATGATAGAGAATTGTGTAGAGATCTTTACAAAGGCTCCTAGTAGGGAGACCAAATGGAGTGGCATAGCACAGGGGGGATGTTGGATATCAATTCTCCACCCTCATTTTGTATTTCCCTAGAATCAGCTAGCTCATCTTTTATGTGGCCCCCACTATGAGGAGTAGCCATGGTTAAGCAACCCAAGTGCTTGCATCCTTGTATTTACAAGAGAAGATGACTGAAGAGGCCAAATGGCTTAGAGACAACTTAGATCAAGCTTAACACATTGATAAAAAGTATACATGCTACACTAGACCACTATCTCATAATGGTCCACACATGTAGTAGGTAGATTTTACTCTTGGACACCTTGCCTTAACATTGTGGGCCCCTAACAAGGCCCAAGACAAGCCTAGATAGCCATGGGAACATCGGTTTTTTATTTCATCTTTACGGGATGGAGTATACACCACCAAAATAGATGCTGGCACCGACTATGACTACAGATCTATGCAGTCATGTCATGGATGCCTATATATATACATGGCCAACCCATTTCTCCATAGAGTTCATCAAACATCACTTTGAGTTTACTCCCTAGCTTCTTCTAGATATCATACAACCTCCATCTTAGTAAGTCTATATCAGCCATTGTAGCTCCCTTCACAAGAGCACATGGTGGGGCTTTGCCATCTATTTCATTGCTTCAAGAATATGTTGTTCTTCTCTATCTCTATCAATTTAAGTTTTAAAGTTTTATGTTGTGTGAAAGATCCTGCTTCTTGTGATGACTGTTATCTTCTGTACACTGCATGTTCTATCCTTCTTGTGAGTGTTATCATGTATACACTGCATGTTGTATCCTCTTATAGACCATAGTTGTATCCTCATACAGACCATAGTTGTATCCTCTTACAGATCATAGTTGCTAAAATAAATTAAGTCACAATGTAAGGTAAATAAGCAATACATACATACTCCCTAGTTATGGCACTAAAAAATGTTAAGCCTTGTTTATGTAAGGGTTCTTAGGTGACTTATCTCAATGTCTACCTCAATAACCTTCTAATGGTAAAAACTACTCTTGGTTGTATACTTGAACTCTGTTGTTCTAGTATGGTGCAGTCCTTGATAACCCTTGCTGGGACCTCTATGGCATTGATGTTGGCCACCATATTAGTTTCACCTCGTTTGAGCCACAAGTGTCGGAATGGCCCGAATTCATAGGAAAACCATGTTTTGTATATCTTATGTGTGCTCGCCGCTTGTTTAATAAAGGCACACACCATGGGATCCTAGGTTGAGAGTGCAAGCCTAGAATAGGCGTTTACACTAGCTAGAGTGGCCAAATGAGCTCTTGGACCAAACTTTCAACTTTGGCCACCGAAGAGTGTGAACCCTAGAGGTCACGTACAAAACCTAAACTGTAACTCTCATGACTCATTCTCTTTTGCAAATAATAGAGTGCTTTTCTTCTCTTCTCTCTTGCTCTCTGGCATCTTGCTTGCCTAATTCAATTAGAGTACAACTAAGTACAAAGCTACATGCTTTGCATTAAGTGAGGCATTGTGCACTCTTATCGATAGAGGTTGAGTAGTACAACTGAGTACAAAGCTACATGCTTTGCATCGTGTCATGCATTTTGGGGATGAGGAGGATATATGAGGGTCCAAAAGTATCCTACAATGTTGCAATGTGACAATAAAGGTTGCATGTCCATTAGTCAAAAACTTCTGGGTCATGCGAATACAAAACACATTAGGTAGAAACTTATGTGTCATGCTCACACAAAACACATCATTAGGACCTCAATGGAAGGCTTCTTGGGCCCTTTTATTTGGCAGTTTAAGGAGTCAAACCTTTTCTCTTAAGAAGAAACATTTTCTAATTAGAAGCTTCAGAAGGGCTACTTTATTCGAATTTGAATTTTGGGGGGAAAATGGAATTTATAATCTAGCGGACAAAACCATATCATGTAGCATATCTATGGAAAGCTCTTGATGCGTAGATCACGGATCTATAATCTCCGCTCAAATCGGAGCTTGTATGTAGAAGTTATGGAGGTCCGAAAATTGTAAAATTGCCTCCTCCCCTTTTTGGGGGGAAAAGTGCACCCTTTGACCACTCTTACATCTCTCTTACAAACCCAATATTTCAGTCCACATGGCAACCCCCCATTTGGCTATTCCTTAATCACCTTGATTAGGCCTGGGCAAATTAAAGGGCCCAAGAAGACCCCATTCACTTCCTAATGTGAGATTCATTATTATTATTAGTTTTTGTTCAAGATCATCGTGTTCAGGGAGGTCGAGATAGTCTACTACTTGCCAATGACGATGATAGAGAATTATGTAGAGATCTTTACAAAGGCTGATGACGTTGATGGTCTACTTACTACTACTTTGCTGATTGACGATGATAGAGAATTGTGTAGAGATCTTTACAAAGGCTCTTAGTAGGGAGACCAAATGGAGTGGCATGGCACATCGGATTAAAGAGGTAGTTCACCTTCATGTAAGGGGGGATGTTGGATATCAATTATCCACCCTCATTTTGTATTTCCCTACTCTAGAACTGGCTAGCTCATTTTTTATGTGGCCCCCACTATGAGGAGTAGCCACGGTTAAGCAACCCGAGTGCTTGCATCCTTGTATTTACAAGAGAAGGTGAATGAAGAGGCCAAATGGCTTAGAGACAACTTAGATCAAGTTTAACACATGGATAAAAAGGATACATGCTACACTAGACCACTATCTCATAATGGTCCACACATGCAGTAGGTAGATTTTACTCTTGGACACCTTGCCTTAACATTGTGGGCCCCTAACAAGGCCCAAGACAAGCCTAGATAGCCATGGGAACATCGGTTTTTTATTTCATCTTTATGGGATGGAGTATACACCACCAAAATAGATGCTGGCACCGACTATGACTACAGATCTATGCGGTCATGTCATGGGAGCCTATATACATACATGGCCAACCGATTTCTCCATAGAGTTCATCAAACATCACTTTGAGTTTACTCCCTAGCTTCTTCTAGATAGCATACAACCTCCATCTTAGTAAGTCTATATCAGCCATTGTAGCTCCCTTCACAAGAGCACATGGTGGGGCTTTGCCATCTATTTCATTGCTTCAAGAATATGTTGTTCTTGTCTATCTCTATTATTATGCAATTTAAGTTTTAAAGTTTTATGTTGTGTGAAAGATCCTGCTTCTTGTGAGTGTTATCTTCTGTACACTGCATGTTCTATCCTTATTGTGAGTGTTATCATGTACACAGTGCATGTTGTATCCTCTTATCGACCATAGTTGTATCCTCATACAGATGCAGACCATAGTTGTATCCTCTTACAGATCAGAGTTGCTAAAATAAATTAAGTCACAATGTAAGGTAAATAAGAAATACATACTCCCTAGTTATGGCACTAAAAAATGTTAAGCCTTGTTTATGTAAGGGTTCTTAGGTGACTTATCTCAATGTCTACCTCAATAACCTTCTAATGGTAAAAACTACTCTTTGTTGTATACTTGAACTCTGTTGTTCTACTATGGTGCAGTCCTTGATAACCCTTGCTGGGACCTCTATGGCATTGACCGTGGCCACCATATTAGTTTCACCTCGTTTGAGCCACAAATGTCGAAATGGCCCGAATTCATAGGAAAACCATGTTTTGTATATCTTATGTGTGCTCGCCGCTTGTCTAATAAAGGCACACACCATGGGATCCTAGGTTGAGAGTGCAAGCCTAGAATAGGCATTTACACTAGCTAGAGTGGCCAAATGAGCTCTTGGACCAGACTTTCAACTTTGGCCACCGAAGAGTGTGAACCCTAGAGGTCACGTACAAAACCTAAACTGTAACTCTCATGACTCATTCTCTTTTGCAACTAATAAAGTGCTTTTCTTCTCTTCTCTCTTGCTCTCTGGTGTCTTGCTTGCCTAATTCAATTAGAGTACAACTAAGTACAAAGCTACATGCTTTGCATTAAGTGAGGCATTGTGCACTCTTATCGATAGAGGTTGAGTAGTACAACTGAGTACAAAGCTACATGCTTTGCATCGTGTCATGCATTTTGGGGATGAGGAGGATATATGAGGGTCCAAAAGTATCCTACAATGTTGCAATGTGACAATAAAGGTTGCATGTCCATTAGTCAAAAACTTGTGGGTCATGCGAATACAAAACACATTAGGTAGAAACTTATGTGTCATGCTCACACAAAACACATTGAGATTCATTATTATTATTAGTTTTTGTGCAAGATCATCGTGTTCATGGAGGTCGAGATGGTCTACTACTTGCCGATGACGATGATAGAGAATTGTGTAGAGATCTTTACAAAGGCTGATGACGTTGATGGTCTACTTACTACTACTTTGCTGATTGACGATGATAGAGAATTGTGTAGAGATCTTTACAAAGGCTCTTAGTAGGGAGACCAAATGGAGTGGCATGGCACATCGGATTAAAGAGGTAGTTCACCTTCATGTAAGGGGGGATGTTGGATATCAATTATCCACCCTCATTTTGTATTTCCCTACTCTAGAACTGGCTAGCTCATTTTTTATGTGGCCCCCACTATGAGGAGTAGCCACGGTTAAGCAACCCGAGTGCTTGCATCCTTGTATTTACAAGAGAAGGTGAATGAAGAGGCCAAATGGCTTAGAGACAACTTAGATCAAGTTTAACACATGGATAAAAAGGATACATGCTACACTAGACCACTATCTCATAGTGGTCCACACATGCAGTAGGTAGATTTTACTCTTGGACACCTTGCCTTAACATTGTGGGCCCCTAACAAGGCCCAAGACAAGCCTAGATAGCCATGGGAACATCGGTTTTTTATTTCATCTTTATGGGATGGAGTATACACCACCAAAATAGATGCTGGCACCGACTATGACTACAGATCTATGCAGTCATGTCATGGGAGCCTATATACATACATGGCCAACCGATTTCTCCATAGAGTTCATCAAACATCACTTTGAGTTTACTCCCTAGCTTCTTCTAGATATCATACAACCTCCATCTTAGTAAGTCTATATCAGCCATTGTAGCTCCCTTCACAAGAGCACATGGTGGGGCTTTGCCATCTATTTCATTGCTTCAAGAATATGTTGTTCTTCTCTATCTCTATTATTATGCAATTTAAGTTTTAAAGTTTTATGTTGTGTGAAAGATCCTGCTTCTTGTGAGTGTTATCTTCTGTACATTGCATGTTCTATCCTTCTTGTGAGTGTTATCATGTACACACTGCATGTTGTATCCTCTTATCGACCATAGTTGTATCCTCATACAGATGCAGACCATAGTTGTATCCTCTTACAGATCATAGTTGCTAAAATAAATTAAGTCACAATGTAAGGTAAATAAGAAATACATACATACTCCCTAGTTATGGCACTAAAAAATGTTAAGCCTTGTTTATGTAAGAGTTCTTAGGTGACTTATCTCAATGTCTACCTCAATAACCTTCTAATGGTAAAAACTACTCTTGGTTGTATACTTGAACTCTGTTGTTCTAGTATGGTGCAGTCCTTGCTAACCCTTGCTGGGACCTCTATGGCATTGACCGTGGCCACCATATTAGTTTCACCTCCTTTGAGCCACAAATGTCGAAATGGCCCGAATTCATAGGAAAACCATGTTTTGTATATCTTATGTGTGCTCGCCGCTTGTCTATTAAAGACACACACTATGGGATCCTAGGTTGAGAGTGCAAGGTTAGAATAGGCGTTTACACTAGCTAGAGTGGCCAAATGAGCTCTTGGACCAGACTTTCAACTTTGGCCACCGAAGAGTGTGAACCCTTGAGGTCACGTACAAAACCTAAACTGTAACTCTCATGACTCATTCTCTTTTGCAACTAATAGAGTGCTTTTCTTCTCTGCTCCCTTGCTCTCTAGTGTCTTGCTTGCCTAATTCCATTAGAGTACAACTAAGTACAAAGCTACATGCTTTGCATTTAGTGAGGCATTGTGCACTCTTATCGATAGAGGTTGAGTAGTACAACTGAGTACAAAGCTACATGCTTTGCATCGTGTGATGCATTTTGGGGATGAGGAGGTTATATGAGGGTCCAAAATTATCCTACAATGTTGCAATGTGACAATAAAGGTTGCATGGCCATTAGTCAAGAACTTGTGTGTCATGCGAATACAAAACACATTAGGTAGAAACTTATGTGTCATGCTCACACAAAACACATTGAGATTCATTATTATTATCAGTGTGTGTGCAAGATCATCATGTTCAGGGAGGTTGAGATGGTCTACTACTTGTTGTTGATGACGATGATAGAGAATTGTGTAGAGATCTTTACAAAGGCTCATGACGATGATGGTGTACTTACTACTACTTTTGATGATAGAGAATTGTGTAGAGATCTTTACAAAGGCTCTTAGTAGGGAGACCAAATGGAGTGGCATGGCACATCGGATTAAAGAGGTAGTTCGCCTTCATGTGAGGGGGGATGTTGGATGTCAATTCTCCACCCTCATTTTGTATTTCCCTAGAACCGGCTAGCTCATTTTTTATGTGGCCCCCACTATGAGGAAAAGCCATGGTTAAGCAACCAGAGTGCTTGCATCCTTGTATTTACAAGAGAAGGTGAATGAAGAGGTCTAATGGCTTAGAGACAACTTAGATCAGGTTTAACACATTGATAAAAAGGATACATGCTACACTAGACCACTATCTCATAATGGTCCACACATGCAGTAGGTAGATTTTACTCTTGGACACCTTGCCTTAACATTGTGGGCCCCTAACAAGGCCCAAGACAAGCCTACATAGCCATGGGAACATCGGTTTTTTATTTTATCTTTACGGGATGGAGTATACACCACCACAATAGATGTTGGCATCGACTATGACTACAGATCTATGCAGTCATGCCATGGATGCCTATATATATACATGGCCAACCGATTTCTCCATAGAGTTCATCAAACATCACTTTGAGTTTACTCCCTAGCTTCTTCTAGATATCGTACAACCTCCATCTTCGTAAGTATCAGCCATTGTAGCTCCCTTCACAAGAGCACATGGTGGGGCTTTGCCATCTATTTCATTGCTTCAAGAATATGTTGTTCTTATCTATCTCTATTATTATGCAATTTAAGTTTTAAAGTTTTATGTTATGTGAAAGATCCTACTTCTTGTGACTGTTATCTTCTATACACTGCATGTTCTATCCTTCTTGTGAGTGTTATCATGTACACATTGTGCATGTTGTATCCTCTTATAGACCATAGTTGTATCCTCATACAGACCATAGTTGTATCCTCTTACAGACCATAGTTGTATCCTCTTACAGATCATAGTTGCTAAAATAAATTAAGTCACAATGTAAGGTAAATAAGAAATACATACATAGTCCCTAGTTATGGCACTAAAAAATGTTAAACCTTGTTTGTGTAAGGGTTCTTAGGTGACTTATGTCAATGTCTACCTCAATAACCTTCTAATGGTAAAAACTACTCTTGGTTGCATACTTGAACTCTGTTGTTCTAGTATGGTGTAGTCCTTGATAACCCTTGCTGGGACCTCTATGGCATTGACCCTGTCCACGGTATTATTTTCACCTCTTTTGAGCCACAAGTGTCGGAATGGCCGGAATTCATACGAAAACAATGTTTTGTATATTTTATGTGTGCTCGCCGCTTGTCTATTAAAGACACACCATGGGATCCTAGGTTAAGAGTGCAAGCTTAGTGTGAGATCCCTGTTCCCACCGAGCAACGGATTCGGGGTACTAGTAGCGGAAGTAGCACTTTTCGTGCGGGACAGGGGTCCCACACTTGGGGCCTCACCCACGGATATCCGGATAAGAGACTAATCCGTCGGTTGTTCCAAAACCGAACCCGGAAAAACTTCCTTTACCAAAAAGCACGGGTGATTCCACCAAGATAACTTTTTTTACTCTAACGTAGTCAAGATCATTTCTGATCAAACTGATCCAATTGCATCTATAAGATATTTGGTCGGATCAAGGAAGAAACTTGCACTTGGATCATTGGGATCAACGCTTTTTTCCCCATTCAAGAGGCACAGCCGTTGATTCCTATCCATAGAATAATTACTGTCCGGGATTTACTTTATCTATCGTAATAACAAAAGTTGAGTCTCGATTTATGGATCCATTAGTCCAGCCTAACCCCATCCAATCCCATGGGTTAGCCAACCGAAAAAACCACTGTAGTGATGGGATCCAATTTGGAATTTGGTTAGGTTTTGTCCCGAGTACCAAGGAAAAGAGTTCCAAGGCCCCCTATCCAGAAGTTCATGCAAACATAAAACTATCCACACCACTTACACACCCAATATGAAATTGCCTTTTTCTTAGCATCAGCTAACTTTAAAACAACCCTTTAATGAAACCATAGTACCACTGATCACAATCTTCCAATTTATCCCGTTGATTCATAATTTCCCATCATTCCTTCATCAGAGTATCTATGGCATCATTGGCAACTAGAACGCTCACCACCTGTCCACTCAGGGGCCTTTTCAATAGTTCCTAGCCCATAATACTTGGCAATATAATCACTTATAAAAATCAAGATGGACTCTCGTTGAAGATCAGCAAGATCAACCAACAGATCCATAAAAGAGCCATGGACTCATCCATTGAAGACCAGCAAGGTCAATCAACCAGATTCATGCCCGGTTTCAGAAAACAACTCTTACTCCTTGTTCCAATCTCTTCCTCGACGCACGCGTGGGTATCCTAGGCGACCCAGAGCCCGAGCACCGTATGGTCAGCACCCTCTAGGATCCTTCGCAGGTGACCTAGCGCTTCACTCATAGGCCGCTTCCTTGGTCCCTCATCCACCGTACCGGAAGCTCACCATTTTAATCGAACCGAGGCTGGTCAAGACCTCGGTCGACCTTGCTACACGAGACGTCCTCCATTGACTCTCCGTCAGCAGTTTGCAACTTTATCAGTTAGGTCTCCACGACCTTAATCACAAGACGGTCAAAATGCTTCCCCAGCATTCTTGACATAAAACAGCCATTTACAAACAGCATTTACAAACAGTTTACAAATACAATTTCTATATTAACTCTCATTTTTCCACATTATCCCTCATTAATCCACATTACTTATTCCACATTCCATTTATATGTGTACTCATCCAATCACATCATTTTCCATCTCTTCACTTCAGATTCCTTCACATCACATATCATATATTCACATCCATATCCACATCCATACATCCACATCCACATCCACATCCACATCCATACATCCACATCCACATCCACATCCACATTCACATCCATACATCCATATCCACATCCATACATCCACATCCACATCCACATTCACATCCATACATCCACATCCACATCCACATTCACATCCATACATCCACATCTACATGCTTACCTCCATTTTCACATCCTCATTTATACATCCACATCCCATATCCACATTCATACATACACATCCACATCCACATTCACATCCATACATCCACATCTACATGCTTACCTCCATTTTCACATCCTCATTTATACATCCACATTCATACATACACATCCATACATCCACATCCACATGCATACATCTACTATCACGTCCTCATTCATACATCCACATCCACATACATACATACATCCACATCCACATTCCCATTCACATCTATACATCCACATCTACATCCACATACATACATACATCCACATCCACATTCCACATTCACATCTATACAGCCACATCTACATCCACATTCACATCTATACATCCACATTCACATACATCCACATCCACCTTCCCATTCACATCTATACATCCACATCTACATCCACATACATACATACATCCACATCCACATTCCACATTCACATCTATACAGCCACATCTACATCCACATTCACATCTATGCATAAACATCTTCATGCATACATCCCTTTCCACATTCATACATCCACACTCCCATCTCCACATCCACACATCCACACTCCCATCTCCACATCCACACATCCATATCTATTTATAGAATACAAGAGAATTCTTATATTTGATATAAGATTTCTTTACACATTTATTTATGCATAAAATTCTATTTAAGGAGATTAATACTTTTGAAGTAAAAATCAATCTTTTATGCATCTTCTTATGCATAAATTCAATTTGGTAGGAATTACACTTTTAGAATAAAAGAATTTCTCTTATGCATCTAAGTTATGCATAAAATCCATTTATGATAAAAATCACACTTTTAGTATAAATGATTCTAGAATTTTCCAAATCAGTTTGGTCAATTTTTAACCATTTTTAGGTCAATTAAGCTAACTTTTTGGAACTAGACTTGAATCAGGAGAGAGGAGAGATGAAATATCTCAATTTTTATGAGTTTAAAACTCATTCAAGCATGTGAAATATGCACCTCCTTTAAAGAACTACCCTTCCTTACATATGTGTCAAAATGGAATCATTATACCCAAATATCTCATATTTTTAATATTGCTCATAGTTTTTTACTAATAAACCTTGTACATTTTCAACTCTTCATCTTATGTGAAATATGCACCTCCTTTAAAGAACTCCTCTTCCTTACATATGTGTCATAGTTTCTTTACTAATAAACCTTGTACATTTTCAACTCTTCATCTTATGTGAAATATGCACCTCCTTTAAAGAACTCCCCTTCCTTACATATGTGTCAAAATGGAATCATTATACCCAAAATATCTCATATTTTTAATATTGCTCATAGTTTTTTACTAATAAACCTTGTACATTTTCAACTCTTCATCTTATGTGAGCATTTACGCATTTTTGGGTATCTTCTTTTACAAATTGGATTGATCTCCTCTCTACACATGGATTGATGCTATTGGCCCATAGGAACCTTAATTGGACCATAATCCAAAAATTTCTGAAAATCTAGACCCTTAGGCTAAGGTTCTTTATACACATTTCCAATTAATTCCAATTGCACATTGGAAAATTATTTTTGAATTTCTATTTCAGGGGAATTCATCTTAATTATAAGAGATATTTTTCTATCCAAAAATATTCAAAATCTGAATATTCTCTCTCTAGAATATTTTCTCTCTCTCTAGGTTAAAATAGTTAGAAACAAGGTCTTTATATTTTTGAAGAGGGATTGATTACAGGGAAAGATACTAGACATCAAAAAGGGGGTGGGGGAGAAATCTTACACTTAGAATAGGTGTTTACACTAGCTAGAGTGGCCAAATGAGCTCTTGGACCAGACTTTTAACTTTGGCCACCGAAGAGTGTGAACCCTAGAGGTCACCTACAAAACCTAAAGTGTAACTCTCATGACTCATTCTTTTTTACAACTAATAGAGTGCTTTTCTTCTCTGCTCTCTTGCTCTCTGGTGTCTTGCTTGCCTAATTCAATTAGAGTTGTTATATGCTCATTGTGTATGTGTGAGTGTATGTGAGAGAGAGAGAGATTGAGTGTGACAGGAGGTTGAGCTTCCTTTGGAGTGTGATAGGCGGAGTGGAGCTTTGGAGTGTGGTTGTACGACAACATCATCTCCTACGAGAATTTGAGCACAAGTATTCTGAGGTGAGCCACACCTTGTTTATACAATTGCGAGCTAGTATAATGGCATATTTGCTTCTCGGTTGAGTTGTTTTATGCTCCCGAGTGTGGTTAGGCAAAGTCCTATGATATTGGTTTGTTCCTGCACTCTTTCTATGGTGCAAGGGCTTCCCATAAGTGGCATCGCTATCGGGAAATAACCCCACCACATTGTCACAATGCATTTTGAATGCATGTGTGCGTATGATTGATTTTTGTAATATTTATATTTTGTGAGTTTTTTTAAGAATGATAGAAATGAAATTCTAAAAATTTGTCCATTTTGTTGCATTGTTGTTGAAATCTTAAGAAATTTATGTTCAATTTCTATAATTTCTACATTTTTTTTAATTTTTGTATGCTTTGGATTTTCAATGAGTTATGTAATTTGTGCGTTTAGGTAGGTCCCAAGTCAAAGATTCTAGGAGAACCCCTTTTCGGTAAAACCAAAAATTGAAACCATAATTAGTTAACCAAAAACATAAAAAGTAAAAAATAAAAAAATAAAAAGAGAAAAGGTAAAAGGTATGGGGATTAAAAAACAAAGAAAAAAATAAAACAAAAAATTTAAAACTTCTCAAACTTGTCCGGGGCCTTCCAACACCCCATATTCACATGCACCTATGATATGGGCATGTATTCCAACCTACACTAGGCTCAGGACCTTCGGACGGAATCCAGTTTAGCATTATACAATGACTTGCACTAGGGACTAGTGACACCTGGTCAGATTTGGAATAATTGGAAGGATCCCTAGTCCCAAGAAGTGAGAACCCTTACTAGGCCTCACTAGTCAACCCAACTACCTGTCTTTTTGAGTGTGTAGCTAGCTACCTCAGAGGTTCGTTGGCCTCAACCGCTACCTTTGAACTAAATCTTACTACATACAAACCCCACGGCGATGGAGTTAAGGTGAACTCTAGACACACCTATTGTTACAAATAGGGAGAGTTCACATTGATATTCTTATCCATACAACTCCTATTGCACCTACCATAACTATGACTATTGAACCACCCCTCGCACATATGCTTATACCTGATGGTAGAACATTAAAACACTACAAGAGAAGGCATCATTAGCGGAGTTTTACGATATGCCGCTATAAGCGTTGTTATTAGCCTCAGAGGTGCTAATTAAATGTTGCTATAAGCACCGTTTTAAAAACACCCCTATAAGTACCGTTATAAATGTCGCTCAGTGACGCTAAGAAAAAAAAAGAGAGTGTTGAAATTGAGTGGAAATAAAAACTTAAAGTAAATTAAAACCCAAAAAGCTTTATAAACATCCAAATATGTTTGAAATAAAACAACAAAATCATCAAATCATTATATAAACTGATCAATGTGTACATATGTTATGATGATATGTATTTAATTTGTACCATCATCAAATCCATCTTGTAATAAATCCATGCATGCCAATCGGTCTATCTCTAAATCCATCATTTTGATGGCTCCAATATCAGTACAAAGTCCTATTCCACTTCTTGAAGAAGATATAGATGTATTATCATCATGGTGGTCATCATATTGATTGTTAGTTGTATCCTCCTTTGATTGTCCCACCATGCATTTCTTCTTCAACATCTTGATCTTGAAATATACATTTAGATCGAGGAGTGACTTGTATTACATACCACCAATTAGGATCTCTTTGGTCCCGATGAAACACAACCTAAAAGAAAGAACCATAAAATATATACAATGCCTTCTTTCTATTTATAGATTCATCAAAATTGAAAATCAAGTGTAAACTTGTTCACAATGTTGTGGTAGAATGTATGTGTTTCTTGAATCTTGCCATAATTTAGTTGAATCAATTGTAAAAAATCCGCCTAGATTCTTCTTGATGGTTGCTTGAGTACCTTTATATACCACTTTAAACCACTTAACATCAAAGATGAACACTTCTTGACGGTTGCTTGAGTACCTTTATACACCACTTAACATCAAAGATGAACACTTTGAAAGCTCTAAATCCAATCTCCAAGATGTCTTGAATTGTTCCACAATATTCAAGTTTCTTTGCTATAATATTATTATCTCTTCTACTAGCTCGACTTTCTTGGTCAAAACTTGTCATTACACCACAATCATATGTGATTCTCTTGGAGTCCACATGTTGAGTGCAGAAGTGTTGACCTTTTGACCACATTGTATTATGCACTTTTATATTGCAATCCAATAAAAAATCTTTAATATAGTTTTTATGTAAACAATTTAGTATTAAACATTATATATCTTAGAAAAACATCTTTACTTTACATGGTAGTCGCATCCCCTAGCATACTCCTATTCTTCTCTCGTAATTCGGGTACTAGCAGCGGAAGTAGCACTTCTCGCGCGGAACAGGGGTCCCACATTCGGGGCCTGGTCCACGGATATCCGGACAAGAGACTAATTCGTTGGTTTTTCCAAAACCGGACTCGGAAAAACTTCCCTTACCCGGAAAGCATGGGCGATTCCACCAGGATAACTTTTTACTCTAACGTAGTCAAGACCATTACTGATCAAGCTGATCCGATTGCACCTATAAAGATACTCGGTCAGATCAAGGAAGAAACTTGCACTTGGATCATTGGGATCAACGCTTTCTTCCCCATCAAGGAGGCACAGCCGTTGATTCCTATCCATAGAACAATTACTATCGGGGATTTACTTTATCTATCGTAATAACAGAAATTGAGTCTCGATTTACGGATCCATCAGTTCACCCTAACCCCATCCAGTCCCATGGGTTAGCCAACCGCCCAACCGTCCAACCGTCCAACCCTTGTAGTGATGGGATCCAATTTGGAATTTGGTTAGGTTTTGTCCCGGGTACTAAGGAAAAGAGTTTCAAGGCCCCCTAGCCGGAAGTTCACATGCAAACATAAAATTAGCCACACCACTTACACACCCAATATGAAATTACCTTTTCACAAATTTAACCAGTTTTAAAACAATCCTTTAATGAAACCATAGTACCACTGATCACAATCTTCCAAATTATCCAGTTGATTCTTAATTTCCCATCATTCCTTCATCAGAGTATCTATGGCATCATTGGCAACTAGAACGCTCACCACCTGTCACTCAGGGGCCTTTTCAATAGTTCCTAGCCCATAATACTCGGTAATATAATCACTTATAAAAATCAAGATGGACTCTCGTTGAAGATCAGCAAGATCAACCAATAGATCCATATAAAGAGCCATGGACTCATCCATTGAAGACCAGCAAGGTCAATCAACCAGATCCATGCCCGGTTTCACAAACAACTCTTACTCCTTGTTCCAATATCTTCCTCGACGCACGCGTGCGTATCCTAGGCGACCCAGAGCCCGAGCACCATATGGTCAGCACCCTCTAGGATCCTTCGCAGGTGACCTAGCGCTTCAGTCATAGGCCGCTTTCTTGGTCCCTCATGCACCGTACCGGAAGCTCATTATTTTAATCGAACCGAGGCTGGTCAAGACCTCAGTCGACCTTGCTACGCGAGACGTCCTCCATTGACTCTCCGTCAGCAGTTGCAACTTTATCAGTTAGGTCTCCACGACCTTAATCACAAGATGGTCAAAATGCTTTCCCAGCATTCTTGACATAAAACAAACAGCATTTACAAACAGTTTACAAATACAGTTTCTATATTAACTCTCATTTTTCCACATTATCCCTTATCAATCCACATTACTTATTCCACATTCCATTTATATGTGTACTTATCCCATCACATCATTTTCCATCTCATTACTTCAGATTCCTTCACATCACATATCATATATTCACATCCGTACATATATCCACATCCACATCCACATTCACATTCACATCCATACATCCACATCTACATCCATGCATCTATTTTCACATCCACATCGACATGCACATTCATGCATCCTCATCCATACATCCACATCTACATGCACATTCACATCCATACATCCACATCTATATGCGTACATTCACATCTACATGCATACATCCACATCCCATCCATGCATCTACATCCACATCCTCATTTACATCCATACATCCACATTCACACTCACATCTACATGCATACATCCATACATACACATCCACATTTACATCCATGCATCTACATCCACATCCTCATTCACATCCATACATCCACATTCATGCATCCACATCTACATGCATACATCCATACATACCCATCCACGTTCACATCCATATTCTCACCCTATCACAACCCATATACATCTTATCCCATCACATACACTTCTTACCTCATCCCATACACATCCTATCACTTCTTAACTCATCTTATCACATCCTAACTCATCTCATATGCATCGTATCACATCTTATCACTTCCCATATCTTTTATGCATACCTCTATGCATGAAATTCAATTATGCTAAAAGTAACACTTTTATAATAAAATAATTATCTTTTATGCATACCTCTATGCATGAAATTCAATTATGCTAAAAGTAACACTTTTATAATAAAATATTCATCTCTTATGCATACCTCTATGCATGAAATTCAATTATGCTAAAAGTAACTCTTTTATAATAAAATATTCATCTCTTATGCATACCTCTATGCATTAAATTCAATTATGCTAAAAGTAACACTTTTATAATAAAATATTCATCTCTTATGCATACCTCTATATGCATGAAATTCAATTTTGCTAAAAGTAACTCTTTTATAATAAAATATTCATCTCTTATGCATACCTCTATGCATGAAATTCAATTATGCTAAAAGTAACTCTTTTATAATAAAATAATCATCTTCTATGCATACCTCTATGCATGAAAATCAATTATGCATAATATAAAAATCAATTTCTCTAGGATTACAATGAATATCTTTCAATTAATCTAGGATGATAATTCCTAGAATATGGTAGGAAATCCTCTTTTCATGCTTTGAATGAAATTATTTTATACGTAATTTTTATAAAAATTTTGCCATAGCTCCGCTACTATGTCTGATAAATCTCAAATTTTCTAAGGGATAAAGCTTATCATTAAGGAAATAATTAGAATGATCCCCAATTGGATCATTAATCCATAATGGATTGAATCATCAATATTCATGAAATACATAAACTAAAAGCATAGGGAAAGCCATTAATTTGGTCTTAAGCATAGATTAATCTTGGATTAAGAAAAAACTTTATGAAAAGCTTCATTTGGATTGAGAAATGGTCATGAGTATGACCATTTCTTGAGTGTGAGAGAGATATTACATAAAAACCATTAGAATTAAGCATAAATGAAAATTTATGTAATTCTTTACTATCATTCATTAATTACTTCAATAGCATTCGAAAAAAACCATTTCAATTAAGCTTCTCAAGCTTGAGAGGGGTTGAGAAGAGAGAAACATTGAGAAAATATAGAAAAGATCAAAATTCACCACACTTACCTTACAAATTGCTTGGTTCTTTGTTCATGGTAGAGGCCCCCAACCAATCAATTAGTTTAGTATGTTGATGGAGCCACCAATGAAGATTGAAGAAAGAGGGAAGCTCCAATTTCTTACAAATTGGAGAGAATTTTAGAGAATAGTAAATATTATCATTATTTCAGTATAGTTCTAGAATATTAAAATTCTCCTCCTTTTTTTCAAAGGATTCATGTTCTATTTATAGGAGAGGGAGGCTCTAACCAAAGCTAACTGATTTCTAGAATTTTCCAATTTCAGTTTGGTTGAATTTGGACTAGATTTGGACCTAGTTTGGTTCCTTTTTTATTCCGTTTGGTTCCTTTTTTATTTGGTTTGGTTCAAGAGAGAGGAGAGATAAAAATATCACATTATTTTTTAGTTTAGAACTCATTCAAGCATGTGAAATATGCACCTCCTTTAATGGACTCCCCTTCCTTACATATGTGTCAAAATGGAATCATTATACCCAAAATATCTCATATTTTTAATATTGCTCATAGTTTTTTACTAATAAACCTTGTACATTTTCAACTCTTCATCTTATGTGAGCATTTACTCATTTTTGGATACCTAAAATATCTCATATTTTTAATATTGCTCATAGTTTTTTACTAATAAACCTTGTACATTTTCAACTCTTCATCTTATGTGAGCATTTACTCATTTTTGGATACCCAAAATATCTCATATTTTTTATATTACTCATAGTTTCTTACTAATAAACCTTGTACATAGTCAACTCTTCATCTTATGTGAGCATTAACTCATTTTTGGGTATCTTCTTTTACAAAATTGGATTTATCTCCTCCCTACACATGGATTGATGCTATTGGTCCATAGGAACCTTAATTGGACCATAAGCCAAAAATTTTTGAAAATCTAGACCCTTAGGCTAAGGTCCTTCATATCCATTTTCAATTAATTCTAATTGCACATTGGAAAGTTCTTTTTGAATTTCTGTTTCAGGGGAACTTATTTTAATAGGATGAGTTATTTTTCTATCCAAAAATATTCATAATCTGAATATTCTCTCTCTAGAATATTTTCTCTCTCTATGTCAAAACAGGCAGAGACGAGATCTCTTATGTTTCTGAAGAGGAAATTGATTACAGGGGAATATGCTGGACATTTTGAGAGGCTGGGGAGGAATCTTACACTTGTTATAAACAAGAGTTGAACCCTCAAACCATCAAGCCAAAGGAAAGCTCCAAGAAATTATGTAAGTAGAGATTCTTGTATTTTTCTTTATTGATTTTATGTTTTTCTAATGTTTATGATTGTTTGAAGTGATAAATGGATGTTATGCCTTGATCAAAAGGCTTTTCCCCTCTCTCTTCTTAGAATCAACCCTTACGATCAAGGCATAACATCCATTTATCACTTCAAAAAATCATAAATTAATTTTTAAGACAACATTAAGTAGGAAAATTTGAAAAATGGTCAGCCATACAAAGGAGGTTATGGCAAAATTTTTGAAAATAGAATTATCTTTTATTATGCTAAAAGAGTAATTCCTATCAATTCTATACTCTAAAAGTGTCATTTTCATGCATAGAAGATGCATATTGATTATTATTATTCTTATGCATAAAGGAATAATTTTCTTTTATTATGAAAGTGTTACTTTCATCAAAATAGATTTTTATGCATAAAGTAATAATTTTCTTTTATTATGAAAGTGTTACTTTCATCAAAATAGATTTTTAGGCATAAAAGATTTTGGTTTTATTATAAAAGTGTTACTTTTATCATATTTGAATTTCATGCATAGAGGTATGCATAAAAGATTATTATTTTATTGTAAAAGTGTTACTTTTATCATATTTGAATTTCATGCATAGAGGTATGCATAAAAGATTATTATTTTATTGTAAAAGTGTTACTTTTATCATATTTGATTTTCATGCATAGAGGTATGCATAAAAGATTATTATTTTATTGTAAAAGTGTTACTTTTATCATATTTGATTTTCATGCATAGAGGTATGCATAAAAGATTATTATTTTATTGTAAAAGTGTTACTTTTATCATATTTGATTTTTATGCATAGAGGTATGCATAAAAGATTATTATTTTATTGTAAAAGTGTTATTTGTATCATATTTGATTTTCATGCATAAAGGTATGCATAAAAGATTATTATTTTATTATAAAAGTGTTACTTTTATCATATTTGATTTTCATGCATAGAAGTATGCATAAAAGATTATTATTTTATAAAAGTGTTACTTTCATCATAAATGATTTTATGCATAAATTAGATGCATAAAAGAAATTCTTTTATATTAAAAGAGTGATTTTTATCATAAATGATTGTATGCATAATCATATGCATAAAAGATATTTTTTTATATTAAAAGAGTGATTTTCATCATAAATGATTTTATGCATAAATAGGATGCATAAGAAAAATTCTTTTAATTCCTACTAAAATTGGATTTATGCATGGAAAGATGCATAAAGAAATCTATTTTTAGTTCAAAAGAGTTATTTTCGTCAATTTTGATTTTATGCATAGGAAGATGCATTAAAGATTTGATTTTCTATTCAAAAGTGTCATTCTCATTTAAAATAAATTTATGCATAGGAAGATGCATAAAAGATTGATTTTTATTTCGAAAGTGTTAGTCTCCTGAAAATGGAATTTATGCATAAATAAATGCGTAAAGAAATCTTATATCGAAAATAAGAATTCTCTTGTATTCTATAAATAGATATGAGGATGTGAAATGAATCAATTAGATGAAAATGAACGAGGAATAGATGTAGTTATACGTATGTGAAAGAAATGATGTAGATGTGGAATGTGGATATGGATGTATGGATGAGAATGTGAATGTGAATGTGGATGTGTGAATGTGGATATGGATGTAGATATGGAATGTGGATGTGGATGTATGTAAATGTGAATAAGGATGTGGAATGTGGATATGGATGTCTGGATGTGAATGTGAATGTGAATGTGGATGTATGTGAATGTGAATGTGGATGTGTGAATGGGGATATGGATGTAGATATGGAATGTGAATGTGGATGTATGTGAATATGAATGTGGATGTGTGAATGGGGATATGGACATAGATATGGAATGTGAATGTGGATGTATGTGAATATGAATGTGGATGTGTGAATGGGGATATGGATGTAGATATGGAATGTGGATGTGGATGTATGTGAATGTGAATGAGGATGTGGAATGTGGATATGGATGTATGGATGTGAATTTGAATGTGGATGTATGAATGTAGATGTGGATGTGGATGTATGAATGTGGATTTGGATGTGGATGTATGTAAATGTGAATAAGGATGTGGAATGTGGATATGGATGTTTGGATGTGAATGTGAATGTGAATGTGGATGTATGTGAATGTGAATGTGGATGTGTGAATGGGGATATAGATGTAGATATGGACTGTCAATGTGTGAATGGGGATATAGATGTAGATATGTGAATGTGAATGTGGATGTATGTGAATATGAATGTGGATGTGTGAATGGGGATATGGATGTAGATATGGAATGTGGATGTGGATGTATGTGAATGTGAATGTGAATGTGGATGTGGATGTATGAATGTGGAATGTGGCTATGAATGTATGAATGTGGAATGTGGGTATGGATGTATGGATGTGAATGTGAATGTGGATGTATGAATGTAGATGTGGATGTGGATGTATGAATGTGGATGTGGATGTGGATGTATGAATGTGGATGTGAAAATGGATGTATGGATGTAGATGTGAATGTGGATGTACGAATGTGGATATGTGTGTGGAATAATGAATGCAAATATGAATGTGAATAGATATGAAGTCGATATGAGCGAATAGATGAGATGAGATGTCATGTGAATCAGAATGTGAATGAGATGAGCAAATAGATGAGATGAGATGTCATGTGAATCAGAATGAATAATATAAGATCTGAACGAATGAGATATAATGAGAAATGGATGTGATGAGACGTAATGTAAATTAAGAAAGATAGGAATGGATGTTATGTGAAGTGAATGAATCTAATGTGATGGGATGGAAAATGATGTATCTGGTCAAGAATGGATACACATATGATTTGGAATTGGATTAAGTAATATGGATTGATGTGGAATAATGTGGAAAGACGAGAGTTCAATATAGAAACTATAATTGTGACCTGTTTATAAATGACTGTTTTATGTCAAGAATGCTAGGGAAGCATTGTGACCTGTTTGTAAATGCGTGTTTGTAAATGCTAGGGAAGCATTGTGACCTGTTTGTAAATGCGTGTTTGTAAATGACTGTTTTATGTCAAGAATGCTGGGGAAGCATTTTGACCATCTTGTGATTAAGGTCGTGGAGATCTAACTGATAAAGTTGCAACTGCTGTGACGAAGAGTCAATGGAGGACGTCTCGCGTAGCAAGGTCGGCCGAGAGGTCTTGACCAGCCTCGGTTCAATTTAAATGGTGAGCTTCCGGTACGCTGGATGAGGGACCAAGGAAGCGGCCTATGAGTGAAGCGCTAGGTGACCTGCGAAGGATCCTAGAGGGTGCTGATCATACGGTGCTCAAGCTCTGGGTCGCCGAAGATACCCACACGTGCGTCGTGGAAGATATTTGAACAAGGAGTAAGAGTTGTTTTCTAGAACCGGGCATGGATCTGGTTGACTGACCTTGCTGGTCCTCAACGGATGAGTCCATAGCTCTCATATGGATCTGTTGGTTGATCTTGCTGATCTTCAACGAGGATTCCATCTTGATTTTTATATGTGAATATATTGTCGGGTACTATGAGCTAGGAACTATTAAAAAGGCCCCTGAGTGAACAGGTGGTGAGCGTTCTGGTTGCCAATGATGCCATAAGTACACCGATGAAGGATTGAAATAAGGATTCAACCAGAGATTTTGAGGATTGTGATAAGTGACACAATGGTTTCATTAAAGGATTGTTTTAAAGATAGCTGAGAAAAAGGCAATTTCATATTGGGTGTGTAAGTGGTGTGACTAGTTTATGTTTGCATGAACATCCGGCTAGGGGGCCTGGGAACTCTTTTCCCTGGTACCTGGGACAAAACCTAACCCATGGGATTGGATGGGGTTAGGCTGGACTGATGGATCCTTAAATCAAGACTTAGTTCAATAGATAAAGTAAATCCCGAACAAAAATTATTCTATGGAAAAAGGATCAATGGGGGGCTGTGCCTCTCGATGAGGAAAAAAGCGTTGGTCTCTAGGATCCAAGTACAATCTGTCCCTTGATCTGACTATGGAGGAACTTACGTGTGAGATCCCTGTCCCCACCGCGCAACGGATTCGTGGTGCTAGCAGCGGAAGTAGCATTTCTTGCGCGGGGCAGAGTCCCACACTCGGGGCCTCGTCCACGGATATTCGGATAAGAGACTAATCCGTCGGTTTTTCCAAAACCAAACCCGGAAAAACTTCCTTTACCCGGAAAGCACGGGCGATTCCACCAGGATAACTTTTACTCTAACGTAGTCAAGACCATTTCTGATCAAGCTGATCCGACCGCATCTATAAAGATACTGGGTCAGATCAAGGAAGAAACTTGCACTTGGATCATTGGGATCAACAATTTTTTCCCCATCAAGAGGCACAACCGTTGATTCCTATCCATAGAACAATTACTAACCGGGATTTACTTTATATATCGTAGTAACAGAAATTGAGTCTCGATTTACGGATCCATCAGTCCAGCCTAACCCCATCCAGTCCCATGGGTTAGCCAACCACTGTAGTGATGGGATCCAATTAGGAATTTGGTTAGGTTTTGTCCCGGGTACCAAGGAAAAGAGTTCCAAGGCCCCCTAACCGGAAGTTCATGCAAACATAAAACTAGTCACACCACTTACACACCCAATATGAAATTGCCTTTTTCTTAGCATCAGCTAACTTTAAAACAATCCTTTAATGAAACCATTATGTCACTGATGACAATCCTCAAAGTCTCTAGTTGAATCCTTATTTTCAGTCATTCATTCATCGGTGTACTTATGGCATCATTGGCAACCAGAACGTTCACCACCTGTTCACTCAGGGGCCTTTTCCATAGTTCCTAGCTCATAGTAACCAGCAATATATTCATATAAGAGAATGGAAAATCCGTGGAAGATTAGCAAGATCGACCCACAGATCCATATAAAAGAGCCATGGACTCATCCGTTGAGGACCAGCAAGGTCACTCAACCAGATCCATGCCCGGTTTCAGAAAACAACTCTTACTCCTTGTTCCAATATCTTCCACGACGCACGTGTGGGTATCTTCGGCGACCCAGAGCCCGAGCACCGTATGGTCAGCACCCTCTAGGATCCTTCGCAGGTGACCTAGCGCTTCACTCATAGGCCGCTTCCTTGGTCCCTCATCCACCGTACCAGAAGCTCACCATTTAAATCGAACCGAGGCTGGTCAAGACCTCGGTCGACCTTGCTACGCGAGACGTCCTCCATTGACTTTCCATCAACAGTTGCAACTTTATCAGTTAGGTCTACCTTAATCCATAAGACGGTCAAAATGCTTCCCCAGCATTCTTGACATAAAACAGTCATTTACAAACAGTTCATAAAATACAGTTTCTATATCAAACTCTCGTCTTTCTACATTATCCCTCCTCATTTCACATTACTTATTCCACATTCCATTCATATGTGTACTCATTCTCATCCATTCACTCATGTCGACGACACATTATTTCACATACACATTCACATTCATTATTCTACATACACATCCATGTACGTACATCCACATCATACATCCAATCCATATCTACATTCATACATACACATCCACATTCCACATCCATACATCCACATCCACATCCACATTCATATCCATACATCCACATCTACATGCATACATCCATTTTCACATCCTCATTCATACATCCACATTCACATGCATACATCCACATCCGTATCTACATCCATACATCCACATCCACATCCACATTCATATTCACATCCATACATCCACATCTACATGCATACAGCCATTTTCACATCCTCATTCATACATCCACATCCACGTACATACATACATCCACATCCACATCCATACATCCACATCCACATTCATACATCCACATCTACATCCACATTCACATCCATACATCCATTTCCACATTCCCATTCATATAACCCCATACGCCTTCACATCTATTCTTTTACATCACATCCATTCTTACCCTATCACAACCCATATACATCTTATCCCATCACATACACTTCTTACCTCATCCCATACACATCTTATCACATCTTGACTCATCTTATCACATCCTAACTCATCTCATATGCATCTTATCACATCTTATCACATCCTATCACATCTCATATGCATCCCATACACATCTTATCACATCTCATACACCTCTTATCACATCCTATCACTTCAAATATCTATTTATAGAATACAAGAGAATTCTTATATTTGATATAAGATTTCTCTACACATTTATTTATGCATAAATTCCATTTAAGAAGACTAACACTTTCGAAATAAAAATCAATCTTTTATGCATCTTCCTATGCATAAATTCATTTTAAATAAAAATGACACTTTTGAATTAAAATTAAATCTTTTATGCATCTTCCTATGCATAAACTAAATTTAGATGAGAATTGATACTTTTGAATTAAAAATCCATCTTTTATGCATCTTCCTATGCATAAATTCAATTTGGATGAGAATAACACTTTTGAATTGAAATTCCATTCTTTTATGCATCTTCCTATACATAAATTCAATTTAGATGAGAATGACACTTTGAGTTAAAAATCAATCTTTTATGCATCTTCTTATGCATAAATTCAATTTGGTAGGAATTACACTTTTAGAATAAAAGAATTTCTCTTATGCATCTAAGTTATACATAAAATTCATTTATGATGAAAATCACACTTTTAGTATAAAAAGAATATCTTTGATGCATACCTCTCTGCATGAAATCCAATATGATAAAAGTAACACTTTTACAGAAAAGTAATCAACTTTTATGCATACCTCTATGCATGAAATCCAATTATGATAAAAGTAACACTTTTATAATAAAATACTCAACTTTTATGCATACCTCTATGCATGAAATCCAATTATGACAAAAGTAACACTTTTATATTAAAATAATCAACTTTTACGCATACCTCTATGCATGAAATCCAAATATGATAAAAGTAACACTTTTACATTAATATAATAATCTTTTATGCATACCTCTATGTATGAAATCCAAATTGTTATGATAAAAGTAACACTTTTACATTAAAATAATAATCTTTTATGCATACCTCTATGCATGAAATCCCAATATGATAAAAGTAACACTTTTATATAAAAATAATAATCTTTTATGCATACCTCTATGCATGAAGTCCAAATATGATAAAAGAAACACTTTTATATTAAAATAATAATCTTTTATGCATACCTCTATGCATGAAATCCAAATATGATAAAAGTAACACTTTTATAATAAAATAATCATCAATTATGCATAACATAAAAATCAATTTCTCCATGATTACAATAAAATTCTTTCAAATAATCTAGATGATAATTCCTAGAATATAGTAGGAAGTTCTCTTTTCATGCTTTGAATGAAATTATTTTATGTGTAATTTTTATAAAAATTTTGCCATAGCTCCGCTACTATGTCTGATAAATCTCAATTTATTTTGAAGGATAAAGCTTATCATTAAGAGAATGATTAGAATGATCCCTGATTGGATCATTAACCCAATAATGGATTGAATCATCAATATTCATGAAATACATAAACTAAAAGCATAGAAAAAAGCCATTAATTTGGCCTCAAGCATAGATTAATCTTGGATTAAGGAAAAGCTTTATGAAAAGCTTTATTTGGATTGAGAATGGGTCATGAGTATGACCATTTCTTGAGTGAGAGAGAGAAATTAGATAAAAACCATTAGAATTAAGCATAAATGGAAATTTATGTAATTCTTTACTATCATTAATCAATTAACTTCAATAGCATTCATCAAATTATGTAACTCTTCACTACCATTCATCTATTAACTTCAATAGCATTCAAAGACCATTCCAATTAAGCTTCTCAAGCTTGTGAGGGGTTGAGAAGAGAGAAGCATTGAGAAATTATAGAAAAGATCAAAATTCACCATTTACCTTACAAATTTCTTGATTCTTTGTTCACGGTAGAGGCCCCTAACCAATCAATTGGTTAAGTATGTTGATGGAGCCACCAATGGGGATTGAAGAAAGAGGGAAGCTCCAATTTCTTCAATTTGGAGAGAATTTTAGAGAATAGTAGAAATTAGCATTATTTCAGCATAACTCTAGTATAGTAAAATTCTTCCATTTTTTTCAAAGGACTCATGTTCTATTTATAGGAGAGGGAAGCTCTAACCAAAGCTAACTGAATTCTAGAATTTTCCAAATTGAGTTTGGTTGAATTTGGACTAGATTTGAACCTAGTTTGGTTACTTTTGGATTCGGTTTGGTTCCATTTTGATTTGGTTTGGTTCAAGAGAGAGGAGAGATAAAAATATCACATGATTTTTGAGTTTAAAACTCATTCAAGCATGTGAAGTATGCACCTCCTTTAAGGGACTCCCCTTCCTTACATATGTGTTAAAATGGAATCATTATACCCAAAATATCTCATATTTGTAATATTGCTCATAGTTTTTTACTAATAAACCTTGTACATTTTCAACTCTTCATCTTGTGTGAGCATTTACTCATTTTTGGATACCCAAAATATCTCATATTTTTAATATTTCTCATAGTTTTTTACTAATAAACCTTGTACATTTTCAACTCTTCATCTTATGTGAGCATTTACTCATTTTTGGATACCCAACATATCTCATATTTTTGATACTACTCATAGTTTCTTACTAATAAACCTTGTACATAGTCAACTCTTCATCTTATGTGAGCATTTACTCATTTTTGGGTATCTTCTTTTACAAATTGGATTTATCTCCTCCCTACACATGGATTGATGCTATTGGTCCATAGGGGTATAAAGGACCTTAGCCTAAGGGTCTAGATTTTCAGAAATTTTTGGATTATGTTATATAGTTATAGTTGTAGGTTAATATATAGGTTAATGTATATAATTTAAGTCACTATTTATAAACTTTAAATTTTATAGGTTTATATATAAATAGGTTTGATTTATATAGCTATAGAAAGTTTATAAATAAGATATATAAAGTATAATTATAAACTATAAATAGTTTTTAAGTTACTAGAGTGAACCTATTAAACCTATAAGCCTATTTATATATATCTTTAAGTCTTTATATAATCAAACCTATAGTTACTATAGTTAATCTATTAAACCTTTAAGCCTATTTATATATATCTTTAAGCCTATTTATATAAACAAACCTATAAGCCTATTAATTATAAACTTTAAGCCTATATATTCTATAAAAGCTATATTTTTATAATCAAACCTTTAAGACTATCGATTATAACTTTATATTACCTATTTATAAAGGTTTATTTATAAACTATAGGTTATTTATAAACTTAAATTATATGGGTTTATATATAAATAGGTTTGATTTATATAGCTATATAAAGTCTATAAATAAGTAAAGTATAATTGTAAACTATAAACATGCTTTAAGTTACTATAGTTAACCTATTAAACCTATAAGAATATTTAAATATAGCTTTAATCCTATTTAGATAATCGCTTCACGGCCCATCGCTTCACAACCCATCACTCGCCTCTCTCTCCCATACGCGCTGCTGTGGGCTGGGCCAACCATGCCCACCACTCGCCTCTCTCTCCCATACGGGCTGCTGTGGGCTGGGCCAACCCCTCCATCTTCCACCACCATAGCTAGGCTCCTTCATTCAAATTTCAAATTTGAATTTCCCTTCCTCCAGTCAAGGGGTCATTCCCATGTGCCACTTCCACAAACACTAGGGTCTTTTCACATTACAATTAAAAAAAGACCGCCCAAGACATATTGCAAAACAACAAAAGTTTTCTTGACTTCCCTGAAACCTTATCTCGAATTGCTGCGGCCACAGAACCTCGCGCAGAGAAAAGGTCCGTGCGGATGCGACGGGTGCGATAGCAGATCTGCAAGCAAGTGTGGACACCATAGCAAGTGCGCGCATAGGCGTTTTGTTCTTTCCCATTTTCTTGGTCCCTCTATCGTCCATGTGCAAGATTCTTGACTATCTACTGCTTCTACTCTCTACTGGCCCAACTTTTCACTACCCTATCTTCTTGCCTGTATCAGTTTCAATATCTTCTCCCCCGTATCAGTTTCAACATCACCATTGCTAAGAAATGCAACCCAAATCTGTATCAGGTTTTTTCTCTTCAACCATTCCTCATTTTTTGAATTCTTGCATACTTTTATTTTGTACTCTATGTCAATGTGTATGATTTGAATTTTAATTGACATGTTCATCTAATCATAGATAATGATTTAATATGAGACAAAAATTTGTGTACCTTGTTGTATCGTTGAATTTGATAATGGATGCGGTGATGTCTAAGTTCTAGTTGTCAATGACAAGATGGGAAAGTAGGTTTGTATTACATAAGCGACATGGACGTCAAGGAAAATTTGAAAAAGAGCAAGACCATTTTAAATTCTTAAAGGGCGGGATAATTTGAATTTAAAATTGGGCAGGATAATTTGAATGCTCTACCACATGCTAGAGCTGGAGAAATGCATTCTAGCTCTACCACATGGTAGAGCTGGAGTTGAAATGACTTAAACTAGTGCAAGATGACTTGAAATGACAAACCATCCATGTAGTATCGTACCTCTATCTTGACTTGAAGAGTCAAAAATCACCTACTCTTACCTACTAGGCCTTTCAAGGTTCTATGCTATGGCTGACCTTTTTAGTCACACCCATTTAAGTCTAGCTCTACCACATGGTTCCACCCCAGCTAGACTTTAGAGCGTTCTAGCTCTACCATGTGGTACAACTACATTTATGCAACAAAAGATTTGTGAGACAATCTAGGTATGCATAGTGAATTGATTCTTCTCTTTGCCATGGGTGTCTTCAAATAAGCATTGCTTCTGTCCCAATGGTAGCCAAGAACATTGCTAAGCCGGCTATGGAAGCTCCCTTGTCCTAGAGCATGCACAAAAGACCCCTCTCCACCTTCTTCATAGCATAGCTTCTTCCCTCTCTCCTTGCTTGAAATTGTACTCTCCTGCCTTCTCTCCATAATAGAAGAAGGTTCATTGCTCAATACATGCAAGCAACGAGCATTCTAGATGCACCAAACGGTGATGCTAGCAATGGTGGAAAACATCTGGCAAAGAAGAACTGATTCAAACATATACTCAAGATAGCATAAGGTAGCCTCCTATGAGCATGGATTGTGGGTTGGACCTGAGTTGCAAGCTGTGCGTTTGATCTAGCTCTACCACATGGTAGAGCTAGACCTCAAATGCAATTCTAGCTCCACCACACATGGTAGAGCTAGACCTCAAAGCATTCTAGCTCTACGATGTGGTCTAGGTTGGATACAACTCTACCACGTGGTAGAGCTAGATCAAATGCTATTCTAGCTTCTTGGTTCTTGTCATGTGAAGCAGATCTCTTCTTGGAGTAATTGATTTTGTTGATCTCCATGGTATACAACTAGATCGATGCATTCTAGCTCGACCACATGGTAGAGCTAGATCGAATGCAATTGTAGCTCCTTGGTTCTCGTCATGTAAAGTAGGTCTCTTCTTAGAGTAATTGGTTTTGTTGATCTGCATGGTACACAGCTAGATCCGGGTTTCTTTGCCACACATTTGTCCATGATGCATGATTCGAATTTCATGCCTCTTTGATGCCGTTTGGGCCACGGTTGGAAATTTTTGCCATTTGGCATGCTTGTGCGTCTTTAGAAGTTGAGGATCCAGGACCCCATCACAGAACGGACCACACGGACTTGTGCTAGGGAAGTTGCTCTATGTCCACATCACTTCGTGCATGGATTTGGGCATCGCAATCACTTCTCCCAGCGTGTCAAACTTGGGTCTCGGCGAAGATAGTGAAAAATTGCCATAACAAAGTTTCGGATCCGAAATGAGTCCGAATCGCATCTGAACACAACAAGAAAGATCCGGGTTACTTGCCACACATTTTTCCATGCACGATTCGAATTTCATGCCTTTTCGGCGCCGTTTGGGCCACGGTTGGAAATTTTCACCATTTGGCATGCTCGTGCATCTTTTTCGAGAACCCGGATTCGGACAGTTAGAAGTTGAGGATCCACGACCCCATTAGAGAACGGACCACACTGACTTGTGCTAGGGAAGTTGATCTATGTCCACATCACTCCGTGCATGGATTTGGGCATCACAATCAATTCTCCTAGGGCGTCAAAGTTGGGTCCCGGCAAAGATAGTGCAAAATCGCCATAACAGAGTTTCAGATCCGAAATGAGTCCAAATCGCATTTAAACACAACAAGAAAGATCGAGGTTGCTTGCCACACAATTTTCCATACATGATTCGAATTTCATGCTTCTTTGGGGCCGTTTGGGCCATTGTTGGAAATTTTCGCCATTTGCCATGCTCATGTTTTTCGAGAACTCGAATTCGGATAGTTAGAAGTTGAGGATCCGACACCCCATCAGAGAACCGACCACATGGACTTGTGCTAGGGAAGTTCCTCTATGTCCACATCACTCCATGCATGGATTTGGGCATCGCAATCACTTCTCCGAGCACGTCAAAGTTGGGTCCCGACGAAGATAGTTCAAACTCGCCATAACAGAGTGTCGGATCCGAAATGAGTCCGACTCGCATCTGAACACAACAAGAAAGATCCGGGTTGCTTGCCACACATTTGTCCATGAGTGATTTGAATTTCATGCCTCTTCGATGCCGTTTGGGCCACTGTTGGAAATTTCTGCCATTTGCCATGCTCGTGCATCTTTTTCGAGAACCCGAATTCGGACAGTTAGCAGTTGAGGATCTGGGACCCCATTAGAGAACGGACCACAGGGACTCGTGCTAGGGAAGTTGCTCTATGTCCACATCACTCTGTGCATGGATTTGGGCATCATAATCACTTCTCCCAGCACGTCAAAGTTGGGTCCCGACGAAGATAGTGCAAAATCGCCATAACAGAGTTTCGGATCCGAAATGAGTCCGAATCGCATCTGAACACAACAAGAAAGATCTGGGTTGCATGCCACACATTTGTCCATGCATGATTTGATTTTCATGCCTCTTCGGCGTCGTTTGGGCCACGGTTGGAAATTTCTGCCATTTGGCACGCTCGTGCATCTTTTTCGAGAACCTAGATTCAGACAATTAGAAGTTGAGATCCGGGACCCCATCAGAGAACGGACCAGACGGACTCTTGCTAGGGAAGTTCCTCTATGTCCACATCACTCCGTGCATGGATTTGGGCATTGCAATCACTTCTCGCAGCGCGTCAAAGTTGGGTCCCGGCGAAGATAGTGCAAAATCGCCATAACAGAGTTTCAGATCCGAAATGAGTCCGAATTGCATTTGAACACAACAAGAAAGATCCGTGTTGCTTGCCACACAGTTGTCCATGCGTGATTCGAATTACATGCCTCTTCAGCACCGTTTGGGTCACGGTTGGAAATTTCTGCCATTTGGCACGCTCGTGCATCTTTTTCGAGAACCCGGATTCGGACAGTTTAGAAGTTGAGGATCTAGGACCCCATCAGAGAATGGACGATACGGACTTGTGCTATGGAAGTTTCTCTATGTCCACATCACTCCGTGCATGGATTTGGGCATCGCAATCACTTCTCCTAGTGCGTCAAAGTTGGGTCCTGGCGAAGATAGTGCAAAATCGCCATAACAAAGTTTCAGATTCGAAATGAGTCCGAATCGCATCTGAACACAACAAGAAAGATCCGGGTTGCTTGCCACACATTTGTCCATGCATGATTCAAATTTCATGCCTCTTCGATGTCGTTTGGGCCACGGTTGGAAATTTCTGCCATTTGGCACGCTCGTGCATCTTTTTCGAGAACTCAGATTCGGACAATTATAGAAGTTGAGGATTCGGGACCCCATTAGAGAACGGACCACACAGACTTGTGGGCAGTTGCTCTATGTCAACATCACTCCGTGCATGGATTTGGGCATCGCAATCACTTCTCCCAGCGCATCAAAGTTGCAAAATTGCCATAACAGGATCCGAAATGAGTCCGAATCGCATCTGAATGCAACAAGAAAGATCCGGGTTGCTTGCCACACATTTGTCCATGCACGATTCAAATTTCATGCCTCTTTGCCCGCCATTTGGGCCACGGTTGGAAATTTTCGCCATTTGGCATGCTCGTGCATCTTTTTCGAGAACCCGGATTCGAACAGCTAGAAGTTGAGGATCCGAGACCCCATCAGAGAACGGACCACAGTGACTTGTGCTAGGGAAGTTGCTCTATGTCCACATCACTCCTTGCATGGATTTGGGCATCACAATTAATTCTCGTTGCACGTCAAAGTTGGGTCCCGAACGAAGATAGTGCAAAATCGCCATAACAAAGTTTCGGATCCCAAATGAGTCCGAATCGCATCTAAACACAACAAGAAAGATCTAGGTTGCTTGCCACACATTTTTCCATGCATGATTCGAATTTCATGCCTCTTCGGCGCCGTTTGGGCCACTATTGGAAATTTCTGCCATTTGGCACGCTCGTGCATCTTTTTCGAGAACCCGGATTCAAACAGTCAGAAGTTGACGATCCGGGACGCCATCAGAGAACAGACCACACACACTTGTGCTAGGGAAGTTGCTCTATGTCCACATCACTCTGTGCATGGATTTGGGCATCGCAATCACTTCTCCCAGCGCGTCCCGACGCGGCAAAGATAGTGCAAAATCACCATAACAATAGAGTTTCGGATCCGAAATGAGTCCGAATCGCATCTGAACACAACAAGAAAGATCCGGGTTGCTTGCCACACATTTGTGCATGCATGATTCGATTTTCATGCCTCTTCGGCGCCGTTTGGGTCACGGTTGGAAATTTCTACCATTTGGCAAGCTCGTGCATCTTTTTCGAGACACCAGATTTGAACAGTTAGAAGTTGATTTGATGGATTTGGGCATCGCCAACAGTTCTCCCGGCACGTCACAGTCGGGTCCCGGTGGCGAAGATAGTGCAAAATCGCCATAACAGAGTTTCTGATCCGAAATGAGTCCGAATCGCATCTGAACACAACAAGAAAGATCTGGGTTGCTTGCCACACATTTGTCCATGCATGATTCGAATTTCATGCCTCTTCGGTGCCGTTTGGGCCACGGTTGGAAATTTGTGCCATTTGCCACGCTCGTGCATCTTTTTCGAGAACTCGGCGGATTTGGACAGTTAGAAGTTGATGATCCGGGACCCCATCAGAGAACGGACCACACGGACTTGTGCTAGGGAAGTTGCTCTATGTCCACATCACTCCGTGCATGGATTTGGGCATCGCAATCACTTCTCCCAACGCGTCAAAGTTGTGTCCTGGGGCGAAGATAGTGCAAAATCGCTATACCAGAGTTTCGGATCCGAAATGAGACCGAATCACATTTGAACACAACAAGAAAGATCCGGTAGGTTGCTTGCCACACATTTGTCCATGCATGATTCGAATTTAATGCCTCTTCGGTGCCGTTTGGGCCACGGTTGGAAATTTCTGCCATTTGGCACGCTCGTGCATCTTTTTCGAGAACTCCGATTCAGACAGCTAGAAGTTGAGGATCCGGGACCCCATCAAAGAACGGACCACAGTAACTTGTGCTAGGGAAGTTGCTCTATGTCCACATCACTCCGTGCATGGATTTGGGCATCACAATCAATTCTCCCAGCGCGTTAAAGTTGGGTCCCGGAGCGAAGATAGTGCAAAATCAACATAACAGAGTTTCGGATCCGAAATGAGTCCGAATCGCATCTGAACACAACAAGAAAGATCCGGGTTGCTTGCCACACATTTGTCCATGCATGATTCGAATTTCATGCCTCTTCGGTGCCGTTTGGGCAACTATTGCAAATTTTCGCCATTTGCCACAGTCATGCATCTTTTTCGAGAACCCGGATTCGGACAGTTAGAAGTTGAGGATCCGGGACCCTATCAGAGAACGGACCACACGGACTTGTGATATGGAAGTTGCTCTATGTCCACATCACTCCGTGCATGGATTTGGGCATCGCAATCACTTCTCCCAGCTTGTCAAAGTTGGGTTCCTGCGAAGATAGTGCAAAATCGCCATAACAGAGTTTCGGATCCAAAATGAGTCCGAATCGCATCCGAACACAACAATAAAGATCCGGGTTACTTGCCACACATTTGTCCATGCATGATTCGATTTTCATGCCTCTTCGGCATCGTTTGGGCCTCGGTTGGAAATTTCCCCATTTGGCACACTCGTGCATCTTTTTCGTCTCGAGAACCCGGATTTAGACAGTTAAAAGTTGAGGATCCGGGATCCCATTCGAGAATGGACCACACGAACTTGTGCTAGGGAAGTTTCTCTATGCCCACATCACTCCGTGCATGGATTTAGGCATCGCAATCACTTCTCCCAGCGCGTCAAAGTTGGGTCCCGACGAAGATAGTGCAAAATCGCCATAACCTCATTTCGAGTCCGAAATGAGTCCGAATCACATCTGAACACAACAAGAAAGATCCGGGTTGCTTGCCACACATTTTTCCAAGCATGATTCGATTTTCATGCCTCTTCGGCGCCGTTTGGGCCACGGTTGGAAATTTCTGCCATTTGGCATGCTCGTGCATCTTTTTCGAGAACCTGGATTTGGACAGTTAGAAGTTGAGGATCCGGGACCCCATCAGAGAACGGACCACACGGACTTGTGCTTGGGAAGTTTCTCTATGTCCACATCACTCCGTGCATGGATTTGGGCATTGCAATCACTTCTCGCAGCGCGCGTCAAAGTTGGGTCCCGGGGCGAAGATAGTGCAAAATCGCCATAACAGAGTTTTGGATCCGAAATGAGTCCGAATCGCATTTGAACACAACAAGAAAGATCCGGGTTACTTGCCACACATTTGTCCATGCGTGATTCGAATTTCATGCCTCTTTGTAGACTGGGATGTATGTCCATATCCCTTGCTCTTATAATTATATGTTTTTAAAAAAATATTGATTTTGATCTTTTTTTCTTTTATTTCTTTGCAAAAATTTTTGCGAATGGCTTGAATTACGGTGGGAGCATCCTTCATTTCAAAGAAGTCTCACATGGTCATTTACTCTGATGATGAAGTTTTCAAAGGCTGGCTTGAAATCATGGAGAAGCAACACAAGAAAGCAACTGCCACAGTTTTGAGATGTCTTGCTGGGCTAGATGAACAAGAAGTCAAACAAATACAATCAGAAATCAGGTCGTCTGGACAAATTATTCTTTCAAAGGGTACTAAGGATGTAGATGTAATTGACATGCCAGAGCGTATCAAGCAGCTCAAGCAAGATAAAATTATTCAAGATGCATTGCTTATAGAGTTTAACACTCTGAACAAGGACAAACAATGTTAAGATTGGTCAGAATTGACTATCACCTATAGCATCAATGAGGTTGTATACTCAGTTCTTTTGAAGTTATGTGATGTGTATATAAAGTCAAAGCTACAGGTTGGATCAAAGAAGATTGATTTTCCAGTAGAAGCAAGGCAATATGTGGAGTGGAATATCAGCCTTAGCAAAGAAAGTTCAACCTTGTCCTTGGATCTTCCTTGGTGTATTTATGCTGTGAGTCTTCCATTTGACGGGAGTTACTACTTGAAGCGCCACCTCAACAATCCAATTTCCATTGGGTTATGTGTTCTAGATAACACTGAAGATTTGGGAAGAAATATGCATTGGGATGTGGAATCATTTTGCAATCTTTTGAACGAAATTATGATCATTACAGGTAGATCTTTGCCATCCCAATATGTGTTGCTTACCTTTCTAAATATTACAGATTTTATTCACTTGCAAAATGCTTTAAAAAATTTGAGTGGCATAGCAAAGGAACAATATAATGGGGCATTGCATTTTCAACGTGACAACCGATGCATTGGTGCAATAGAGTTCTTCACATCCTTAGTGTTTTTCAGCAAGGGAGATGGCTTTGAAGGACTAGCAGATGTTCCTGATCCAGGTACACAAGCGACAATATTGGATACTGGACTTCTTCATATAGATAATGAAGATGTTAAAACTATCCCAGACATTGAGTTTCTAAGAATCAAGAAGAATCTTGTATTCAGAAGTATTACAAAGAAGGCTACAAGCTTGTTGATCTTTTCAGTAATGGCTATATCATCGAGCTAAGGCTAGCACTAAATAAGGAAGTGATTTGCCTAGTGGAGAGTATTGAAGATAAAAGAAAGATGGGAACAAGGCTTTTTGACTTTGCAAAGTCAAGAAATGAGCAACCAGTTCTCCCTATTACTAACAATCAAAGGAATACCACGGAAAGATCGAGACATGGTGAAGTTCGTTCAGCTTGAGATTTTTTGGATTTTGAAGACAATATGTAACTTCTTAATGGGCTTTCCTAGTATCTTCAATACTTTGATTTGGTGATGTTTTGACTTGTTATATCCTTGGTTCATTTTTTAGTAGTATTTAGTTCTTTTGATTTTATACAATGCTTTTATTATTTTTGTAGCTCTCTCCAAATTGGGCTTTGGAATCTAGAATCACCAAGTTATGGATCCTAACATGTTCATTGACAAATTCACTTTTTACATAACCAATTGGTGAATTCGGAAAGCCTACTTAGTGGTCGCACAATGGCCAGCTGGTGAATCTGAAAATCTTGCTTATAAATCTAAGAGATGATAGAGCTAGAGATCCTCTCATTTACTTCAATCCTACCCTGTGGTAGATCTAGATTTCAATAGGTCTACAATTTGGTGGAGCTAGCTACCTCTTCAAAGTGGTGGACCAAGAATCCATTAAAGTCTAGATGTACCACATGGTGGGACAAAAATTCATTGATTACTAGCTGTACCACATGGTAGACCTAGGGGAAGTATAGTGTCTTTGCATGAATCAGCTAGAACGCATTGAATTCAAGTTCCACCATTGGGTGGACCTAGCAACCATGGAGCTTTAAAAAAGACAATATTAGATAATTTGGGAAAAATCTCATACTTTGGGAATTACCTTTTCAACATAGTTTTGGCCATATCTTGAGCATATTAACTCCAAATTTGTCGGATATTATAGATTTAGATCCTACTCTTCAAGATCTTTCTAATGATATGTCACATGATGGGGTTTTGACAAAAGCTTGGATAGGTTCACCATGATCCCATTTTCAAATGGGAATGGGATTTTTTCCAAATTATCTAATATGGTAGATCTACCATGTGGTGGAGCCAAAATCCATTGAGCTCTATCTCCACCATTCTAGCATCCATGAAGCATAGCTATATTATGCGATGGAGCTAGAACCCATTGAAGTCAAGATCTACCATGTGGTAGACCTAGAACTGCCATGTTGGCACTGTGCAGAATTCCCATCTAACCTTTACTACCTTTTTTATCCAAGGATCCCCCCTAAAGAAAGTTTTTGCAAAGCATTCATTTAATTCTAGCTCTACCATATGGTAGAGCTAGGCCAATGCATTTCTAGCTCCACCACATGGTAGAGCTAGATCAAATGCAATTCTAGCTCCTTGGTTCTTGTCATGTGAAGTAGGTCTCTTCTTGGAGTAATTGGTTTTGTTGATCTGCATGGTACACACAGCTAGATCAATGCACTCTAGCTTTACCACATGGTAGAGCTAGATCTCAAATGCAATTCTAGCTCCACCACATGGTAGAGCTAGACCTCAAATGCAATTCTAGCTTCACCACATGGTAGAGCTAGACCTCAAAGCATTCTAGCTCTACAATGTGGTCTAGGTAGAATATAGCTCTACCACGATTACATTCAATCTCAGCCAGTTACATTCATTGAAGTCTACCTCTACCACATGGTAGAGCTAAAAGAATGCATTCTAGCTCCACCACATGGTAGAGCTACACTTCAAAGCATTCTGGTCAATACATTTATTAGTCTTGCTCTACCACCTGGTAGAGCTAGTATCCATTGAAAAACCACATGGTAGAGCTAGATCAATTGCAATTCTAGCTTCTTGGTTCTCATCATGTGAAGTAGGTCTCTTCTTGGAGTAATTGGTTTTGTTGATTTGCATGGTAAACAGCTAGATCGATGCATTCTAGCTCTACCACATGGTAGAGTTGGACCTCAAATGTGATTCTAGCTCCACCACATGTTAGAGCTGATTTCTAGCTCCACCACATGGTAGAGCTAGACTTCAAAGCATTCTAGCTCTACCACGTGCTTGAGCTGGACCATTGCATTCTGGCTCCACTACTTGTAAGAGCTAGATTTATGCATTCTAGCACTACTACATGATTTTTCCAAGGCCAGTAGCTTCTTTTTCATTCTGAACCAGCTTTTCCATCTCGAGCAAGATAATGGTGTTTTTTTTGGCATTATATCATAGCCATTTGGCCATATAGTCATCATGGGAAATATAATGGTTTAGCATCATGGTACGGCTTGATCAATGCATTCTAGCTCCACCACATGGTACAGCTAGATCAATGCATTCTAGCTCCACCACATGGTAGAGCTAAACTTCAAAGAGTTCTAGCGCTACCATTGATTAAGACTAAGCATTCCATGTGGTCTAGATAGAATACTTTGATATAGCTCTACCACATGGTAGAGCTAGATCAATGTATTCTAGCTCCACCACATGGTAGAGCTATACTTCAAAGCATTGAAGTCCTAGATCAATGCATTCTAGCTATATCTTCACCATTCTAGCATCCATGAAGCCTAACTATATCATGCGGTGGAGCTAGAACCTCTTGAAGTCAAGCTCTACCATGTGGTAGACCTAGAACTACCAAGACTAAGCATTCTATGTGGTCTAGATAGAATACTTTGATATAGATCTACCACATGGTAGAGCTAGATCAATGCATTCTAGCTCCACCACATGGTAGAGCTATACTTCAAAGCATTGAAGTGCTAGATCAATGCATTCTAGCTTTATCTCCACCATTCTAGCATCCATGAAGCCTAACTATATCATGCGGTGGAGCTAGAGCCTCTTGAAGTCAAGCTCTACCATGTGGTAGACCAAGAACCTAAAGAACTTTGGCTCCACCACATGGTAGAGCTTGTATCCATATGTAGTTGATCTAGAACCTATGAAAGTCTGTTGGTTCTATCCATATAGAAGTCTTAACCACATGTGGTAGAGCTAGACTAATAAATTCTAGCTCTGCCACAACAAGTCTAGCTTTACCGTATGGTGCTCACCTTGAATGTCCACCTACTATTAGAACTTAAGGGTGGATCCCAAGTCCTTCCTCTAAAGAGAGCTTTCTGACAAAACCCATTGACGTGCGATGAGCTAGAACCCATTGAAGTCAAGCTCTACTGGGTGGTAGACCTAGAACCTATGGAAGTCTACTAGCTCCACCCATAAAGAAGCTATCTTGATCCCCAACTCAACCACGTGGTAAAGCAAGACTTATAAATTCTAGCTCTACCATGTGGAAAATCTAAAACATCTAAAATTTTAGCTTTACCATATAGTTGAGTGGTTTTGTTTTTCTCACCTCCACCTACTCTCGGAGCTCAAGGGTGGATCTCAAGGCCTACTTCCAACAAGAGCTCCCTTGCAAACTAGCTCTACCAAATGGTAGAGCTAGAATAATGGGTGTATTTGGAAATCCATTTTAAACCCTCCAATTCTAGAGTGAGCAAGTAGAATTTATAATTGGTATCCAAACATGATTTCCTTTTAGATTACACCAATAAACATGTGTTAAGAGTGAGTGTTACAATTGTAAATTCTTATAGTTTGAAAGATTGTTGAGTCAATGTTACTTTTTTTTCTTTTAGATCCCAAAATTGAGATAGTAGCACCAAGTGAAGTAGCTACGGAATGCCACAATCAAACTGTGGATGAGAGCTTCTCCCACACATTCAGTGATGTCCATCCAGAAGATTTAAATACAAATGCTGACAATGAAATCGGGGTACCTAAATCTCCAACAAATGAAGCAATGGATGAGAGTTTCCAGCCTGAAGAAGAAGTACCAAGAAGTACCGACACTGCTATCTCCAGGAAATCAGTGTCGACAATTGTGTTGGACCTGAATGGTCTACTATTGAAATGTTGTCAACAACAACCATCTTCAATATATGAATCTATTCAAATGGATTCAAAAAGATATATTGTACTAAGGCCAGGATGTATCCAATTCTTGAAGATTTTATTAAAAAATATTAATGTTGGGATCTGGTCTCAACAGTGACAGAGAGTAATGTTCTTCAAATATTGAGAATATTACAAGATAGAGCAGGAGAGATATTGCCTTTTTTTGTAGTTTGGGCTCAAGAGGCTTGCGAGAAGGATAAAAGTCGTAAAATAGCTAGACCTGATAATCCAACAGTTAAGGCAAAGTTCAAGCCATTGTCAAAAATCTCTTCATGTTTTGATTGTGATGCTCGTAGAACGGTTCTTATTGATGACTGTCCATACAAGCGATGTGCTTCTCCTGATAATAATTGTATATATCTTGCAAAGTTTGATGAAGAAAAGATGGTCGACAATATTCTCATTGATGAGCTGCTTCCTTACTTATTGCAGCTTGATGAGAGTGATGTGCGTGAGATCATTGGCTCTAATCGCTACGGACCACCTCCAGTATCCAATGAAAATGAATATAGAGGTGTGGTAGATTTTTGGAAAAAGCGCAATTTAAATTGGTCACAAAAGACAATCTACACAGATAGGCTACCACTATCAGAGATTATACAAAAGTTTGTCGATGATCAAGAGGTATTAGCAAGACAATATGAAAACAAAAGAGAAGAGATAAAGGAAATTATGGCAAAAGAACAAGTCAATATTGCTAGCATGAGGGGACCACAAGTGATTTCTCTAGCTAGAAAATTGGGTTCTACCACAACGCAGTTGAAGGCAGCCAATGCAAGGGCTTTCATAAACAAGGTGTTAAATGAGTACAATCTTCTCCAACGGGATAGAAATAACTAAGGTACTACCCAACATAAATGATAATTATAACCAAATACATGATTTTATACAACAATTTTGTATTCACAATGAAGAAACTTAATTTATGATGGTTTCTTGTTGCTAATTTATTTCAAGGATATTGCTCCAAGGAGTATTCACTTAAAGAAGCCATTTGTCACAAGGATTATATTTTTTTGGAGGAATTTTATCTTTTTGTAATCATGAATTGACAAGAAATTTTGTCCTGTTTTTAAAGTAGTGGCAAATGTATTACTCTCTTCAGATAATTTTATAAATGTTGGAGTGCACTCTACTATAAAGGTCCTCCTAATTTGAAAATGTATGGAAGCTTGATCTTTGTCTTATGATTTTAATTCCTACATATTTGGACTATGGTAGAGCTAGATCAATGCCTTCTAGCTCCACCACATGGTAGAGCTAGACTTCAAAGCATTCTAACTCCACGACATGGTAGAGTTAGACTTGAAACCATTCTAGCTCTACCATATGGTAGAGCTAGATCAATGCATTCTAGCTCTTCCATGTCACCACATGGTTGAGTTGGACTTCAAACCATTCTAGTTCTACCATGGGGTCTAGCTAAAATATTTTGATACAGCTCTACCATGTGCTAGAGCTAGACTTCAAATATTTCTAATTTTGCCATGGGATCGAGCTAGAATACTTTGATATAGCTCTATCACATGGTAGAACTAGATTTAAAAATATTCTATCCCTACCACATGGTAGAGCTAGAATAGTGCATTCTAGCTCTACCACGTGGTTGAGCTAGATCAATGCATTCGAATTTCACCACATTCTGATACCTCCTAGCACATTTTGTCGCATCTTTTTAGAATCAAATGGAAAGAGTCTTTGCATCTTGGTCATTTTGTAATGCAACTAAAGTCAACATTTTGGAATAGTATATAGTTTAATGTTAGCGTGCATAGTCACATTTGTTTTGTAATTGTTTAAAATATATCTTTGCATGAGTAGTTGTAACATGCCTTCCCCCCACATGCCCACCTTTATCATTAAGCATGCTCATATTTTTCCAGGTCATTGATTGATTCTAATTGGTAGAGGCGACTTCTTCGTCACAGAGCATTAGTACGTCACATGTCCAAACACTATATTCGTGAGTTTGGGAATTTCCCAACTCTCATTTTTGAATACTTAAAAGGTGGGACCTGGATAACATGCCTATAAGTTTTTCAAAACCATATCATTTGACCTATTGTTGGAAAGCGCTTGGAAAATGGAATCTAGTGAGCTATAGAGCGCTCAATTTGGAGTAACGGTGTTCAAGTTATGAGTACCAAACTTATGGGAAATTCCCATATCCCCCAATATGGTGTTTCCAAGAAAATTCAGAGTGTACGAAGACAGTTGGTTCAGCGCCGTCTTGACCGTCTATGGGAAATTGATGCAAGGTTGTGCTTTGTGCATCCCTCTCAGGGGGTTATCATACTCACATGGTATTTGTCAGACCCAATATGCGTACCCCTACGCAAAGAGGATGATAGGAGGGCTATTATTCTAAACCTCAATGGTTTGTTGTGCCATGTTGTCGAAACCCAATATGATGAGAAAAATCCTCCTTATAGCAACAAGTTGGTAAAATACCCAATTAACCACCAATATCGTTATGTCCTATGTCCAAAGGATGCACATGAGTTCTTAGATTGGTGTATTCAATTCTTTTATGTTTTTATTTGGAGTGCATGTAGGAGAACTAAGCTCTCTAGAATAATTGACACAGTATTTCCGCAACAAAAGCCCAAGTTTGCAGGTGTTCTCTCACAAGAGCATTGTTCAAAAGCCACATGGGTTGTGCAGAATAGACAAGTTTTCTTTAAAAAGCTTGAGACCTTTTGGGGTCTCCATCCTTTGTACAACAAGAAAAATACATTGATAACTGATGATAGCTACTATAAGGTGTTTAAGAATGAGCGAGGAACCTGGTTAATAGTCCCAGAATTGTACCATCAACCTTCCAAGGAAAGGTATAGTTTTTTGACAGAAGATTTAAGAAATTGGTTGTTTTTATGGCTACAGAATGAAGATCCGCAAGAGTATACATGGGATAATGCCTTTGAAGAAAAACCTAACCAATTCTCAGATGATGTGATGAAGAAATGGCTTGAAGAAGAGAAATTGGAAGTAGAGAATAGGAAAAAGGCTGAGGTGTGGAAGCGACAGCAGGAGGCTGATGCTGCGGCAGAGAGGCAGGAACAACTTGAAATTCAAAGAAAGCAATGAGAGGAGGTTGAGCTGAGGCAGAGAGGCAAGCAGAGAGTGAAAATCAAGCAAAGAAATAAGAGGAGGCATCAAGAAAGTAATACACCTTCACATACACATCTATATCCATTCGTTCACATACTCATTCACATCAATTCTTTCACATATACATTCACATCCATTCTTCACTTATACATTTACATCCATTTTCATCACATATCATCCACTCATATCCCATATCATTCATTTACATCTTGATTCATATGACATCACATCTCATCCATTCATTCACATCTATCTGATTCACATCACATCTTATCACATCTACTCACCTCACATCTACTCACCTCAAATCTCATCACCTCTAATCACATCACAACCACCCATTCATTCATTCACACTTATCCGATTCTCATCACATCTCGTTACATCTATTTACCTCTATTCACATCACATCCATCAATCCATTCACATCTATCTGATTCATATCACATCTCATCATATCTATTCAAATCTCATCACATCTATTTACCTCGCATCTCATCACCTCTATTCAAATCACCTCCATCCATCCATTCACATCTATCTGATTCACATCACATCTCATCACATCTATTCACCTCACATCTCATCACCTCTATTCACATCACATCCATCCATCCATTCACATCTATCTGATTCACATCACATCTCATCACATCTATTCACCTCAAATCTCATCACCTCTATTCACATCACATCCATCCATCCATTCACATCACATCTCATCACATCTATTCACCTCACATCTCATCACCTCAGTCACATCACATCCATCCATACATTCACACCTATCTAATTCACATCTATTCACCTCACATCTCATCACATCTATTCACCTCACATCTCAACACCTCTATTCACATCACATCCATAGATCCATTCACACCTATCTGATTCTCGTCACATGCATAGATCCATTCACACCTATCTGATTCTCATTACATCTATTCACTACTCTATTGAATTTCATTCATTGAATATTTTGCTTAACTGAATTCAAAACTAGTCAGGAATTTCTATGAGGAGTAAATTAATCATTTATCTAAAATTCTGACTTCGATAGTTTTTCTGAATTTTCTCATTACCATCCTAGAGAATATGAAACGGTATAATTTTCCTTCACTGAGTATTTACTTATTCATTTTCCAATATTCATGGGATTTAAACATAAGATTAAAGACAACTCTTATTTTGATATAAAAAATTCTGTATGCATCTATTTATGCATAAAATCCAAATTCTATGGAAATAACACTTTTATATAAAAGAAAATTCCTTTTATGCATCTATTTATGCATTTTAAAAAAATAAATTTTGTTGAAAGTCTTTCATAATAATAAAAAATCTTTTATGCATCATTTTATGCATAAAAATCAATATTGGTGAAAGCAACACTTTTGCAATAAAAAAATTTCTTTTATGCATCGTTTTATGCATAAAAATCAATACTGATGAAAGTAACACTTTTATAATAAAAAAATTCTTTTATGGATAAAAATCAATATTGATGAAAGTAACACTTTTATAATTTTACAAAAAATCTTTTATGCATAAAAATCAATATTGATGAAAGTAACACTTTTATAATACAAAAAATTCTTTTATGCATCATTTTATGCATAAAAATCAATATTGGTGAAAAAAAACACTTTTATAATATAAAAAACTCTTTTATGCATCATTTTTTGCATAAAAATCAATATTGATGAAAGTAACACTTTTATAATAAAAATTTTCTTTTATGCATCATTTTATGCATAAAAATCAATATTAATGAAAGTAACACTGTTATAATTAAAAAAATTCTTTTATGCATCTATTTATGCATAAAAATGAATATTGATGAAAGTAACACTTTTATAATAAAAAAATTCTTTTATGCATCTATTTATGCATAAAAATCAATATTGATGAAAGTAACACTTTTATAATAAAAAACAATTATCCAACATACATCTTACTATGTATAGAATTTAAATCTAATGAAAATCACTCTTTTATAATTAAAAAAATAATCAATATGCATCTTTCTATGCATAGAATTTAAATCTAATGAAAATCACTCTTTTATAAAAAAAAATCAATATGCATCGTTCTATGCATAAAATTTAAATCTAATGAAAATCACTCTTTTATATTAAAAAATAATCAATATGCATCTTTCTATGCATAGAATTTAATTTTAATGGAAATAATACTTTTATAATAAAAATATATGCATTTTTCTATGCCTAGAATGAAAATAACAATTCTAGAATACACAAACGATGGGGATTACTCTTTTTGAATAATAAAAGATAAAACTTATTTCACAAAATTTAAGAAAATTTTGCCATAATCTTCTTTGTATGGCTGACCATTTTTCAAATTTTCCTAACCTTAAATTACTTAAAAATTATCCCCAAATGGTTTAAAGCATTCTAAACTAATCAAATTCCACTTGTAAAAGAGAAACAATATGAAAAGTTTAATTCTAACAATTTGATTACTTAACTAGGATAAAGAAAGGCTGAATTTAAGAATGAAGAGAGAGGGAAAACCTTTCCAATAAGGCATAGCATCAATTTATCATTTTAAAGATAACAAAAATTAAAAAACCATTAAAAGAATAAAGAAAAAGTAGGATTTCTAACTTACATGAATTTCTGGGAGCTTTCCTTTGGCTTGATGGTTTGAGGGATCTACTCTTGTTTGCAACAAGAGTGGCCACCAATTCTTTAGAAGCGGGAATGGTCAAAAACTAATGAATTATTAATAAATTCACAGTTTTTGGCTCTGGGGAGGAGTAGAGTAACAGTGCATAAAACACTATTAAGCTTAAACAAAGGGGGAGGCTTCTATTTATAGGAAAAAGTGAGCTTCTAACCAAGCAAACTGATTCTAGAATTTTTCAGATCAACGTGATAGAAACCAAGCACGAGCTCACACTATCTCTTTACATTCACACATGGATACCCACTTTGACGACTTCTGTGAGTTCCTCTCCACCACCCCGTGTGCGGGCAAGAGCAAGCTCTTTGCCATATTCTATCGTGAAGTCAACTATGAAAAGTCGCTCTCGCCCTTGCGTCCCAACATTATGAGACGTAGATTGCATACATGGAGAAATACTTGGCTCCCCACTCCATACCCATTGCCCCAATGATCGATGGGTGCCTGTTGAGGTGCTTAAGTACATTTAACAATACGCTCGTCCCTACATCCAGCGCCTTGAATGCTTCATCGACATTTGTATCCCTGCAGGAGCTTATTGTACCTTCAATAAGTAGGAGGTGAAGAGTTTGGGGGAAGGGCAATTTAGGAACTAGGTTCCTCTCATGGATTTCCACTTTTGCATTCCTCATCAGCGACGATGAGGATTCGGATGAGGAGGTAGAGATGTCTGCATTGCAGTTGGCAGGGTGTTTAAGGGATGACAAGGAAGTGAAGGCACTAGGTATGAGTGCTGGTGTTCAGAGTACTTTCCAGAGAGAGCACAATTTGCAGAGCTGAACAGCCTGCTGTAGTGGAAGATGCAAGGCCATCGTCCCCACATGAGGAGAGCAAGGTGCTACGAGAGCTTGAGATCAATCTCTTGAGCACCATTGTGGTGGAAGGTGAAGAATATTTTTTTCTTCATGACCTTGAAAAGGCAGCTGGCTTGAGAAAGGATCAATGCTTGGGCATTATATGATACGTCCAACCTTGGTCCTCACCTAGATAGTGTCAAATTACCCCTTGGAGAACCTATCGTAGAGACAGTTGCTTTGGTCAAGGATAGTGTGGTTGAGACCGCGGAGCAAGTCCTAGCTCTAGAGGAGGAAATCACAACTTTAGACAAGCTACAAGTTGAAAAGGATACCCCTTTTGTTGGAGTAATGGAGGAGACCAAAGCACCCAAAAAGGATGAGGCTAAGTCCTCGATTGACCTCTTCGCCCAACCAACACTTTGGTAAAAGAAGACATTGGAGCAAGAGGTAATAATCAACCTTTTACAGCTTAGAGACATTTGTAATTATGTATAGGAAAATATTTTAATTTTTCCTTTGATTATAGTGGGTGGTTGAAATTGACGCATTTGCTCTGGGAGAGGCAGCGGTAGAGCAGAGACCAGGCCAAGGTCCATGGACATGATGCTGCGTTGGCGCACTATCTTGGTCGGCTTCCTATGGATGGCATCACCATCATCCACAAGGACTACACCCCTCAATCTGCCTTCACTCTCTTCTTTTTTAAAGCCCTCTCTAAGGTGCTCTGTGTATAGTTTTGATTAAAAAATCCCTTACCTTCGACGTTTTTGGTTCTAGATTTAGGGGTAAGCTTCTTGCTCATATATGTATAGCCAAACACGTAGGCATAGAGGATCCTCAAGAAATAGTCCAATCACTCCTTGAGCACACTCTGCACAACAAGAGAAGGAAGCTCAATATTGTAAGAAAGCTTTTGTGAAGAGGATGTATCACTTCTTATTATGACTACAATATAGTCTTTGTTGCAAACTTATTTTCATCAAATATATCATTGATTTTTCTAGTTTGTACCATCAATTTATTTGTAAATGCATCAGAAATGACCTTGGGGGCCTGGGGGAGCAGTGCTAGAATAGTGCAAATTTTGAGCCTGTACCTGTAGAGCCCAAATTTGCACGGTTCTAAATGCATCAATGTACTCAACTTCATTATTAATGCATCAATGTACTCAACTTCATTATAAATGCATCAATGTACTCAACTTCATTATCAGAAATAATCCTGAGTGGCTAGGGGAGAAGTGCCAGAATAGTGCAAATTTTTAGCCTACATCGCTGTGCTGCAGAGGCCAAATTTGCACTATTCTGGCACAAATTCCTCAGCCCTCCAGGAGCATTTTTGATGCCTTGGGTGACAAACTGGCACATGATAGACACTCCATATTAAACAAACATGATGACACCGAGATATTGTAAGCGAAACTTAAAATTTAAATTATCAAAAGGTTACAAATGAAAGACAAATAGGCTTGTTTACAAAGGGGGGTTTGAAACAAAATAGTTTCTTCAAAAAGCAGGTTAACATATAAGATCTCTAGATCGTATCGCACTCACCTCAAATACGCCAATCTAGTTGCATGTCCTTGGCAAAAATGGTAATCCTCTTTGCATGTATTGCAAGGAGGTTGGTGTCTTCAAAAAGCCCAACAAGGTAAGCCTCGATAGCTTCTTGCAATCCCTCAAGGGCAATCCCCTGCACATGGAACTCTGTTCTATATCGTTGGAGAATCTCCTTGACTGTGCAAGCGAAAGGGGCTCTTCTTATCAGCAACTCAGTGTGCCTCTGAGAAAACTTAATTTCTTGTAGAGTCCTATGCCCTTGGCACATCCTTTTCCTTGGAGCTCTTTGTGTTGTGTTGGTGCATTGGCAAGGTTGGGACTTCCTTGGCTTGAAGAGCTTGACCTTTCTGCACTTGCGCGCACTTGCAGTAACCTCCCCTTGATCTCTCTCATAGTCTAAATCCACTACAAGGGATCAGGCTCATACCCGTGCTCCTAGCCGCTAAAAATGACTTGTGGAAAAAAAGTAACGGGCCCGTGTATCAGTGCGTGTATCATCCCGGCCAGAGACATGCGTGTAAAAGCGCGTGTATAGAAACAGTCAGACGCGCTGACACACGGGCATATACATGCATTTTGTCAGTTTAGCTGTGCTTAGACGCGCTGATACGAGGGTGTATACACGCATTTTGTCAGTTTAGCTGCGCTTATACACGCGTATTTCATAGAGTATCCACGTATATACACACGATTTTTCCAGAGTTGACGCGTCTATACACGCGAATAGAGAGCAAAAAAAAAATCCACAGAGTGCTATTTGGTACCTGAATGCTGTTCCAGCATTCCAGCGCCCAATAGCACTCTCTGGATTTTTTTTTGGGTGCATTGCACCATCCACGAGGAAGATTTAAGACAAGAACGACATGAATGCATACATTGTCAATACACAATTCAAGACAGACATGAATGCAATATTATCAATTCACGATTCAATATTACTATCAAAATTTTATGTGTACACATATATACAAGGGAGTCCATATGTTGAAGTAGCCCATGGCTTCAGTTACAAAAATATATATACAACCACATCCTCAATGTGGAATGTGATACTATAAGTCTGAGTACTACTCAGACCCAGATGATGACTCGCTGCTCCCTCCATGATCAGATGAGCTCACATCGGTCGGAATGTCCGATGAGTAGTGCTCACATCCACCCTCTGTAGTGGCGACGGGTGGATCATCAGTGGGTGGCAGGATCATCAGCAGGTGCAGCAGCAGCTTGTGCCTGTTTAAGTAATATATAGTATATAAGTATATATATATGTAATTCAATAAACCAAAATCATTCGTTTAGAGTTTTCAAGTACCTGTCCACGGTATGGTCTCATGGCCATCTCAAACTGCGTGTCCGTAATACATCCCCAGGCTCTGAAGAGTGCCCACGTGTCACGTTTGCTATGCCGACGAGCATACCCAATATCGTGGGCTGTGGGCTTCCTCCCCATAACCCGTCGCTGTATCATAATCAACACAATTTGTAAGATTAAAACAATCATAGAATCAATGAATTAAGTAAACAATCAAATAAAGTGGCAAGATACTTTTACGAACTCTGTCTCCCATGACTCGACGCTGCCAGATCCGAAATGCAAAGATCCAATGGTCTCCATCTGGATTCGTCGTGCCTCCTCATGCTGCTTGCTCTTCACGCCACCCTCTGCTTGTTTCTTTGCCTCCTTCCACTCGCGTTTGTGCGCAGTTGGCAGGTTTCTCACCCGCAGCTACATTTAGCCCATCATCGTACGCGAGTTTCTTAAGGTGAGATCTTTTATTACTTAAGATCTCCCTTATTCGCGTCCTTCCCCATACATCCGAGAATGTCGCATGTGGGGGATTGGGGTACCGACTATGTACAGCATCTATCACCTCCCCAACTAATCGGCTATTTTGATCTTTAAATCTAATAAAATAATTTCTATACAAGTTTGAAACTACCTCATGCATGTACTCCATTACCTCTTTCCCCCTCGCATCCATCACTACCCCGCCCCTATCCGTCACATCATAGCAGATCACTCCCTCCACATCTCTCACCTCCTCCTCATCCTCACTGTCTCCTCTAACTCTTCTCCCTCTATCTCCTCTCTCACCGCATGCCCTACTACCTCCCCCACCCCAAAGCACCCGTTGCATCCTCCACTCCCAATCTTCCTACTGCGGTGTTTGCTCTCCTCTGTACTGCGGGTGGAGTCACAACTGGGGGATTGTCTACATGACTGTGGCTATGAGGAGGGAGTACGTGATGGTGGCTGTGAGCCCTGACGTGACGGTGCTTGGGAGGGTGTGCGTGAGTGTGTCATCTGGGAGGGGGTATGTCTCCTCGGTGGGCGTGGAAGAGGAAAAGCTGCATGCCGTCTCGTTGGACTCGCAGGCATAGACGACAGTGGAGGGACATGGATACTCAGGGGTGGGGTATAGATACCAGGCAATCCAGGAGGGGGATGGGCATACATGTACTCTGTAAGCTCAACTGGACCAGGATGGCACCCAAAATGATTTAGCATCTCCATCATCCAAGTGCTATATGCAAATGGATCGGATGAAGAACCTGGATTCATGAAGAATCTACAAAAATAAAAGTATATACATGATTGCATCAAAGCACAAATGCAAGCTAGCACAAATGCACAGTCGCATGTATACACCCATCCAAAAATGCGTGTATATACGCGTGAACGTCTGTGCAAACAGGATACACGCAGACATACACGCGTTCCTACACGCGGCCTCCATAAAAAAAATTTGAAAGCGACCGACCTGTGACAAATCGTCCTTATAAAAATAGCCCACTGTCACAATCGTTCACAAAAGTACTACCAGAGAAGGATGGAGACAATTGCATAAAGAAAAGAGACAATAGCATAAACAAATGGAAGTAAAGAGACAGGACAAAGGACAACCTGACTCACCTCTGAAAAAGTGAGTCTTCTTTCTGGCTTGTTTCCTTCACCCATGTGTGCTCCTTGTCTGCTCCTTGCACTAAGGTTTAGTGCTCTATTGGAAGAGGCCACGACGAAAGAGAGGAAATTTTAGTTTGAAAGTGTTTATTTGGACAAGGCGGGTTATTTTAGGTATAGACAGGTCCTCGCGTGTAACAGCGTGTGTATTTTTGCGTGTATAATAAATCAGCCGCATTTATACACGCGATTTTAAGGATGTAGCCGCGTTTATACACGCGATTTGGATGTGGCCGCATTTATACACACGATTTTAAGGATGTAGATGCGCTGATACATGCAATTTTAAGGATATAGATACGTTGTTACACGTGATTTATAGAAATTTTTATACTTTTATTAAAAATTGATTATGATTTTGTGTTTGCTCTTTTGTACATAGGATGTCATCAACCTCCTCAAGCAGTTCTGGTGAGGATGAGACAATGCGTCATCGTAATCGCGATGTGTGGTTGGGACAAAGGATCAAGTGTATGTGTAATCGATGTCAAGGATGCATTGTATGAGCGCGTCGAATTACCTTGAATCACATTTCCATGTATGGAGAATGGAATCAAACAGGTTTAGAGGTGAGTAGATGTAAATTGATAGTATTCAAATGACTCATGGTATCCAAATTAAATTAATGGAGTTGTAATATATATACTCTAATTGAAGCAGGATGCAGTACCACACCCTAACATGGTGCCCTACGCGCGGCGAGAGCACGCAAAGCGTCGACGAGATGATGCTGGAGCTTCGAGATCTATTGTCAGAGATGAGTGGGAAAGGGATGACAATAGCCCTGCACCCCACGAAGTAAGTGTTTTCCAAGTCTTGTACGTTGAAATTAAATTTTGTAATGCCATAAACCATACATACATGTGCTGTTATGTGCGCAGTTCATACTACCTACTACTAGCATTGACCATTGTGCAAATAAGAGTTTGAAAAAATGTATTTATAAGATGGGCGAGCTTGTGAGGTATGTAAAACCCATGTCAGATCACCCTTCATTATACCTTGCAAAATGAACGTGCATGAGGTATAACGTACTATTCATTTATTTTTTAGATATGTTAGTTCCAAAGAAATTGATCCAGCCACGTTGGATGATGCGCGTGTTATGGCAGTGGAGGTGGTTTGTTTGGTAGAGGAGACTTTTCTGCGAACCATTCTCACAAGTCAACTACATCTCATTGTGCAATTATTAGTGGATGAAATTGCTTTATGTGGCACTGTGCATGCACGTTGGATGTTCTTCCTTATGCGCTTCATGAAGACCTTAAAAGACTTTGTGAGGCAAAGTGCAAGGCCCGAAGGAAGCATGGCCGAGGGTTGGTTGATACAAGAGTCTCTTGTATATATTTCAGAATTTCTTGGTCAGGTGGACAGCTCATTGCCACGACTATGGAGCAATGAAGAGGACTTGATGATGACCTCTATTGTGCCTCAAGGAAAAGGACAGAGTAAAGTAATTGACAGAACATTGATTGATGATCTCAATTTCACTTGCATCCTTAATAGTTATGTGATGAGCAGATGGGTTACAAGATATGAGGATGCAAAGACAAAAAGGCAAGCAGAAAGAGCTCTCTTTCGGAGGCAATATGGCTCTCGTATGGCGTACCCTAAGCATCTAGCAACACTTCCGAATGATATCCATGTTGATTGGTTGCATGAGGAAATGGAGAGAGCAGAGAGCGACGAGGGGCTGCATATCATGGCAGAAGAATGGGAGTATGCATGAGGATGCATGTTAAAGGTACTTAAAACTAATGTTTTGCATTAGAGTTGTAAGTGATTTGCTTTTAATATTTATTCGCATTGCTTTTAATATTTATTCACATTGCTTACACAAATATTGCTTCTATTTTAGTCCAGTGCACTATGTTCAATGCTATATGGTGTGAAGGCAAGCATTTTCGAACATAAAGAACTGATGAAAAGAGGAATACACAAGATTGCAGTGTCATTAGTAGCTTTGAGGGAGCTAATGGAAAAATGGATGAAGATGATGTCGACCATGCCAAGATGTTGTGATTGATGATCAAGAAATAAGAGATGATCATGATAATGAGGATGAGCATGACATTTCTCATGGTCATGAGAATGACCCTACCATTGAGGATGATGGTGATGTTGATGAGGATGATCAGGGCATCGATACCATTATCAATGGACAGAATATCGATAGTGGAATAAATTTAATCGTAGCCTTACAAATTGATCAAATGGATATTGATGCTGATCGTGTTGGAGCTCTATATATGGCTCACTCTACCTAACTTGGTCTCACCTATATATATGTATCTTGTCCTCAATATGAATCAGTCTTTGGGAGCGTACATGATGTGTCTCTTGTCTCGTCTCTTTCTCTCTACATTTCAACATGGTATCAGAGCATCTATGAGGGAAGCATCTATGTCTTCTTGTTAAATTCATGATTCTAATTTCATGTCTTACAAGATTGTTCTTTGATTATGTGTTGTCTACATGATTTTATAGCTTAACTTGTTGTAATTAGAGTTGTTTCTTAATCGCGTCCTTAAAACCAAAGCCAGATGCAGGTGCGTAGATTGTATTGTGCTGGTGAATCCTATCAAAAAAGTTTATCAAACGGAGTTGTGAGTCAAAAGTTATGATAGTTCAGGCAAACTGCATCTGTAAAACAGCAAAACAGGTTCTTTGTGTGAGCACACAGGTTTCGTCTTCATCAAGTGTCTTTGTGAGCACACAGGTTTCATCTTCGTCAAGCGTTTTTAGCAACCCGCCCAAATCTAGCTTCTTCGTCAAGCGTTTTTAGCAAACCGCCAAATCTAGCTTTTTCGTCAAGCGTCTACCAATGAATCTTGCGTCCCACGTCTCGGATTTTGCTATTTTTAGCAAAGCGACCAATCTAGCTTTTTCATCCACATGAATCTTGCGTCCCACATTTCGCTATTTTGAGGACTCTTTTCTTATTGACGTCTCTTATCTCTTGCAGTCGTCCTTGTCTATGGTGTGCAAATTTTGTGATTTTATCTTATACGTCTTCTCACAGACAGATATGGCTATGACTGTTCTCGTCAATGGTTTTCCTTCTGGCCAACGTTCTATTCCTTCTTTTCAAGGCCAAGGGTTTCCCTGTTGGAAAGCAAAGATGCTGTTAATTCTTGAAGGCGATGAGCTCTCAGATGTTGTTATTGGCAATTCTCTATGTCCGTCTCAGCCTATTATTCCGAATTCTGACAACGTTCTTATCACGGAAGGCCCTGTTTTTGATGCATGGCATCTTGCTTATATGGATTGGCAGAGGCGTGATAAAGCAGCTCGTCGGTATATTCTTTCTGCTCTTAGTGATTCTCTCATGCTTGATGTGTATGACTTTCCTACTTCCCATGACGTATGGGAGTATCTTATAGCAAATTTTCAGAAAAAGTCTGTTACAGAAACACTTTATTTGAGAGGTTTGCTTTCAAAGTTACAGTATGAAGTTGGTACTGCTATGACGGGACATATTGATTCTTTCAAATCTATTATTAATCAACTTGCTGCTGCGGGTGATCCTGTTCCACGAAAGCAACTTATTACAATTCTTCTTGATACAATAAAGGATCCGTCTTATGACAACATTGTTACCATTCTTTCTAACAAGGACGGTCTTGATTTTGACCAAACTTGCATATCTTTGATTGAGTATTCTCAACGTCAACAACGACGTAGTGTTGGTCATGATGCAGTTATGTTTTCACAACAAGAGGAGCCTGAGTCACAACAGTTGGAACGAGCCTTTAATGTGCGAAGGCGTTCTTTTCAACGAGGCAACCGTAGAGGTGGTCGTGGTGGTGGTAGTTTCTCTCGTCTCAAATTTCCTAACAAGCATTGTTCTTACTGCAATAGGAATGGTCATACTGAAGATGACTGTTGGGCACGTCAATATGATGAAGAACACAACATTACCACAAAACAACCACGTTTATCTAGAGATTCTTCTTCTTGTGATTATTGTGGAAAATCTGATCATCCCTCTTCCATGTGCTTTAAGCGTCGATTTGATGTAGATCGAAATCGAGCATATGCAGCCGAGCATCATGATAATGTTATGCTTGAAACAAGTTGTGTTTTATGTTCAGTTTCCCCAGAGAGAATACTTCATGTACGTGATGGTTCACTTTTCATTATTGATTCTGGTGCTACAGGAAATATGACATATGAATCTAAGTGGCTACATAACTATCATTCTTTACCTGTTAAGCGTGTTGTTTATCTTTCTGATGATACAACTTGCCAAGTCAAGGGCATTGGAGATTTATATCTTGGCACCTTATCTTCTTCAACTCGAGTTTTACGAGGGGTTTTACATGTCCCAGAACTTCAACGTAATCTTCTTTCAGTTGCAAGACTTGTTGATCTTGGTTTGTTTGTTGGATTCGACCACACCAAATGCCGCATTGAGAAAGATGGACAGATTATTGCAACTGCTTCTCGTAATGGCAATTTGTTTGAGCTCTCTCTTAATGATGCTGTAGCAAATGTTGTCACTGCTCCAGGGGATCATGATTGCAAGATATGGCATCATCGCTTTGTTCATGCTGATTTCTCAAAGCTTCTTAATCTTCATCGTCAAGGTCTTGTACGCGGAATGGATCTTAAAGCTCATCCTCATATGGGAATCTGTGAGTTTTGTGCTCTTGGCAAACACAATCGTAAACCCTTTCCTCTCTCGAATTCAGTTCATTCTCATGATTTGTTGGATCTTGTTCATACCGACATTTGTGGACCTTTGCCTCCATCGAGAACACAACATCGTTATTTCATTACGTTTATTGATGATTACTCACGGTATACAGTTGTTTTCTTGCTTCAACAAAAATCTGAGGCGTTATCTGTTTTTAAGCAATTTCACAAGGCTGCCGAACTTCAAACTGGACGTCGCCTCAAGAAACTTCGCAGCGATAATGGTGGAGAATATGTGTCTCGTGAGTTTGAGAGTTATTGTACGGACCATGGTATTCATCATGAACATACAATTCCATATTCACCTCAACAGAACGGTGTTGCTGAACGTAAGAATCGCACTATTATCAATGCTATACGATGTATGCTGATTCATTCTAGGTTATCTCATGTCTTCTGGAGTGAAGCTCTCTTGACAGTAGTCTTTGTTCAGAATCATCTTCCTACTACTGCTCCTTCTGGTAAGATACCCATCACAGCATGGACAGGTGAAATTCCTTCTGTATCTCATTTTCGAACCTTTGGATGTATTGCTTACATTCATGTTCCTAAAGAAACACGAGCAAAGCTTGATGCTCCTGGCCTTAAAGTTGTTTTTATTGGGTATTCTGACACTTCCAAAGGCTACAAATTCTATGACCCGTCCTCCAAGAAAGTGCTTGTGAATCGTGATGCTATTTTCAATGAACAGCTTATGGGTGGTACATGGTCCATGGATGATTCTGATGATACTAAATCTTTGCTTCAAGCTTTTCCATTCTTGTGTGACGATGAATCTTCTTCTATAGATCAAATTTCCTCTTCACAACCATCTAAAGAGCAACTTTCCTCTTCACAACCATTGATTCCGAATGCTGTCATTGATGATGTTGACATTTTTATTGATCTGCCTATTGATTTTGAGCATGGTTCTTGTCATGTTTATGATGAAGATTTTGAGGCTAATGTTTTCTCTACTTCTGAAGATCCAGCCACGTACAGTGATGCTATATGTTCTCCACAAAAGGATCAATGGCAAGAGGCTATGGAAGCAGAGTATGATTCTCTTATCTCTAAAGGTACATGGATACTCACTGAGCTACCTCCTGGCCGTACTGCCATTAAGTGTAAGTGGGTATATAAGACAAAATTTAAAGCAGATGGATCCTTTGACAAATTCAAGGCACGTTTAGTTGCCAAAGGTTATTCTCAAGTTGCTGGCGTTGATTATCACGAAACCTTTTCACCAGTTGTTCGCATTACTAGTATTCGGGTTTTATTGGCATTTGCTGTTCAATTTGACTTAGAAATTCATCAGATGGACGTGCGCACAGCTTTCTTGAATGGAGATTTGAATGAAGAAATTTACATGGAGCAGCCAGAAGGATTTGTTATTGCAGGGAAGGAAGATCTTGTTGCTCGTCTTCATAGGGCTTTATATGGTCTTAAACAAGCTTCACAGGCCTGGTACATCAAGTTTGATCTTTTTCTTACCTCCCATGGTTTTCTCTCTTGCTCTTCTGATCCCAACTTATTTACCAAACACCAAAATGGTAGTTTTGTAATCCTTGCCCTTTATGTGGATGATACAATCCTTGTTTCCAATGATTTGGGATTTCTACACCAAAGTAAGCAGTTGTTATCTTCGGCATTTGATATGGTGGATCTTGGAGAGCTTCACTCGTGTCTTGGCATTCAGATTCAAAGGGATCGTAGTAAAGGTATTTTATTACTTCGACAGTCAAAGTTTATTGAAGATACTATTAAGAAGTTTGGTTTGGAATCTGCACATTCAGCAACTACTCCTTGTCTTGCGAGTTCCATGAAAAACACTTCTGATGGTGGTGGCCAGCTTGTTACAAATCAACCATATGCTAATTTGGTTGGATGTCTTCAAGTTGTTGGTTTGAACACTCGTCCTGACATTTTGTTTATTGCTAACTATCTCGGGCAACACCTTGCATGTCCTTCTCTTAAGCATTGGTCTTCAGCAAAGCGCGTGTTGAAATACTTGAAAGGCACTATAGATTATGGTTTGGTTTATCAACGACAATTCACATCCGACTCCATTCCATCTCTTTCTCTTTTGGGTTACACAGATGCAGATTGGGCCAGCTCACATTTATCTATGCGATCTACTAGTGGCAATTGTTTCTTCATTAATGGTTGTCTTATTTCTTGGACCAGCAAGAAACAGCGTTGTGTTGCAGTTTCTACAACCGAATCTGAATATGTTGCGGCATCACTTGCAGCTCGTGAACTCATTTGGCTTCGACAAGTGTTGACAGATATCGGCCATTCTCCTCTTTCTAGTACACCCTTGCGGTGTGATAATCAGAGTGCTATTAGTCTTGCAAAAGACTATGTCCAACATAACAAGTCAAAACATATTGCTGTGCATTACCATTATGTTCGATACGAAGTACGCAAAGGCACTATCATGATTGAACATTGTCCAAGTGACCAGATGATTGCAGATATTCTTACCAAAGGTCTCAATGAGTCACGCTTCATTCTCTTGCGCTCAGAGCTTGGAGTTGCCTCGGGCTCACTCTTTCTAGATTAGGCTCTTTACTCTTATGGTAGCTTTGTACATATATCGTTGTAATCTTCTAGACACCATGCACTTTGCACATTCCACAATTGCTCACTATGACCTCTTGGTCCTTTTGTATATTTGTACATAGATGCACAATGCACTTTCACATCATTACTTCTGGTTCATATTTTCACATTTGTATAGGGGCTTGGGTTTTTCCCTTGTACTCCCCAAGGGTTTTTTCATCCATAGCTAGAGACCCTTGTTTGAGTGGGGGTGTTGGAGCTCTATATATGGCTCACTCTACCTAACTTGGTCTCACCTATATATATGTATCTTGTCCTCAATATGAATCAGTCTTTGGAAGCGTACATGATGTGTCTCTTGTCTCGTCTCTTTCTCTCTACATTTCAACAGATCGTTTGGCAAGGATGGATCTTATTGAAGATGAGATCAAACCCTAACCAATCCATCACTGTATCGTTCTAAATTGATGACATTTCTATTGTATATGTTGTCTTTTAATTATCATCTCATGATTTATTTTTGAATATATTTCATTGTTGTAAATGCATGTAGTGGGATTGTGAAATGATATATACTGTAATGTACTATGAGATGGTTTAAAGAAAATAGTTTTTATTTTTGTAAAGGAATGGAGTTTTTCTTAATAAAGTTCTCGCGTGTAATAGTGCGTGTATATACACGTGTTGATACACGCGTTTCTAAAACTAGTATACACGCGAATTTAGTGCAAATATACACGCCCTGCTAGACGCGTTTCTGAAACTTCAATACACACGAATTTAGATGCCAATATACACGCGCGCGATACTACTCATATACATGTGCGACCATACACGCGCCCGTAACTTATCGCGTGTATTGAAAGCTCGCATGTATGGTAGCACAGTGTCTTGTAGTGATCCTCCTCCTCCTGCTATTGTGGTACCTGTGTAGTATCAAGTTCCTCCCGGGTAGGTAGGGAACCCTGTCCTAGTAGTAGGGTCTTGCCACCTGTGGTGGTGTGCAATAAAGGAATGTTTTCACCAACCCAGTCGAAACTGCTCATCATTCGAGTCTCTATCTTGATCTCTAGGGTGGCTGCATCATGGGGTCTTCTTCACGCACTTGCTCCCACTACTAGAAGGGCCTGTATGTATGTGCATTGGTGTTGGTGTGGAAGAAGGGCTGGAATTTGGTGATCCTGTTGGGCATGTCCTAGAATCCCAGGGGTCATTCTCTTTTGTGGTGTCACCCCAGTATGTGGTCATTGAGTGCCTTGCACTATGTTTTATGAAGGCATGGTAAAACGTGTGGTGTTCTTGGTGCGTGCCATATCCATGTATGACTATGTCTATTGTAGTAACGTGTGGTAATGTGCTGGTGTCCTTACGTGGGTGCCTATGTAGATCATCTTGAGCTCAAGCTCTCAAAAAAAGTGAAATGAAAATGAAGTGAGTGAAGGAACTATTAATAGTTTTTTTAAAGGGCAAAAAAAAACCTAACTAAACTTGTTTTCTTAGCCTTATTACATCTAGATTTGTGGTGGTGCATGCACAACCCAACACCTCCCTTGTGTCCTCATTCGTGCACGCCAAGAACCATGCCTATAGGGAACATTGGCAACCATTCACGCCGAGAGCATGACTTTTTGCAGCCTTGCATGCCTCTTGCGCAAGCTTTGATTGTTGGGCCCGCTCCCTAACCAATACCCTTCCAAAGTTTGTGTGATAAAACAAATTTACCATCTCTTTTAGATAGTTTGTACGTGTTCCTCCTGCATAAGCTCCACCTCCATGTCTTGTATTTTTAAAATAAACCCCTCTTTCTTTATAATGTGATTTCTCCATCCCTTGGGTACTCCACATGTCGAGCGATCCATACTTGTTCATGAAATACGCACCATGCGCATAAACTGTTCTTTATAATGTGATTTCTCCATCCCTTGGGTACTCCACATGTCGAGCGATCCATACTTGTTCATGAAATATGCACCATGCGCATAAACTGTGCTATACGCGACGACATGACAATAGAATTTAATTAGAAAAAATCCAGGTCAACCGCAATTTATTTTTCTATTGTACAACTTACCATATAGTGTGTTACTTTACTCTCTTCCCAAGCACCTAGCACACTTTTGGTGAATTCTACGATATGTTGTTGGAATGATGCTCATTCTTAGGTAGTTGTGCTACTTTGATTCATAATGGGAACCATGTTTTTGAAATTTATCCAAAGCTGTTTGTGCATATTTACAAGAGCTGGCATGCATTGGACAATCTACATTTGTGGCAAAATTGCACAGAGGTCTCTCCAGAGTCCCCAAGTCTTCTTTGAATTCTCTATGTTTGTTGGCTTCTCCAAAAATCTCCTTGCCTTTACTCCAGTCATGGAGACCTTTTGAGCAACCTCGTATGACATACCAGAGGCCTGCTTATTCACTTTAATTTTCAAGCTTCCACCATGGCAGCCCAGAGAATTCAAAAGATGCTCTAATTTACCAAGGGCTACAACTTTCCTCTCTTGTATAGGCATTGTGAATGCATAATCGATATGGCACTTAAGCAATCGATCGAAGATTCTCATGAATGCATGAAGTGTGCAAAAGTGGAAAATTAATGATGGGGCTCCAATTTGAAATCCTATTTGGTTCTCCTAGCATATTAGGAGACATGACACCTTCCACCCACCTTGCATTTGGTTGTTCCTCATCTTCATCGTCGTCAGTTGACTCGGTTGGATCTACTACATCTTCCAGTTGCTTCTTCCCTTTCTTGGGACCTTTTGAGGCATCCTTCCCAATAAAATCAACCTTTTGCATACCTTTTCCATTTATCTTTTTTTTGCCTAGGAATATCAATCTGAGCATTGCAGTATGGACAAGGCCATTTTCATGTCGTGCCTTGAGCACAACCCATCATGCATTTAATTGTCTTCAAATCCCCCTCAAGATGCCAATCCACCTTGAACTTTCCTATGTTTTATACAATGTCATCTAAAAGTTGACCATTTTCATGTCGTGCCTTGAGCACAACCCATCATGCATTTAATTGTCTTCAAATCCCCCTCAAGATGCCAATCCACCTTGAACTTTCCTATGTTTTATACAATGTCATCTAAAAGTTGACCATCAATTTGCTTTTTGATTACATCTATTATCCAGGGAGTCCTTTCAAACATCCATGTCAATACCTCATGTGTCTCCGTCGGTACCTCAAATGCACCAAGCCACCAGACCTCTTTCTTAGATTGCACACTAAAACTTGGTTTGGTAATCTTTTCCCATGCACATATCATGGCCTCATTCATGAGTGTAATGGTCATACATTCTAGCTTCCGACCTTTCACAATTTGGCACTCATCTAGCTTGAGCACAAATGAAAGTGTGCTCCCCAAAACTGCAAATACACGGTGATTTATAATATTCAAAACAAAATAATCATCTTCATTTTATACTGAAAAACATGAATAGTAGCAATTGCAAGTTCTCACCTTCTGGTGAAAGACCATAGAACTTCACCATAGCTTGTGGTAGTCTCTCAATATGAACAAAGATGTTAATATAAACATCATGGTGAAATTATGTACTTGTTGTCTTGCTTTTCTTTCTACTCAAACCTGTGTCTAATGTTAGTGTGCCCTCAACGTGATAAAACTGTCCTATAGCTCGCTGCGCACATCATCATTATTGATACACTTGACATTGGTGATCCCTTGTCTTAGAAATGCATCTTTTACAACCTCACATATTTCTTGGTACCCTTTCATGCTGATTCCAGCCGCATCAGAAGCATGATGAATTGATGATGATGGAGGTGGTAATCTCACTCACCACATTGCTGACAATAGCTTGGCATATTTTAGGACAATGAGGGTCAGTAATAATTGAGAGAATATCCTTGGTATTCAAAATGGCTTTGACCAAATCCTTCCATCCCTCTTTATAGAACCACACACCTCTTGCAAAAAATTCATGGGCAGAACAAAAATCATGACTATTTTGTTTAAATCACTGAGTGCATAATGAAAGTTTATGTTACTTTGTTTAAATCACTGAGTGCAAGTTTATGTTACTTACTTTGTTTTACGATGAATCCTTTTCTTCCGTGCTCCATCTTTAAATGCAAGAGATTCTATACCAGCCAATGTCTTTTTGCGTTCACGCGAGCACCATTTGGCGTTGCTTTGAGTCATTTTGATAAGTTGCTCTAGCCTTTGAATCTTTGCATCCTTCTCCACATTCTCTGTAGTAAGGATATCTTTCATTTTATCTCATGATGTTTTAAGTTCTTCTTGACATTGTAAGACATTGTAAAAGGGTGAATTGTGATGCTTGAAATTGAGATTGGAGAATATGGGTTTGCTTAGCTCCACTTGTAGTCAATTTTCTGCAGTATCCTAACAAGCCAAGCTCTCCTTCACCAATAAATTGCATAAAAGATGATAAATTGTGGAAAGGAGGGTTTTCTCTTAATAGAGGGTCAATTGGATAGAGATGCCCATCAACCCAAAGATCTACATTTTTCTCCTCCTAGCTATCCTACGAGCTTGGATAGATTGTGCATCAGTAGGATGGGTTTTTTTAGAGCTGCCATACTCTTCAGGAATACGAATGTGTAAATCAACCTTTCATGTTCTAGTTTCACAAGGGGCTACACACATAGCTTGCAAAGGCTCCATAGCTAAGCAGGAAAAAGCTAAAGTAGAGAGATCCTCAGAGGGGGAGAGAGAGAGAGAGAGAGAGAGAGAGAGAGAGAGAGAGAGAGAGAGAGAGAAGGAGAGAGAGAAGGAGAGAGAAGGAGAGAGAGAGTGAGTGAGAGAGAGTGTTAAATCTTTGCTGTTGGAGGTCCCCAAAGATTGATCAAGAAAAACTGGTCCACAACACCTGATCAAGAAGTCGTGCGAAACACCTGTACTACTGGGGAGCACTTTGCAATGCCTTATACATCTCAGAAAAATTATGTGGTTGAGAGGAAGAACATATCTCTCATGGAAATAACATGTTGCTTGTTTTAAAAGTTAGGATTGACCTCATATTTTTTGGTTAGAGGTAGTTACCATGTGCCAAATAGATGCCCCACCAAGTCCTTCCATAAATTACCCCTTATGAAGCTTGGAATGGTAGAAAGCCCTCTATGGCTTATTTGTGTATTTTAGTTATCTTGCTGATACTCTTTTACCTGAGAAATAATCCAATAAGCTGGATGATAAGGTGATAAAGTCTATTTTTGTGGGATACAACTGAGAAAGAAAAGGGTATAGACACTACCATCCAACCACAAAGTAGATTTTGGTTAGTAGAGCTGTTTTCTTTGTTGAGAACTCAGTTCTTTAGCCCATGCTTTTATGTAAAAAAATAACAAAATGTATACTTATAGGACATCTTTCATACACTCCTACCTTTGTTGAGAACTCAGTTCAGCCCATGCTTCTAGGTAAAAAACAACAAAATGTATGCTTATAGGACATCTTTGATACACTTCTACCTTTGTATAATTCTGGCAACCATATGTGGAGCATGTAGTGGATGAGGAAAGGGTAGCCATACAAATGTGCAAGAGTATGCAAAAATGGCTAGTGTTGACATTGTAGGATAGCAAATTAGCTACTCTTTTACCTAGCAGGATATGTGTAGGTTCTCATCATGCATCTTATTATTTTATGGATCATGATCTTATTGCTAGTATATGCAATGATAAGGAACCTGTTTCCTTTAAGGAAGTATATAAAAATTGATCATGTAAGATGAGTACAAATGAATCCTAAAAAATGACACTTGGTATTACTAGATTTGCCTTACCAATAAAAAGTCCATTGGTATAAAAACTAAAGCAGAGCTGTTTGGGCATTGGTGGTGTTGAAGGTTCTTTTACAATAGCTTTCCCCTTGATGGAATTTGGGCTACTGAATCTTTTATCCACCATCACTGAGGAGGCTTGGGAATTTGTAAGCGACAGCCATCAGACTAGTGATATACATTTTTTTCCTAGTATCCAAATATAATGGTTACCCTTGCAGTAGCCTCGAGCTTTTAATAAGTGTTTAGGGATCCATTTTGGGGTAATTTGTAACTTGGACTTCTTGCATCAATTCTTGTGTTGAGGATATGGATGGAATCCTGGGAACCCATTTCAATGTAGATTTGGGTTGCCACTTTATAGCTCGTCGTATCTCCACATTCATTTGATATGCAGGTGTTTGATGTGTGGAGGTAAAAGAATTGAAAGTTTTTTGAATAGTGGACGTTGAAGTGGAGGGGGTTCCCATAGATTTTGTGGATGTTAAAACTTCCTCCTCATTGTTGTGACCCTCGATAATAGTGAGAGGTGGTAGGGCTTTATGAGAAGATTGTTCAGTTGTGGTTTACCCCACAATGACACACCCTATCGACCAGTTAATCATACATCCTACAGTCTTCACCCACACAAACATACCGTGTCGACCAATCAATCATACATCCTGTAGCTTTCATCCATGTATAACCAAGGATTACTGGTTTAGGTAATGTTCTGCTAGGCATAACCAAGAAGTTTCCCAATAAATACTTTGTTGCCATCACAGTATACCTCTATTTGTGATAGCCCAAAGAACCTTGGTATTTCTATCATGGATACCTTTCACTTTTTTCAAGTACATTTGGAAGACCCAGGATTTCCTCCACATGAGATAGAGTGTGAGATCCCTGTCCCCACCGCGCAACAGTTTCAGGGGTGCTAGCAGCGGAAGTAGCACTTCTTGCACGGGGCAGGGTCCCACACTCGAGGCCTTGTCCACCGCGGATATCTGGACAAGACACTAATCCATCGGTTTTTCCAAAACCGAACCCCAAAAAAACTTCCTTTGCCCGAAAAGCACGTGCGATTCCGCCAGGATAACATTTTCCCTAACGTAGTCAAAAGCCTTAACTAACTGAACTGATCTGACCGAACTCGTAATGTAAGATTCCTCCCCCAGCCTTCGAGGTATACAGGAGTAAGAATCTCCTTTTCTGATCTTATAATTATTCCCTCTCTAAATAAAAGAAAAATTCTGTTTAAAAAAGGAATACCCTTTCCCCAGAATACTTCTAAAAAGTCCCACCTGTTTTTAAGGATTCAGAACGATGAGTTTAGAAGTGAGAACTGGTATTTTGGATGCCAAGGTTTTGGTCATCAGTTAAAAGACTGCCCGACTCCTGCCATGACAAGGGCACAGGGAAGTCAAGAACCCAAATTCAGAGACCAATTCCTTCATACCAATCTAATCAGGGTCCGTCTCGGACAAGATTGCTTAACTCCATTAACTAGGTCCGACCCATTGATTAGGGTCGAGATGACCAGTCAAATGCTTGACGACATGGAGCAATAGATGCAGGCAATTCAGAAAGATATAAAAGCTACCCAGGATCGACAGAAATAGTATACAGATAAGAAGAGGACAGTCAGAGAATTCAAAGAAGCAGATATGGTCTTCATTCGAGTACGGCCCAAAAGAAGTTCTTTATCTCTTGGGGAGTATAAGTAGTTATCCCCCAGATATGGTGGGCCATATCTGAATTCAATGAAAGTAGGTGACTTAGCCTACGAGCTTCTTTTACCTCCTCATCTCAAAGTTCTTAATGTATTTCATGTAAGCCTTTTATAGAAATTTGTGCCAAACCCAAATCATGGAGACGGTAAAACTTCAGTGGCAAGATACCCCATTGGCTTCTAGGTTACGCTAGTTCCTTCTTTTATATAAGTCGTAACTCTTACTTGTCACTCGCAGTAATCTTACTTCCATCGATCTCCTTTCTTTCTTAATCTCCTTTATGGCTTGGCAGCAAGAATTGGTTTTATCCATGATGATTTCCCACCTTCAAGACGCAAGCGAGTCTATGAAGAAGGATTTTATAGAACTGTATGAGCGCTCACTTTTCCCTCACTTGGGAACTTCTGTAGCTCAGACCAAATGGCGGACCTATCAAGACATAACTAGGGTAACACCCTGGGGTCAGCAGCACTTTCGTAACAATGTTCGCTTGGCTATGGTTATTGAAGCTTTGGGTTTGGGTCCCCAATACTATTGTGTGATAAGATCAAGGCATATTGGGTTTTCTGAGTGGGTCTTCTTATTGGTGTGTTTTCTTCCTCATTAGAAGATATGCCTTTACCCCATTTTTGGCTTGCCTCTCAGAGGTCCTTTTGTTAGATCACCTCATACCACTGAGGTAGGTGCGGCAATAACCAGCCAAATTATTCCCATAGATGAGTTACCTTATACATGTGCAGCTTGTGAGTGCTGCTTTTGTGACCATATGATGGACGGGCTTATGGAAGTGTAAAGAGTTCTTCTATCTTTACTGTATATGTTCCAAGAGTGAATAAAGTTGAAATCTTTGTTCTTGTCTTGAATCTTGCTCTCTTTGAGACTTTTCTTGGTGGTTAATCTTAATTAAATTTTCTCTCAGTCTCATATTCATGTATCTTGCGAAATCACCCCCAGTTTGCGAGATGAGGACATCTCGTGTTTTTCAAGTGGGAGAGAATGTAAGATTCCTCAACAGCCTCTCAAGATGTCCAGCATCTTCCCTTGTAATCAATCCCCTCTTCAGAAATATAAAAGATCTTGTCTCTGCCTATTTTGACATAGAGAGAGAAAATATTCTAAAGAGAGAATATTCAGATTTTGAATATTTTTAGATAGAAAAATTTCTCATATTTTTAATATTGCTCATAGTTTTTTACTAATAAACCTTGTACATTTTCAACTCTTCATCTTGTGTGAGCATTTACTCATTTTTGGATACCCAAAATATCTCATATTTTTAATATTGCTCATAGTTTTTTACTAATAAACCTTGTACATTTTTAACTTTTCATCTTATGTGAGCATTGACTCATTTTTGGATACCCAAAATATCTCATATTTTGATATTACTCATAGTTTCTTACTAATAAACCTTGTACATAGTCAACTCTTCATCTTATGTGAGCATTTACTCATTTTTGGGTATCTTCTTTTACAAATTGGATTTATCTCCTCCCTACACATGGATTGATGCTATTGGCCCATAAGAACCTTAATTGGACCATAATCCAATATGAAATTGCCTAATTTAAGATTAATCTACACTATTCTCTAAAATTCTCCTCCAAATTGAAGAAATTGGAGCTTCCCTCTTTCTTCAATCCCCATTGGTGGCTCCATCAACATACTTATCCAATTGATTGGTTGGGGGGCCTCTACCGTGAACAAAGAATCAAGCAATTTGTAAGGTAAATGGTGAATTTTGATCATTTCTATAATTTCTCAATGCTTCTCTCTTCTCAACCCCTCTCAAGCTTGAGAAGCTTAATTGGAATGGTCTTTGATTGCTATTGAAGTTAATTGATGAATGGTAGTGAAGAGTTACATAATTTGATGAATGCTATTGAAGTTAATTGATTAATGATAGTAAAGAATTACATAAATTTCTATTTATGCTTAATTCTAATGGTTTTTATGTAATTTCTCTCTCTCACTCAAGAAATGGTCATACTCATGACCCATTCTCAATCCAAATGAAGCTTTTCATAAAGCTTTTCCTTAATCCAAGATTAATCTATGCTTGAGGTCAAATTAATGGCTTTTTTCTATGCTTTTAGTTTATATATTTTATGAATATTGATGATTCAATCCATTATTGGGTTAATGAACCAATTAGGAATCATTCTAATCATTCCCTTAATGATAAGCTTTATCCTTCAAAATAAATTGAGATTTATCAATCATAGTAGCAAAGCTATGGAAAAATTTTTATAAAAATTACACATAAAATAATTTCATTCAAAGCATGAAAAGAGAACTTCCTACTATATTCTAGGAATTATCATCTAGATAATTTGAAAGAATTTTATTGTAATCATGGAGAAATTAATTTTTATGTTATGCATAATTGATGATTATTTTATTATAAAAGTGTTACTTTTATCATATTTGGATTTCATGCATAGATGTATGCATAAAAGATTATTATTTTAATATAAAAGTGTTTCTTTTATCATATTTGGACTTCATGCATAGAGGTACGCATAAAAGATTATTATTTTAATATAAAACTGTTACTTTTATCATATTTGGATTTCATGCATAGAGGTATGCATAAAAGATTATTATTTTAATGTAAAAGTGTTACTTTTATCATAATTGGATTTCATGCATAGAGATATGCATAAAAGATTATTATATTAATGTAAAAGTATTACTTTTATCATATTTGGATTTCATGCATAGAGGTATGCGTAAAAGTTGATTATTTTAATATAAAAGTGTTACTTTTATCATAATTGGATTTCATGCATAGAGGTATGCATAAAAGTTGATTATTTTATTATAAAAGTGTTACTTTTATCGTATTTGGATTTCATGCATAGAGGTATGCATAAAAGTTGATTATTTTATTATAAAAGTGTTACTTTTATCATATTTGGATTACAAGCATAGAGGTATGCATAAAAGTTGATTATTTTATTGTAAAAGTATTACTTTTATCATATTGGATTTCATGCATAGAGGTATGCATAAAAGATATTCTTTTTATACTAAAAGTGTGATTTTCATTAAATGGATTTTATGCATAACTTAGATGCATAAGAGAAATTCTTTTATTCGAAAAGTGTAATTCCTACCGAATTGAATTTATGCATAAGAAGATGCATAAAAGATTGATTTTAATTCAAAGTGTCATTCTCATCTAAATTGAATTTATGCATAAGAAGATGCATAAAAGATAGATTTTTAATTCAAAAGTGTCAATTCTCATCTAAATTGAGTTTATGCATAGGAAGATACATAAGAGATTGAATTTTAATTCAAAAGTGTCATTTTCATTTAAAATGAATTTATGCATAGGAAGATGCATAAAAGATTGATTTTTATTTCGAAAGTGTTAGTCTTCTTAAGTGGAATTTATGCATAAATAAATGTGTAGAGAAATCTTATATCAAATATAAGAATTCTCTTGTATTCTATAAATAGATATGGAAAGTGATAGGATGTGATAAGAGGTGTATGAGATGTGATACGATGTGATAAGATGTGTATGAGATGTGATAGGATGTGATAAGAGGTGTATGAGATGTGATACGATGTGATAAGATGTGTATGAGATGTGATAGGATGTGATAAGAGGTGTATGAGATGTGATAAGATGTGATAAGATGCATATGAGATGAGTTAGGATGTGATAAGATGAGTCAAGATGTGATAAGATGTGTATGAGATGTGATAGGATGTGATAAGAGGTGTATGAGATGTGATAAGATGTGATAAGATGCATATGAGATGAGTGAGGATGTGATAAGATGAGTCAAGATGTGATAAGATGTGTATGAGATGTAATAGGATGTGATAAGAGGTGTATGAGATGTGATAAGATGCATATGAGATGAGTTAGGATGTGATAAGATGAGTCAAGATGTGATAAGATGTGTATGGGATAAGGTAAGAAGTGTATGTGATGGGATAAGATGTATATGGGTTGTGATAGGGCAAGAATGGATATAGATACGGATGTGGATGTATGTATGTGGATGTGGATGTATGAATGTGGATGTGGATGTGGATGTGGATGTATGTATGTGGATGTGGATGTATGAATGAGGATGTGAAAATGGATGTATGCATGTAGATGTGTATGTATGAATGTGAATGTGGATGTGGATGTGGATGTATGGGTGTAGATACGGATGTGGATACAATGTATGAATGAGGATGTGAAAATGGATGTATGCATGTAGATGTGGATGCATGCATGTGAAAGTGGAAGTGGATGTGGATGTATGGGTGTAGATACGCATATGGATGTATGTATGTGGATGTGGACGTATGAATGAGGATGTGAAAAATGATGTATACATGTAGATGTGGATGTGTGGATGTGGATGTGTATATAGAATAATGAATGTGAATGTGTATATGAAATAATGTGTCGTCGACATGAGTGAATGGATGAGAATGAGTACACATATGAATGGAATGTGGAATAAGTAATGTGGACTAAGGAGGAATAATGTGGAAAGACGAGAGTTCGATATAGAAACTGGATTTTGTGAACTGTTTGTAAATGATTGTTTTATGTCAAGAATGCTGGGGAAGCATTTTGACCGTCTTATGGATTAAGGTCATGGAGACCTAACTGATAAAGTTGCAACGGCTGACGGAGAGTCAATGGAGGACGTCTCGCGTAGCAAGGTTGATCGAGGTCTTGACCAGCCTCGGTTCGATTTAAATGGTGAGCTTCTGGTACGGTGGATGAGGGACCAAGGAAGCGGCCTATGAGTGAAGCACTAGGTCACCTGCGAAGGATCCTAGAGGGTGCTGACCACACGGTGCTCGGGCTCTGGGTCGCCGAAGATACCCACACGTGCATCGTGGAAGATATTGGAACAAGAAGTAAGAGTTGTTTTCTGAAACCGGGCATGGATCTAGTTGATTGACCTCGCTGGTCCTCAACGGATGAGTCCATGGCTCTTTTATATGGATCTGTGGGTCGATCTTGCTGATCTTCCACGGATTTTCCATTCTGTTATATGAATATATTGCTGGTTACTATGAGCTAGGAACTATGGAAAAGGCCCCTGATTGAACAGGTGGTGAGCGTTCTGGTTGCCAATGATGCCATAAGTACACCGATGAATGAATGACTGGAAATAAGGATTCAACTAGAGACTTTGAGGATTGTCATCAGTGACATAATGGTTTCATTAAAGGATTGTTTTAAAGTTAGCTGATGCTGAGAAAAAGGCAATTTCATATTGGGTGTGTAAGTGGTGTGACTAGTTTTATGTTTGCATGAACTTCCGGCTAGGGGGCCTTGGAACTCTTTTCCTTGGTACCCAAGACAAAACCTAACCAAATTCCTAATTGGATCCCATCACTACAGTGGTTGGGCGGTTGGCTAACCCATGGGACTGGACGGGGTTAGGCTGGACTGATGGATCCGTAAATCGAGACTCAATTTCTGTTACTACGATAGATAAAGTAAATCTCGGTTAGTAATTGTTCTATGGATAGGAATCAACGGCTGTGCCTCTTGATGGGGGAAAAAAGCGTTGATCCCAATGATCCAAGTGCAAGTTTCTTCCTTGATCTGATCCAGTATCTTTATAGGTGCGGTCGGATTAGCTTGATCAGAAATGGTCTTGACTACGTTAGAGTAAAAGTTTTCCTGGTGGAATCGCCCGTGCTTTCCGGGTAAAGGAAATTTTTCCGGGTTTGGTTTTGGAAAAACCGACGGATTAGTCTCTTGTCCGGATATCCGTGGGGACGAGGCCCTGAGTGTGGGACTCTGCCCCGCGCAAGAAATGCTACTTCCGCTGCTAGCACCACGAATCCGTTGCGCGGTGGGGACAGGGATCTCCCAGTTTGGTATCAGAGCGAATTGGCTAATAAAGATCAACTGAGAAGCCAAATATGTCAAAAATTTATCAAGTAGCACAAAAAGGTTGTAATTGTGTGATATAATTCATACAATTTGATATTCAAACTCAAAATTCGTAAATTAGTAATATTCAACTTCCGCTTATTTCTTGAGCTTGTTCCATGCAAGTATGGTGCAATGGCATTCCATAAGCCATGTGCAAACCATGAATGGTTCAATGCATTCTTATTCCGTTGTGAACTCATTGTGTTTAGCATGTAAGCTAAACCTAAGAAGAGGTCAATGCATCCTAACATGCCTCTATTTCATTTTTTTAGTGACATTGCATGAGCTCTCTTGGCATTGTTTATGTAAAAGACATTGGCACATGTATAAGCCATGTACTCATGAGTCAAGAAGAGTTTTTCATGTCATTGTGAGCCATGAAATCAGCTCCTTAATCACTCTAAATAAGCTTGTACCTTCTCATTGTATTAGTGGAGTAGACACTGCTCTTGTAAGACTTGAAATTATAAGCATTGATGCTATCCAGTTGATGAATTTGAATGTGGTTGATATGATTTTAATGAGATATTTTGGGTATAATGATTCCATTTTGACACATATGTAAGGAAGGGGAGTCCCTTAAAGGAGGTGCATACTTCACATGCTTGAATGAGTTTTAAACTCAAAAATCATGTGATATTTTTATCTCTCCTCTCTCTTGAACCAAACCAAATCAAAATGAAACCAAACCGAATCAAAAAGTAACCAAACTAGGTCCAAATCTAGTCCAAATTCAACCAAACTCAATTTGGAAAATTCTAGAATTCTGTTAGCTTTGGTTAGAGCTTCCCTCTCGTATAAATAGAACATGAGTCCTTTGAAAAAAATAGAAGAATTTTACTATACTAGAGTTATGCTGAAATAATGCTAATTTCTACTATTCTCTAAAATTCTCTCCAAATTGAAGAAATTGGGGCTTCCCTCTTTCTTCAATCCCCATTGGTGGCTCCATCAACATACTTAACCAATTGATTGGTTGGGGGCCTCTACCGTGAACAAAGAATCAAGCAATTTGTAAGGTAAATGGTGAATTTTGATCTTTTCTATAATTTCTCAATGCTTCTCTCTTCTCAACCCCTCTCAAGCTTGAGAAGCTTAATTGGAATGGTCTTTGAATGCTATTGAAGTTAATTGATGAATGGTAGTGAAGAGTTACATAATTTGATGAATGGTAGTGAAGAGTTACATAATTTGATGAATGCTATTGAAGTTAATTGATTAATGATAGTAAAGAATTACATAAATTTCCATTTATGCTTAATTCTAATGGTTTTTATCTAATTTCTCTCTCTCACTCAAGAAATGGTCATACTCATGACCCATTCTCAATCCAAATGAATCTTTTCATAAAGCTTTTCCTTAATCCAAGATTAATCTATGCTTGAGGCCAAATTAATGGCTTTTTTCTATGCTTTTAGTTTATGTATTTCATGAATATTGATGATTCAATCCATTATTGGGTTAATGATCCAATTAGGGATCATTTTAATCATTCCCTTAATGATAAGCTTTATCCTTCAAAATAAATTGAGATTTATCAGTCATAGTAACGGAGCTATGGCAAAATTTTTATACAAATTACACATAAAATAATTTCATTCAAAGCATGAAAAGAGAACTTCCTACTATATTCTAGGAATTATCATCTAGATAATTTGAAAGAATTTTATTGCAATCATGGGTAAATTAATTTTTATGTTATGCATAATTGATGATTATTTTATTATAAAAGTGTTACTTTTATCATATTTGGATTTCATGCATAGAGATATGCATAAAAGATTATTATTTTAATATAAAAGTGTTTCTTTTATCATATTTGGACTTCATGCATAGAGGTATGCATAAAAGATTATTATTTTAATATAAAACTGTTACTTTTATCATATTTGGATTTCATGCATAGAGGTATGCATAAAAGATTATTATTTTAATGTAAAAGTGTTACTTTTATCATAATTTAACACCATATTAGATAATTTGGAAAAAATCGCATTCCCATTTGAAAAATGGGAGCATGGTGAACTTGTCCAAAAGTTTGTCAAAACCCCCTCATGTGACATGTCATCGAAAAGATCTTGAAGAGCAGAATCTAAATCTATGATCTCCGACAAATTTGGAGTTAGTATGTTTAAGATATGTCCAAAACTATATGGAGTAATTCATTCCCAAAATGTGCGATTTTTTCCAAATTACCTAATATTGACTTATTGGATTTCATGCATAGAGGTATGCATAAAAGATTATTATATTAATATAAAAGTATTACTTTTATCATATTTGGATTTCATCCATAGAGGTATGTGTAAAAGTTGATTATTTTAATATAAAAGTGTTACTTTTATCATAATTGGATTTCATGCATAGAGGTATGCATAAAAGTTGATTATTTTATTATAAAAGTGTTACTTTTATCATATTTGGATTTCATGCATAGAGGTATGCATAAAAGTTGATTATTTTATTATAAAAGTGTTACTTTTATCATATTTGGATTTCAAGCATAGAGGTATGCATAAAAGTTGATTATTTTATTATAAAAGTGTTACTTTTATCATAATTGGATTTCATGCATAGAGGTATGCATAAAAGTTGATTATTTTATTGTAAAAGTGTTACTTTTATCATATTGGATTTCATGCAAAGAGGTATGCATCAAAGATAATCTTTTTATACTAAAAGTGTGATTTTCATCATAAATGAATTTTATGCATAACTTAGATGCATAAGAGAAATTCTTTTATTCTAAAAGTGTAATTCCTACCAAATTGAATTTATGCATAAGAAGATGCATAAAAGATTAATTTTTAATTCAAAGTGTCATTCTCATCTAAATTGAATTTATGTATAGGAAGATGCATAAAAGAATGGAATTTCAATTCAAAAGTGTTATTCTCATCCAAATTGAATTTATACATAGGAAGATGCATAAAAGATGGATTTTTAATTCAAAAGTATCAATTCTCATCTAAATTGAGTTTATGCATAGGAAGATGCATAAAAGATTGAATTTTAATTCAAAAGTGTCATTTTTATTTAAAATGAATTTATGCATAGGAAGATGCATAAAAGATTGATTTTTATTTCGAAAGTGTTAGTCTCCTTAAATGGAATTTATGCATAACTAAATGTGTAGAGAAATCTTATATCAAATATAAGAATTCTCTTGTATTCTATAAATAGATATTTGAAGTGATAGGATGTGATAAGAGGTGTATGAGATGTGATAAGAGGTGTATGAGATGTGATAAGACATGTGTATGGGACGCATATGAGATGTGATAGGATGTGATAAGATGTGTATGAGATGTGATAGGATGTGATAAGAGGTGTATGAGATGTGATAAGATGTGATAAGATGCATATGAGATGAGTTAGGATGTCATAAGATGAGTCAAGATGTGATAAGATGTGTATGGGATGAGGTAAGAAGTGTATGTGATGAGATAAGATGTATATGGGATGTGATAGGGTAAGAATGGATGTGAAGTAAAAGAATAGATGTGAAGGCGTATGGGGTTATATTAATGGGAATGTGGAAATGGATGTATGGATGTGAATGTGGATGTAGATGTGGATGTATGAATGTGGATGTGGATGTATGGATGTGGATGTGGATGTATGTATGTATGTGGATGTGGATGTATGAATGAGGATCTGAAAATGGCTGTATGTGTAAGATTCCTCCCCAGCCTCTCAAAATGTCCAGCATCTTTCCCTGTAATCAATCCCTCTTCAGAAATATAAAAGACTTGTTTCTAATTGTTTTAACCTAGAGAGAGAAAATATTCTAGAGAGAGAATATTCAAATTTTTAATATTTTTGGATAGAAAATTATCTCATCTTATTAAAATAAGTTCCCCTGAAACAGAAATTCAAAAAGAACTTTCCAATGTGCAATTGGAATTAATTGGAAATGGGTATAAAGGACCTTAGCCTAAGGGTCTAGATTTTCAGAAATTTTTGGATTATGGTCTAATTAAGGTTCCTATGGGCCAATAGCATCAATCCATGTGTAGGGAGGAGATAACTCCAATTTGTAAAAGAAGATACCCAAAAATGAGTAAATGCTCACATAAGATGAAGAGTTGAAAATGTACAAGGTTTATTAGTAAAAAACTATGAGCAATATTAAAATGATTCCATTATGACACATATGTAAGGAAGGGGAGTTCTTTAAAGGAGGTGCATATTTCACATAAGATGAAGAGTTGAAAATGTACAAGGTTTATTAGTAAAAAACTATGAGCAATATTAAAATGATTCCATTATGACACATATGTAAGAAAGGGGAGTTCTTTAAAGGAGGTGCATATTTCACATAAGATGAAGAGTTGAAAATGTACAAGGTTTATTAGTAAAAAAACTATGAGCAATATTAAAATGATTCCATTATGACACATATGTAAGGAAGGGGAGTTCTTTAAAGGAGGTGCATATTTCACATGCTTGAATGAGTTTTAAACTCATAAAAATTGAGATATTTCATCTCTCCTCTCTCCTCGTTCAAGTCTAGTTCCAAAAAGTTAGCTTAACTGACCTAAAAATGGTCAAATATTGACCAAACTGATTTAGAAAATTCTAGAATCGGTTTGTTTGGTTAGGAGCTCAATTTTTCCTATAAATAGAAGCCTCCCCCTTGTTGAAAAAGGATATAGTGTTTATGCATCGTTACTCTACTCCACCTAAGCCAAGAACTGTGAATTCATTAATAATTCACTAGTTTTTGGAGCTTCCCTCTTTCTTCAATTCCCATTGGTGGCTCCATCAACATACTTAACCAATTGATTGGTTGGGGGCCTCTACCGTGAACAAAGAATCAAGCAATTTGTAAGGTAATTAGTGAATATTGATCTTTTCTATAATTTCTCAATGTTTCTCTCTTCTCAACCCCTCTCAAGCTTGAGAAGCTTAATTGGTATGGTTTTTTAAATGCTATTGAAGTTAATTGGTGAATAGTAGTGAAGAGTTACATAATTTAATAAATGCTATTGAAGTTAATTTCCATTTATGTTTAAATTCTAATGGTTTTTATGTAATTCTCTCTCTCACTCAAGAAATGGTCATACTCATGACCCATTCTCAATCCAAATGAAGCTTTTCATAAAGCTTTTCCTTAACCCAAGATTAAGCTATGCTTGAGGCCAAATTAATGGCTTTTTTCTATGCTTTTAGTTTATGTATATTGATGATTCAATCCATTTTGGATTAATGATCCAATTAGAGATCATTTTAATTATTTCCTTAATGATAAGCTTTATCCCTTAGAAAAATTGAGATTTATCAGTCATAGCAGCGGAGCTATGGCAAAATTTTTATAAAAATTATGCATAAAATAATTTCATTCAAAGCATAAAAAGAGGACTTCCTACCATATTCTAGGAATTATCTTCCTAGATTAATTGAAAGAAATTCATTATAATCATGGAGAAATTAAATTTTTATATTATGCATAAAGGATAAGTTTTTATATCAAAAGTGTTACTTTTACCATTTTTATTTTCATGCATAGAAGTATGCATAATGGAAAATTTTTTATATCAAAAGTGTTATTTTTATCAATTTTTATTTTCATGCATAGAAGTATGCATAAAGGATAAATTTTTATATCAAAAGTGTTATTTTTATCAATTTTTATTTTCATGCATAGAAGTATGCATAAAGGATAAATTTTTATGTCAAAAGTGTTATTTTTATCATTTTTATTTTCATGCATAGAAGTATGCATAAAGGATAAATTTTTATATCAAAAGTGTTATTTTTATCAATTTTTATTTTCATGCATAGAAGTATGCATAAAGGATAAATTTTTATATCAAAAGTGTTATTTTTATCATTTTTATTTTCATGCATAGAAGTATGCATAAACGATAAATTTTTATATCAAAAGTGTTACTTTTATCATTTTTATTTCATGCATAGAAGTATGCATAATGGATAAATTTTTATATTAAAAGTGTTACTTTTATCATGTTTGAATTTCATGCATAAAGATATGCATAAAAGTTGATTATTTTATTATAAAAGTGTGTCTTTTATTATATTAAATTTCATGCATAGAGGTATGCATAAAAGTTGATTATTTTATTATAAAAGTGTGACTTTTATCATAATTGAATTTCATGCATAATAGAGGTATGCATAAAAGTTGATTATTTTATTGTAAGAGTGTTACTTTTATCATATTGGATTTCATGCATAGAGGTATGCATAAAAGATATTCTTTTTATACTAAAAGTGTGATTTTCATCATAAATGGATTTTATGCATAACTTAGATGCATAAGAGAAATTCTTTTATTCTAAAAGTGTAATTCCTACCAAATTGAATTTATGCATAAGAAGATGCATAAAAGATTGATTTTAATTTCGAAAGTGTTAGTCTCCTTAAATGGAAATTATGCATAAATAAATGTGTAGAGAAATCTTATATCAAATATATGATAAGAGATGTATGAGATGTGAAAAGATGTGATAAGATGTGTATGAGATGTGATAGAATGTGTTAAGATGAGTTAGGATGTGTTAAGATGTATATGGGATGTGTTAGGACGAGAATGGATGTAATATGGTTGTATGAATGTGATGTGGATGTATACATGTAGATGTATATGTATTAATGTGAATGTGGATGTGGATGTGGATGTATGGATGTAGATACAGATGTGTATGTATGTATGTGGATGTGTATGTATGAATGAGGATGTGAAAATGGATGTATGTATGTAGATGTGGATGTATGGATGTATGTATGTAGATGTGGATGTATGTATGTAGATGTGGATGTATGGATGTGAATGTGAATGAAGAGGTGGATGTGGATGTATGGATGTAGATACGGATGTGGATGTATGTATGTGAATATGGATGTATGAATGAGGATGTGAAAATGGATGTATGCATATGAATGTGGATGTATGAATATGAATGTGGATGTGTGGATGTGGAAATGGAGGTATGGATGTATGAATGTGGATGTGGATGTATGCATGTAGATGCGTATGTATGAATGTGAAATTGGATGTATGATGTGGACGTACGAACATGGATATGTATGTAGAATAATGAATATGAAGGTGTATGTGAGATAATGTGTAGTCTATATGAGTGAATGGATGAGAACGAGTACACATTGAATGGAATGTGGAATAAGTAATGTGGTCCGAGAGTGGATAATATGGAAAGACAAGAGTTCGTTATAGAAACTGTATTTTGTGACTGTTTGTAAATGATTGTTTTATGTCAAGAATGCTGGAGAAGCATTTTGACCGTCTTGAGGATTAAGGTCATGAAGACCGAACTGATAAAGTTGCAACTGCTGACGGGAGAGTCAATGGAGGACGTCTCGCGTAGCAAGGTTGACCAGCCTCGGTTCGATTTAAATAGTGAGCTTCTGGTACGGTGGATGAGGGACCAAGGAAGCGGCCTATGAGTGAAGCGCTAGGTCACTTGCGAAGGATCCTAGAGGGTGCTGACCATACGGTGCTCGGGCTCTGGGTCGCCGAAGATACCCACACGTGCGTCGTGGAAGATATTGCATTAGGAACTCAATGGAGTCTTCTTGGGCCCTTTAATTTGGATGTTTAGTGAAATGCTTAAAATGCTAATCCATCTTTGACCAAGCCTAGAGGCCTAGTCCTAAAAGCATATATTTGATTTTTCACAAAAACAAAAAAAAATAAAAAAAGGAGATATTCCTAGATCTGGCCACCTAGGTGACTTTAAAGCTTTGTAATGGGCTATCAGTCAGTAATCATAGCCTACAGCAACCTTTTCGAACTCCAAACATTCCAAAAATTCGTCACTTTCTTCCCCCCTTTTTTGTGTGTACACCAGATCTCTTTCTCTCTCTAAATCTTCTCTCTAAAACGCCCTGCACTCCTTCTCCATGGAAAAAAGCGTCTTTCTCTACTCCAAAAGCCATAGCTAACAGATCTGTACTCCTAAATGAGCCTTCTCTCTCCAAACCCACAGTAGTAGCCATGGCTTGCAGGGAAGAAGCTTACCATGAGCATTCTCTCTACAGTACTTGGTCCTCTCTCCATAGCTAGCAGGTCTGTACTCCTAAATGAGCCTTCTCTCTCCGAACCCACAGTATTAGCCATGGCTTGCAAGGAAGAAGCTTACCAGGAGCATTCTTTCTACAATACTTGGTTCTCTCTCCAAACCCACAGTAGTAGCACAGAAGAACCTTTTCATGAAGTATTCTCTCTCTATATTGCTTAGCAGCCATAGCTTGCACTAAAGAAGCTTCCCATGATGCATTGTCTCCTTTGCATTTTCGTCTCACCATTGCCAACCCTCTCTATGTTTCTTTGGCTCCCTTTCTGGCTTCTTTCTCTATCCACAATGCAGCTCTAGAGAAGCAACCCTCATCTCCATTCTTCCCATTATTTTTTGATACCATATCCTGCTCCTTCCACTCCTATTCGTAATCTTTGGCGTCGTGTTCACCATTTCACTCACCTTCCCATGGGATATCACGCAAGGCAAAGAAAACGTAAAGCTGTTGGGTTGCTTTCAAAGACAGCAGGCGCATGCAAGAGGCATAAACAAACAACCAGGTAAAAATTTTTGTAGGAATTATAGCAGCTTTGAGAAGCAATTAATGAATAAAGCATCTCTCATGGTTGACCATTGTGATTGTAGGGCTTGTGCAACAGCTATACTAGGATGTAACAGCGCTGAGGACAATGTTAATGCCTCCCTTCTTCAGCATGTCCTTCAGGAGAAGGATATTATGGAAATGATAACAGGTTCTGGTAATGATAAGCTGTGGGAGACCCTTCATCAACATTTCTTGAAGGAAATCAAAGAAATTGTCACCCCCAAAGAGATGCTTGATATATGTGACTCAGCAGGCATTAGCCAGAAAGGTTACAGAGCAATGTACAGGTCAATCACTTTAGGGTTGTAAGCAAAGGGAGTTATGCAATCCTTGCTTCCAACACTTTATAGCTTACAGATGGGAAAGAAGTGTGCTAATGGTGATATTGCATCCATGTTCAAGGGTGGGTACAAGTGGGTGGAGGATATTATGCCAATGCCAACAATCAAACCCTTTGAATACAATGCATATAACAATGTCTACATTGACATGGAAGTGCTACAAAAAGCAATGATTCAGTACTATGGCCTCACACTTGAAGAGACAGGTGGAAATGCCGTGTTTGTCTTGAAGCTGGATGAATGTCAAGTGGTTAAAGGTCAAAGACTGGAGCGTGTTAGTTTAACCTTGATGAGCCGAGCACTTAGAGGAAGGCCTTTAGAGACACAAGAGTTGGATGTAACTGAAGACAGCAACAATAGGGGTCAAGGGCATAAGCAAGACTACTACGGCATTCAATCAGAGAAGAACATCTGGTGGCAAGCAGCATGGGTCCTCCCAAAAGAGAACCATGATACCTTGAGGTGGTATTTTGAACGGTCTGGCATTCAACATGTCGTCTCTTGTCAGGTCAATGGTCAGAAGCTTGATGTTCCCGCAATAGGCTGCTTTAACGTTGAATGGTACTTGGGTGGCGATCTAAAAACCTTAAAGTGTATGTTGGGTTGTAAAACAGGTGCGAATACTATATTCTCATGTGTTTACTGTTGTCATTCCAAGACAGCAGTAGACTCAGGAGTAAAAGGGAAACAACCTAGCAAAGGCAAAAGTCAAAAACAGGTGGGTGCAAAAAAAGCAATCGTTTTTGATGCTGAACAGAGGAAAGGATCAAAGGTATGGCATAATGACCAGAGCAAGCCACCTAGTCGTGACCAGGAGGACAATGCTTGGAACCCAATCTTGGAAATTCCACTATGTCAAGTGCATGTGTGCACATTACATGCAAGACTCAGGATTTTGGATAAGCTATTGATGCTCCACATAAACTATGTCTGGAACATGGAGCCCGAAGATCGACGAGAAGAGTCAATACGTGCACTAGAGGGTGTACTTTCCTCTATGGGATTACATGCTGGAGCAGTGGTCTTGACAAAGGACAGAAAATCAAACCCTACACAAGACAACCCTAATAAAATTTGCATGGGTGGATCAAAGGCAAGACACTTGCTATCAAACCACTTGGGTTCTCATAGCCACACTGACTTTGAAACTTGGAAGAAGATATGTGATGTCACAACATATCGAGGAAATGATGCCAGGCTTGGCCTAAAACGTGCACATGTATGGGAGGTGTGTAATAAAATGGTCGATCTTCTAGAGCGACCTCACCTGGATGACCATGGTATTGAGGCACTTAAACAAGCCACTTGTAGATTCACAGAAGAAATGGTCGAGGCATGGGGAGAGACACACATTACTCACTACATGGTAATGTTGTATTTATTGTGTCCTTGTAGTATGTTCTTCATACTGTTTGTTGACTTTTTGTAATTTTCTATGCAGCATATATTGTATGCACATGGGCCATACTTTCTCGATAGATATGGCTCTTTAGCACTTTGGAGCAATCAAGGCATGGAGAAATCACATTACCAAGCAAAGGCCGTGTATTTTAAGGGCACTCGCCATGGTGGTGGCAAAGTCAAGAGTAATGCACTCCATGAAATGTTCAACTGGTTCTATCGCGTTCTGGTTGGCAAAAAAAGGCAGAAAAGTCGCGGTAATTTGTCTCTTAGGCGTCAAATAATGAAAACTGTTAATGCAAGAAGAACTGAAGGATACAACAGATCAAATGCTAGGGAGAGACTACGGCAGTGGGTAGCAAGCAAGCGTCGGTGTGGTTCCTCATGGGCTTAAACTCTCTGATTATAATCTTTTTGTGTTTTTAAATTTTCTAAAAGTTTTAAAAAATTATATTTATAGACATATTTAAGTCATTTCTCATTTATAGCCACCACATTTCAATTTCTTCTTTGTGCTCTACTCTCTCTTGCCCTCCCACTATCTCTTGCACTCGTACATACCTAGGCCATGCCAGAAGAACAGGAGCACGACTTGCGGTTTTTCGATCAACTCGGCCCACTACCTGCTACAGCAAAAAGGACAAGTCTACCTATCGTAACAGAGCAAGAGGCAAAGGAGATGAGAGAAGAAGAGCGCAGGAAGGAGGCCGAAGAAGCGCAACACAGGAAGGAAGCTGAAGAAGCAGGGCCTAGTAGAGAAGCAGAAGAAGAGCGGCGTCGAAAAGAAGCCGAGGAAGGTCAAGGGCAGCCACCGGAGATTGTTATTGAGGCCGACACCCTAGAACAGCTAGAGGTTATCTTACAGAACAGGGAGGTCGAGCTCTTGTCCTACGGCATCACGAAAGATACCATTGACAAAGAGTTTGCTCTTGTGAGGGCAGCTTGGGAGACAGAAATGCAAAAGAGACAGCAGCCCAAAGAGGACACAAGGAGGGCAAGCCAAGCACAGCCACACAGGCAGCCACAACATCCAGACGGCCAGTCAAGAAGTGTGGTAAAAGAATGGAGGGCAAGTTTCGGGACCAACAAGAAGAGGAAGAGCGTGCACAAAAGAAAAAGAAGTTCAGGTCTGAACGACCACCGTGGGAGAATCAAAGACCACCACCGCCTCCACCAGTTACAAAGAAGAAGAGAAAATGGAGGCCAGGGACAGTCGCGCTACGAGAGATTAGGAAATATCAGAAAAGCACAGATCTTCTCATCCCCAAGGCACCATTCTCTCGACTGGTGAGAGAAACAATGGAAAAATATTCTGACAGGGTTGACCGCATATAGAGCATAGCTCTTGAAGCTCTTCAAGAAGCTGCTGAAGATATTGTAGTTTCTGTTTTTGAAGACTCAGTGCTGGCTATGGTACATGCCAAGAGAGTTACTTTGAAGCCTGTAGATATGTCCCTAGCCCTACGTCTACGTTTAGAGCGTAGCCTTCTACCTCAATAGGCTAACCCATTTTGTAATTCTCCCTACAAAATTTTGTAATGTTCCCAAATTCCTTTGTAGCTTTTTCACACATTAATGAAAACTTTGTGAGTTGTGTTACATTCTTTGTTGAGTCCATTTTTTTTGTATGCTCAGTGCCAATGAACATTTCATTTAAAAATTATAAAAGCACTATACACACAGGAAAAAACACACACAAACACACACACACACACACACACACACATATATATATACACACACACAAACATATATACACACACATATATATACATATACAAATATATATACATATGCACATATATATATATATATATATATATATATATGTACACACACACACACATATATATGAATATTTATATATACAAAAAATGTAGATCCTATAAAGTCAACTAGAGAAACTTATAGAGTGCCTTATGAGCCTCAAGGCAAAAAAACTAAAAAAAAATAAAAAAAATGCCATGTGCGCTACGGCGCGTTAATCTCTAGTTTGACCAGGTCAAAATGGAGATTTACGCGCCGTAGCGCACATGGTATTTTTTTATTTTTTTTTGATATCTTTGGTCTGGTGAGGCTCATAAGACCATTTAGGTGCCCTAACAGCCCCAAATCTTACATATTTATATAAGATATTATTTATATTTATATATATCTTATAATAGCCTTAAAATCTTATAATATCTTATATCTTATGTATATATATCCTATATATCTTATATATATATATATATATTATATATATATATATATCTTTCAATAGCCCCAGAATCTTATATATATATATATAGGTGCACACACACACACACATATATATATATATATACACACACAAACATATATACACACATATATATACATATGCAAATATATATACATATACACACATATATATATGTTTATTTATATATACAAAAAAGGTAGATCCTATAAATGCACCTAGAGACCCTTATAGAGTGCCTTATGAGCCTCAAGGCCAAAAAAATAAAAAAAATAAAAAAAATTGCCATGTGCGCTATGACGCGTTAATCGGTACTTTGACCAGGTCAAAATGTCGATTTACGCGCCGTAGCGCACATGGTATTTTTTTAAATTTTTTTTGATGTCTTTGGTCTGGTGAGGCTCATAAGACCCTTTAGGTGCCCTAACAGCCCCAAAATCTTATATATTTATATAAAATATTATATATATGTATATATATCTGATAATAGCCTTAAAATCTTATAATATCTTATGTCTTATATATATATATATCCTATACATCTTTTATATATATATATGTATATATAAGTATATATATATCATTCAATAGCCCCAGAATCTTATATATATATAGGTACACACACACACACACATATATATATGTATATATATACATATATGTACATATATATATACATATATGTGAGTGTGTTTACATCTATAAATACAATATTTTTTCATACCGCTCTAACCCAATCTCGATTACTTTTTTTAATCACGATCTCAATTAAAATAAATCCTAAATAATTTTTTCTATGAACACATGAACAAAATCTTAAAATTGCGAGGCTTGAAATGGTATATCACAAGTACGCCAGGAAAAATCACAACTTACAATGCACAACAAAAAAATTTTATTAAACTTGGAAGAGAAGTTTGCATTACATCTTTTTAATAAGCTCTTGGAAGAGCTCAGGAGAGAGAGTTCTAGAGGCTGGTTTCTGGCCTAAGCTTTGGAATACATCACTCGGCTCATTGATTCCTTGAGCCTGAGCAAGGGCACAATGGCCTAAAACTGAGCCGGGATGGTTGCCCGTGAAGCAATACAAGGCAGCTTCCCTAGCTACCAAAATACATTTATTTATGTTCGAGGCTAAGGGGTTCTCCGACAAGACTGCACTAAGTGCTTTACATTTTAGGAGCTTGGCATAGGCGATCTCTGCATATTCTAAATGAAAAACCCGCACTATGTCGGCTCTGAGGGCAGGTATGTAGTGCCAAAGGGATGCATCTCGACCCTCTGACTTTGGCCGCGTTCCTCCTACGCGCATAGCAAACTTGTCCACTTCAAAAGCAGTCTGTCAACATGTCAATATAGAAGTTAGGAAGCCTGAAATGATACAAAAAATAATTTGCTTTACAACTAAGAAGTAAGGACATACCTCAGTTGCATCGTCACTTGCAACTAGTTGCTCATTCGTCAAGTTTATGCTTCCTTGGTCTTGAGCATCGCCAGCAACCAAGGGCATGTGTGGTTCAAAGGCAGCTACGCTCTCATAGAATTGCACTTCTTGCTTTATTTCAACGAGCGCTTTGGCCACTACAACTTCCAAGGTACTGCTACCAATATCATATGCAAGTGCTTTTGTGAGGTTGTCATCTTCAAAAGAGATTTTCACTTTTCCTTTGTCTTGACCCCCAGCATTCACGGCAATAATAGAAAGTGCCTCATCCTCACGAAACCCGAGTGTCTTGGCAATGTCATCCAAAAACAAACACTCTTTCCCATCAATAATGATTGGATGCAAAGACATGATAACAAGGTCTGGGACCTCCTCGAGTACTTCATCGCCCTCTAGAACTAGGTCCGGAACCTCCTCGGGGACATTATCTTGTAGAGCCACCAATGCCATTGAGGCCTCCCATTGTTCTGTAACATTCTCTTCCTCAGCATGGGCCTCTTGGACCTGCTCCATTAGCTTTACTTTGCCCTTTTCTTTTTCCTTGCCACTTTCTTTCGCCACACCCTCTTGTAACAGAAGGACCAAAACCATGTCCCAGCTTAGGAAAGAAGTGCCGATGTTGCCCATTTGTAGATCTAGGAGTAAGTCTTCCTCCTCATTTCTGTAGTCCTTTTCTGTGAGGGATTTTAAAAACCTGGATAGGCGAAATCTAAAATTCTTCTCTTCCCTGAGATGAGGTCAACTGGAACCCATAAGCCCTCATCACCCTCAAACATGATGGAGTACGTGCTGATGTGTTCATCCATATACTGAATGACATCTGTAAAAGCATCCGCGTGTAGATGCATTGTTGCACGTACATCAATTGCTCCCTCAAACATAGGGACGATCTCATCAACCCTATGAAGTAACTCAAGCTTTCCTAGCTGTGCAATAAGTGCGTCAAGTAGAGGTGCCATGTCTATGAGTGATTGGAGGAAATAGAGAGTGTGTGATACAGAAAGGTGTGCAAAATTGAGAGCAATATTGAACTAGCTCTACTATCTGGTGGAGCTAGCATGCATTGATCTAGATCTACTATCTGGTAGAGCTATACCAAAGTATTCTATCTAGACCCCATGGTAGCATTAGATTGTTTTGAAGTCTAGCTCTACCATGTGGTGGAGGTAGAATGCATCAATGTAACTATATCATGTGGTGGAGCTAGAATGTAATGATCTAGCTCTACCATGTGGTAGAGCTATATCAAAATAATCTATCTAGACACCATGGTATCGCTAGAATGCTTTGAAGTCTAACTCCACCACATAGTAGAGATAGTCTTCAATGGGTTCTATCTCTACCATATGATAGAGCTGGTAGAGCTATACTTCATGGTAGAGTCTGATGTAGGTTCCAATCTAAAAAAATTGCTGCTAGATTTGATTACTAGTTTAACAAGTCCAACATGATTATGTGCAGGATGGATCTCCAATCTGGAGGGAGGGTCTGGAGGGAGGGTCTACATGATGTTAGACAATGATTCTGTTGGTATTGGCTGCGTGTGTAGAATTGATCCAAATTCCACTTGTAGTGGAACAAAGATTGGTCAAGGAAATGTTTCATTACTTGTGGAGGAATGCTTGAAGGATGTGGAACTACCATTCCCTACAATGGATACCATTTAGCTAAAAAATGCATTATGGAGTAATGTTCGTTGGCCAAAAATGCTTTTAAGGCCTTTCACAAGGGAGATGGAATTTGGAGAGTGGAGTGAAAGATGCAGTGATGCAGATCAAGAAGAGCCTGTGGAACCTCCAACTGTAGATGCAATACCGATAACATCTCCAGAACTTGACATGCAAATCCGACAATCTTGGAAGAATGAGATGGGTCTTCTAAAGGATGAGAGCATGATGCAGACTATCAATCAAGGGGCTATCTTATATGTGTTTCCATTTGAATGTGTCAACTTTCAACAACTTGGTGATGATTGTGTGGGTGTGGCTATTGAAAGTGAAAATGAATTTCAAACTATGCCGCAAGTGGATAGTATCCGCCTAGTTAAATGGCCTATTAAACAGCTCACAATGCTGGATGGGAGCCCATTGCAATGCTATGTTCCGCTTAATTGCATGCATGCTGAACATGCTGATGTATGTAATGAGGATAATGATGGAGATGTAACTAATGAGGTTAATATTGCCCAAACCTCTGCAAAAAGATGCTACACTTTCATAAACAGGATTCCAAAGCAGAGACCACAACCAGCTTCTGCCTTTTATATGTCACGTGAATCAGTTCAATGGATTTCATCCATTGATTGTTGTGCAAAAAAATGTTGTCAGCTAATTGATCGTGATGTACTAATGAGGATACGACAAGACTTTTGGGGACAATCTCAATAGTCTCGTACAAATTATGTATATGATGTGCTTTCTACAGCTTGGCATCGTGATTGAGCTCAAAAAATTAAATATGAATTAAGGTTAAATGGGGTGATTGTTTGTTGCAGAGCATGGTATGAGATGCATGGTATACCAAAGACATCCTTTTACCGTTACAGGGAAAAGTGTGAGTCCGATGTGTGTCAATATCTGCATGGAAACATAGGGGTATTGAGGAGAGGCCTACAACATACTAGTGAGGCAAGAGCACTACTTGATGAATTTGTGAACATGAACTCCGAGCCTGCGCCACACAAAAGTAGAACAATGCTAGATGGCTCAAGGGAAACCAGGTTGTCGATTCCATCAATATTCAAGCAAGTTGACATTTTAAATGAAATCAACGCAACACTTGAGCAGTTGGGACATGAGAAGAGGCTATCAAAGTCATCGTTTAGTAGAATTTGGAATAAAGAGTACCCACAAGTGTCCCTAACAAAGGCAAGTGAGTTCTCCAAGTGCACCTTGTGTAGTGGTCTCAAGGCAAAACTAGAAGCCAAACCTAGTCTAAAAGAAAGAGCAAGGCTCCTCAGTGAAAGAGATATTCACATGCAACAACAACAAAGTTGCAGGAGATTATACTATGCATGGCGCATATTTTCAAAAACCCAACCACAAAAGTATGTATGCATCATCCATGACAAGATGGATCAAAAGAAAACAGCCATTCCCAAACAGCTACGGGTCCTTCCTAAGGGTGTGGATTCGGGATATAATTTACCAATTGCATTGATTGGTATGATCACTCATGGACATGCAGAAGGTCATTATGGACACTTTATTTTGAATGGTTTATGGCCATCTAATCCCAATCTAACAATTGGCTCAATCGCAAGTTGTTTACATAACTTAGAGAGGATGGATAAGCATCCTCTTGGTGATCTAGTAACAAATGGGCTTCCAAGGAGCAATGTTTCACTTCTACATGCTTTAAATTCAAGGACAGCTTTAGACAATCACAATATGAGTGATGGTAAAGATCCCATTGTTGAACCATGTATAAATCAGGGAGACACAATGAATTGGGTTTCCTCGTTTCGCAAGTTGCCAGAAAACTTGTTGCTACAAAACTAGATAATTTTGCTGTCCAGAGAAAATAAAAATCGGTACTTATTTGCCTATTTGTCATTGCTTGTTGCACGGGGTGCTTTCAAAACTATACAGTTGGGATTTCTAATGGTCAGACATACACACGAGGATATAGATGTCATGTTTAGTAGGTTTTCAGAGAAATTAAGAGTGGGGCAAACCTTTACTTTACCACATTTGATGGATACTTTAAGAACCAGCTCAACTTCTTCTCCAGCTCCCTTCTTGCTTACAGAGGTCCCTGACTTCAAGGTATATTGTGATGGCTACATTTTTGATGGGCAAGAAGCACTTATAGGTCACTCCAAACCACTTCTATTTAGGTTCTTCATGGAAGGAGACACATCGGTAATGCAATTTAAGGCACATGTATCTATTCGTAATTGGAGTGGAAGTATCCATCTTTGGAAGACAGACAGTGAAGGTAAACCAAGGTTACCAAAAGGAGATCCACCTCTACTACCAATGGCCGAGCATATAAAGATGCATGCAGAAGTAATATCAGGATTGAAGGGTTACATAAAATTTTGGCGGAATCTAAGTAATGGTTCATTTGTGCCAAGATATTATAGGCCTATGATAGATTATTGGAGTAATGTAATTGAAGAGCTTGGAAAACCAATACAATCAGAGGCAAGAAAGTACACAAATTTTTGGCCAAAATCTGAAGGGTCCCATCAGTTGGATGATATGAACAATTGCAGCCCAAGCAAAAGAAGGCGTTTGGAAGATGAGGAAAGAATACCCCACATGGCCTCCCTACAAAAAGTCGACTATCAACAATTCATGCAAGAAACAATGGAAGGTTTGGATGAGCTGTTGAACCAACCATAGGCTGGACTCGAAGAATCTGCAAGCACAAGTGCACTATGGGAGCAAGAGTGTGAGATCCCTGTTCCCACCCAGCAACAGATTCAGGGTACTAGCAGCGGAAGTAGCACTTCTCGCGCGGGACAGGGGTCCCACATTCTGGGCCTCGTCCATGGATATCCGAACAAGAGACTAATCCGTCGGTTTTTCCAAAACCGGACTTGGAAAAACTTCCCTTACCCGGAAAGCACGGGCGATTCCACCAGGATAACTTTTTACTCTAACGTAGTCAAGACCATTACTGATCAAGCTGATCCGATTACACCTATAAAGGTACTCGTTCGGATCAAGGAAGAAACTTGCACTTGGATCATTGGAATCAACGCTTTTTTCCCCATCAAGAGGCACAGCCGTTGATTCCTATCCATAGAACAATTACTATCCGGGATTTACTTTATCTATCATAATAACAAAAATTGAGTCTCGATTTACGGATCCATCAGTCTAGCCTAACCCCATCCGATCCCATGGGTTAGTCAACCGCCCAACCACTGTAGTGATGGGATCCAATTTGGAATTTGGTTAGGTTTTATCTCGGGTACCAAGGAAAAGAGGCCCCCTAGCCGGAAGTTCATGCAAACATAAAATTAGGCACACCACTTACACACCCAATATGAAATTGTCTTTTTATTAGCATCAGCTAAGAAAAAGGCTAGCATCAGCTAACTTTAAAACAATCCTTTAATGAAACCATAGTACCACTGATCACAGTCTTCCAAATTATCCGGTTGTTTTAAAGTTAGCATCAGCTAACTTTAAAACAATCCTTTAATGAAACCATAGTACCACTGATCACAGTCTTCCAAATTATCCGGTTGATTCTCAAATTTTCCATCATTCCTTCATCAGAGTATCTATGGCATCATTGGCAAACTAGAACGCTCACCACCTGTCCACTCAGGGGCCTTTTCAATAGTTCCCAGCCCATAATACTCGGCAATATAATCACTTATAAAAATCAAGATGGACTCTCGTTGAAGATCAGCAAGATTAACCAACAGATCCATAAAAAGAGCCATGGACTCATCCATTGAAGACCAGCAAGTTCAATCAACCAGATCCATGCCCGATTTCAGAAAAACAACTCTTACTCCTTGTTTCAATATCTTCCTTGACGCACGCGTGGGTATCCTAGGTGACCCAGAGCCCGAGCACCGTATAGTCAGCACCCTCTAGGATCCTTCGCAGGTGACCTAGCGCTTCACTCATAGGCCGCTTCCTTGGTCCCTCATCCACCGTACCGAAAGCTCACCATTTTAATCGAACCGAGGCTGGTCAAGACCTCGGCCGACTTTGCTACGCGAGACGTCCTCCATTGACTCTCCGTCACAGCAGTTGTAACTTTATCATTTAGGTCTCCACGACCTTAATCAGAAGACGGTCAAAATGCTTCCCCAGCATTCTTGACATAAAACAGCCATTTACAAACAGCATTTACAAACAGTTTACAAATACAGTTTCTATATTAACTCTCATTTTTCCACATTATCCCTCATTAATCCACATTACTTATTCCACATTCCATTTATATGTGTACTCATCCAATCACCTCATTTTCCATCTCTTCACTTCAGATTCCTTCACATCACATATCATATATTCACATCCATACATCCACATCCACATCCACATCCACATTCACATCCATACATCCACATCTACATGCTTATCTCCATTTTCACATCCTCATTTATACATCCACATCCCATATCCACATTCATACATACACATCCATATCCACATCCACATGCATACATCCATTATCACGTCCTCATTCATACATCCACATCCACATACATACATACATCCACATCCACATTCCCATTCACATCTATACATCCATATCTACATGCACATTCACATCCATACATCCACATCTATATGCGTACATTCACATCCACATGCATACATCCATATCCACATTCATACATCTACATCTACATGCATACATCCACATCTACATGCATACATCCACATCTCCATGCATACATCCACATCCACATTCACATTCACATCCATACATCTACAGCTACATGCATACATCCACCTCCACATTCACATCCATATCTATACATCTACATCTACATGTATACATCCACATCTCCATCCATGCATCCACATTCACATCCTCATGTACATCCATACATCCACATTCACATTCACATCTACATGCATACATCCATACATACACATCCACATTTACATCCATGCATCCACATCCACATCCACATCCACATTCACATCTATACATCCACATTCATGCATCCACATCTTCATGCATACATCCATATATACACATCCACATTTACATCCATGCATCCACATCCACATCCTCATTCACATCCATACATCCACATTCATGCATCCACATCTACATGCATACATCCATACATACCCATCCACATTCACATCCATATTCTCACCCTATCACAACCCATATACATCTTATCCCATCACATACACTTCTTACCTCATCCCCTACACATCCTATCACTTCTTAACTCATCTTATCACATCTTAACTCATCTCATATACATCTTATCACATCTTATCACTTCCCATATCTTTTATGCTTACCTCTATGCATGAAATTCAATTATGCTAAAAGTAACACTTTTATAATAAAATAACCATCTTTTATGCATACCTCTATGCATGAAATTCAATTATGCTAAAAGTAACTCTTTTATAATAAAATAATAATCTTCTATGCATACCCCTATGCATGAAATTCAATTATGCTAAAAGTAACTCTTTTATAATAAAATATTTGTCTCTTATGCATACCTCTATGCATGAAATTCAATTATGCTAAATGTAACTCTTTTATAATAAAATAATCATCTTCTATGCATACCTCTATGCATGAAATTCAATTATGCTAAAAGTAACTCTTTTATAATAAAATATTCGTCTCTTATGCATACCTCTATGCATGAAATTCAATTATACTAAAAGTAACTCTTTTATAATAAAATAATCATCTTCTATGCATGAAATTCAATTATGCATAATATAAAAATCAATTTCTCTAGGATTACAATGAATATCTTTCAATTAATTTAGGATGATAATTCTTGGAATATGGTAGGAAGTCCTCTTTTTATGCTTTGAATGAAATTATTTTATGCGTAATTTTTATAAAAATTTTGCCATAGCTCCGCTGCTATGACTGATAAATCTCAAATTTTCTAAGGGATAAAGCTTATCTTTAAGGAAATAATTAGAATAATCCCTAATTGGATCATTAATCCCTAATGGATTGAATCATCAATATTCATGAAATACATAAACTAAAAGCATAGAAAAAAAGCCATTAATTTGGCCTCAAGCATAGATTAATCTTGGATTAAGAAAAAGCTTCATTTGGATTGAGAAAGGGTCATGAGTATGACCATTTCTTGAGTGAGAGAGAGAAATTTCATAAAAACCATTTGAATTAAGCATAAATGAAAATTTATGTAATTCTTAACTATCATTAATCAATTAACTTCAATAGCATTCATCAATTTATGTAACTCTTCACTACCATTTATCAATTAACTTTAATAGCATTCAAAAACCATTCCAATTAAGATTCTCAAGCTTGAGAGGGGTTGAGAAGAGAGAAGCATTGAGAAATTATAGAAAAGATCAAAATTCACCATTTACCTTACAAATTGCTTGATTCTTTGTTCACGGTAGAGGCCCCCAACCAATCAATTGGTTAAGTATGTTGATGGAGCCACCAATGGGGATTGAAGAAAGAGGGAAGCTCCAATTTCTTCAATTTGGAGAGAATTTTAGAGAATAGTAGAAACTAGCATTATTTCAGCATAACTCTAGTATAGTAAAATTCTTCTCCTTTTTTTTCAAAGGACTCATGTTCTATTTATAGGAGAGGGAAGCTCTAGCCAAAGCTAACTGAATTCTAGAATTTTCCAAATTCAGTTTGGTTGAATTTGGACTAGATTTGGACCTAGTTTGGTTACTTTTTGATTCGGTTTGATTCCATTTTGATTTGGTTTGGTTCAAGAGAGAGGAGAGATAAAAATATCACATTATTTTTTAGTTTAAAACTCATTCAAGCATGTGAATTATGCACCTCCTTTAAAGAACTCCCCTTCCTTATATATGTGTCAAAATGGAATCATTATACCCAAAATATCTCATATTTTTAATATTGCTCATAGTTTTTTTACTAATAAACCTTGTACATTTTCAACTCTTCATCTTGTGTGAGCATTTACTCATTTTTGGATACCCAAAATATCTCATAAATCTCATATTTTTGGATACCCAAAATATCTCATATTTTTAATATTGCTCATAGTTGTTTACTAATAAATCTTGTACATTTTCAACTCTTCATCTTGTGTGAGCATTTACTCACTTTTGGATACCCAAAATATCTCATATTTTTAATATTGCTCATAGTTTTTTACTAATAAACCTTGTACATTTTCAACTCTTCATCTTATGTGAGCATTTACTCATTTTTGGGTATCTTTTTTTACAAATTGGATTTATCTTCTCCCTACACATGGATTGATGCTATTGGCCCATATGAACCTTAATTGGACCATAATCCAAAAATTTCTGAAAATCTAGACTCTTAGGCTAAGGTCCTTCATACTCATTTCCAATTAATTCCAATTGCACATTGGAAAGTTCTTTTTGAATTTATGTTTCAGGGGAACTTATTTTAATAAGATGAGAAATTTTTCTATCTACAAATATTCAAAATCTGAATATTCTCTCTCTCTAAGTCAAAACAGTTAGAAACAAGGTCTTTTATATTTTTGAAGAGGGGATTGACTACAGGGGAAGATGCTGGACATTTTGAGAGGCTGGGGAGGAATCTTACATTCTCTCCCACTTGAAAAACACGATATGTCCTCATCTCGCAAACTTGGGATAATTTCGCAAGATGCACGAACATGAGACTTAGAGAAAAATTTAATTAAGATTAACCACCAAATAAAAAAAGTCTCAAAGAGAGTAAGGGTCAAGACAAAAACAAGATTTAAACTTTATTCATTCTTGGAACATATACAGTAAAGATAGAAGAACTCTTTACACTTCCATAAGTCCGTCCATCATATGATCACAAAAGCAGCACTCACGAGTCACAAGCTGCGCACGTATAAGGTAACTCATCTATGGGAATAATTCTGTTGGTTATTGCCGCACCTATCTCAGTGGTATGAGGTGATCTAACGGACCTCTGAGAGGCAAGCCAAAAATGAGGTAAAGGCATATCTTTTGATGAGGAAGAAAACACGCCAGTAAGAAGACCCGCTCAGAAAAACCAAGATGCCTTGATCTCATGACGCAGTAGTATCGGGGACCCAAACCCAAGGCTTCAATAACCATGGCCAAGCGGACATTGTTACGAAAGTGTTGCTGACCCCAGGGTGTTACCCTAGTTATGTCTTGATAGGTCCGCCATTTGGTCTGAGCTACCGAAGTTCCCAAGTGAGGAAAAAGTGAGCGATCATACTGTTCTATAAAATCTTTCTCAAGAGGCACAACCGTTGATTCCTATCCATAGAACAATTACTATCCGGGATTTACTTTATCTATCGTAATAACAAAAATTGAGTCTCGATTTACGGATCCATCAGTCCAGCCTAACCCCATCCGATCCTATGGGTTAGCTAACCGCCCAACCACTGTAGTAATGAGATCCAATTTGGAATTTGGTTAGGTTTTGTCCCGGGTACCAAGGAAAAGAGTTCCAAGGCCCCCTAGCCGGAAGTTCATGCAAACATAAAATTAGGCACACCACTTACACACCCAATATGAAATTGCCTTTTTCGTAGCATCAGCTAACTTTAAAACAATCCTTTAATGAAACCATAGTACCACTGATCACAGTCTTCCAAATTATCCGGTTGATTCTCAAATTTCCCATCATTCCTTCATCAGAGTATCTATGGCATCATTGGCAAACTAGAACGCTCACCACTGTCCACTCAGGGGCCTTTTCAATAGTTCTTAGCCCATAATACTCGGCAATATAATCACTTATAAAAATCAAGATGGACTCTCGTTGAAGATCAGCAAGATCAACCAACAGATCCATAAAAAGAGCCATGGACTCATCCATTGAAGACCAGCAAGGTCAATCAACCAGATCCATGCCCGGTTTCAGAAAAACAACTCTTACTCCTTGTTCCAATATCTTCCTCAACGCACGCCTGGGTATCCTAGGTGACCCAGAGCCCGAGCACCGTATAGTCAGCACCCTCTAGGATCCTTCGCAGGTGACCTAGCGCTTCACTCATAGGCCGCTTCCTGTAACATTCAGCAGAAAGATGGTCAGGATGTGGATCAATACCTGATAGAGTTTGGTAGACTGTGGAGTCTATGGTGTGAGGCTCTCCGTTTGAAGGTGGAGCTGAAGAACCTGGATAGCTTTGAGGAGGCTGTCAGAGTAGCTCGAGAAAAGGAGTGGAAGGTGAAGCGTCTGAGGCAGATGGGAATACAGGAAGAGTCGAAGAAGTTTGTGAAGATGCCAGAGATTGAGAGTATACATCCTGAAAAGGAAGCTGCTGTTGTTCCAGAACAGGAAGACACTTTGAAGAGGGACATACATGATGCAGTGGAGCTCATGAAGTCTCTAAGTTTGAATTGGATGGAAGCAGGTGGAAAGGGAAGGAGCCGAGGTGCACCAAATAATAGAAGGGATAATATCTCAATAGGTGAAGGGAACGTGGGAGGAACAGGGAGAGGACGGGGCTACTATTTGAGTAATGTCCAATGCTGGAACTGTGGGGAGCGGGGACATATCAGCCCTCAATGTGACAAACCACCCAGAGCAGCAGGTGGTGGAATATATCCTGTGATGCAGAGGACTAATGATAGATCGGGGGATCATAGTGTTGAAGTAAAAGATCCAAATCAACCCTCTACCAGTGGAGTCAAATGGGAAGATAAAGGAAAGGGACCAGCTCTCAGCTTGATAGGAGTGGCAGAGATTATGCCTGTGGCCAAGAGGACGAGGAATACAATAGCAGAACCTGAACCATCTTCTAAGAAAGGTAAGCATGTCCAATTTGATATAAGCCCTCAACCAGAAAAGAAGAAGAGGAAGCCAAGGAGACATTATAAAACTTCAGATTTGCATATTGGTCAAGGTCAGGAGGAGTATACATTGATGGGAGACTTAAAGGGAAGGGTAGCCAATATAACATTTGCCCAATTACTTGGATTGTGTCCGATGCTTAAGAGAGAGTGGAAAAAGTTGGCAAATCCGAGGAAAGTAAATGAGCAGGAACCCACACAAGGCGAAATGGAGCTCATGTCTGTTGGAAGATCTTCCTGATATTTGTCCATCAGTTGATGCCTGGTGTGGAAGTGTGAGTGTTGGAGAAGCATATGTTGATGGCGGTGCACAAATCAGTGTGATGACTCAGTCCTGTATGGAGAGATTGGGGTTGAAGCTGAATGCTAGTTCAGACTTTAGACTCTGTCTGGCAAATCATGCAAAAGTAAAGTGTCTGGGTATATGCACAGAAGTGCCAGTGGACTGCTTTTGGTGTGGTTTGCAACATAAATTGCCATATTATGCCGGCTGGTTTGGGAGCTTATCCACTGATTTTGGGCAGACCTTGGCTCAGACAGGTGGGTGCCATCCAAAACTGGAAAAGGGAAACCATAACAGTACATAATAGGAGAGGGAGAGCCAGGAAATTCAACATGAGTAGTAAGCGGGAAATGAAGAGTGAGCCTGAAGAAACAAGTGCTGATGAGTATACAGATAGTGAAACTGAAGAGGAGAGTTCTACTTCTGATGATGAGAGCCAGGTATCATTTATAACGAAGGAAGAAAGCAAGCATGTGATGCAAGCTGAAGAGGAGTTAAAGAAGGAAGAAGAGAGCAGTGCAGAGAAAGAGAAGCTGTTATAGGGCATGCTGAATCCTAAATTGCAGCCAGTGGAGAAATAAGAATATATGAAGGTAATACATAAATTCCCTCATTTGTTTATTACTTCATATGAGAAGATCCGAGGATTCAAATGTGAGCCAATGCTTATAGTATTAAAAGAGGGTGTGAGGCCAGTGTTTCAGAAACTGAGGAGGATAAATAGAGAACTATTGCCTGTATTAAGAGAGGAGCTGAGTAAGTTGTTAAAAGCAGGGTTAATTTATCCAATAGATCACTCAGACTGGGCAAATCCAGTGGTCTTCACTCCAAAGCATACAGGTGGTTGGAGAGTCTGTATTGATTACAAGCCTCTGAATGCTGCAACAAAAAGCAATCATTATCCTCTGCCGTTTATTGATGATATTTTGGACAGGGTAGCTGGATATGAGAGGTATAGTGTATGCGATGGCTTCTCTGGGTATTTTCAGATCTCAATTGCTGAGGAAGATCAGGCTAAAACCACAATCATTACACCGTGGGGTTGCTTCTGTTACCGAGTAGTACCATTTGGTTTGAAAAATGCACCCTCGTGGTATCAGAGGAACACTGATAGAGTACTTGCACCTCTTACAGATCATTTTGTGAGAGCTTTTTTGGATGATATATGTGTGTATAGTTCTCAAAAGGAGCATGGTAATAAATTGGAGCAAGTATTTTCTAAAATGGATGATGCAGGTGGACACCTGAATCCAAAGAAGTGTCATTTAGGACATTCAAAGGTGAAGCTGTTGGGGCATATGATATCTCAGAATGGAATTGAACCTGATCCAGAGAAGATAAAATCTCTTATCGTATTATCTGCACCATCAACATCCAGGCAGCTGCTGCAGACTTTTGTCCAAAAGGTAAAATATATGGCAAGATTTGTTCCTTTAATGTCTCAACTGCTTTATCCTCTTCAGCAGGCTATGAAGAAAGAACCATTGCAATGGAATGAAGAATGCGAGGAAGTGTTTGAGAAAGTAAAGGAGGTATTGGGAGGTATTTCCAGTGTAAAAGCTCCGAATTTCTATCAGGTCTTTTATGTGAATCCATCTTTTGGTCCGGATGTAGTTGGAGCAATCTTAATGCAGAGAGGAGATGAATCCAGATATATGAAGCCTGTATATTATGCAAGTAGAGTGAAGACAGATGCAGAGAGGAAATATACTGAGGCTGAATTGGTTTTGTCAAGTTTGGTGTATGCTTGCAGGAAATTCAGGTCATATCTCCTGATGAAACCATTTGTGGTGCTGACAAATTATACTTTACTCCCTCAGCTGGTGAATAGTACTTCACTCTCAAAAGGTATGATGCGATGGTTAGTGGAGCTTCAAGAGTATGATTTCTCATTTTTGATTGAAGATACTTGCAAGGCAACTCTGGCAGATCTTCTAATATACAAAGATGGCCCGATACTGGTGAAAGAAGTGGATTCAAAGATAGAAAAAGAAGAACAGATTATCATTCCTGGAGCTCATGTTTTATTCTTTGATGGTTCGTATAAAAGGAGTATACATCAGGCCACCGGGGGATATATAATCCAGGATTCAGAAGGCGTGCTGATTCTAAAGAATGGGATACTTCTGGAAACTAAAAGTAACAATGAGGCTGAGTACACAGCATTGTTTCAAGGGTTGCAGGCTGCTTTAAAGCAGAAAATTCAAAAGCTAATCATAAAGGGAGATTCTCTATTAGTGGTAAAGCAGGTCTTGGGTAGCTGGCGAGCAAAGAATCCGAGATTAAAAGAATGTTTGGCTAATGTTAGAAGGCTGCTACATCAATTTACAGCATGGAGTATTCAACATGTGCGGCGGGAGGAAAATCATATGGCACATGAGTTGGTTCAGGAGGCAATTAATCAGGATCCAGTAATTGCAAAAATCGAAGAGCCATTTAACAGAGGGAGGGAATACCTGTCGAGAGTGGTGGATTACTTACTCTCAGGTCGCTTGCCTGGGGAGCTAAAAAAAGGCCAAAAGTATCATTTTATCAGGAAAAGTAAGCATTATGTTATGATTGGAGATGAATTATACATGCAAGGAGCTGATCAGGTATTGAGAAGAATTCCCTGGAGGGAAGAGATTTATTATATTCTATCTTCAAATCATGAGGGAGCATGTGGGGGTCATTATGCATTTAAGATCACCTTGCAAAAGGTATTATTAGAGGGTTATGTATGGCCTTCCATCCAGAAGGATATTCAGCACTGGTGCAGGTCTTGCCATGAGTGCCAGAGAATGGGAAAGAGGATCTTAAAAATGGAGCCGAGAAATATTATGCTGGTATATGACATTTTTTAAAGATGGGGAGTGGATGCAGTTGGACCACTTCCCAGGACAGCTAGAGGAAAGTGTTATGTGCTTATTGCAGTGGATTACCTATCAAAATGGGCAGAAGTGAAGGCAGTGAAGAGAGTGGATAGTAAAGAGGTGGCTTATTTTGTGTATGAACATATATGCTACAGATTTGGTATTCCTCTGGAGATACTATCAGATAATGGACTTGAATTTAGAGGAGAGGTAGTTGACCATTTATGCAGAAGATTGAATATCAACCACAAGTACTCTACTCCTTATCACCCTCAATGCAATGGCTTGAATGAAAGATTCAATGGTGAATTTAAGCTGATGATAACCAAAATGACAGAAGGCTATATCAAGAATTGGGATACAGAGATGAATCGTGTACTATGGGCATACAGAGTTGCAGTAAAATCTGGTACACAATTCTCACCCTTTCATTTAGTTTACGGGAAAGAAGCATTCATGCCTATTGATGTGGAAATTCCAGCATTGAAGCTTTTGATTGAGGAGGGACATGAGCCTATTGATTGTTACAGAGAAAGATTACTGGCTTTACAAATAGTTCAACTGAACAGAGAGCTAGCATTTGATCACTATGCGGCTATGCAATTAAAAAGACAAGAGAGAGAGAATGAGAAGGTGGAGCAGAAAGAAATTGAAGAGGGTGATCTGGTTCTCAGGTATAATAGCAAGCTGGATAGTACTTTTCATACTGCATTCCAGACAAAGTGGGAAGGTCCGTATAAAGTTGAGAGAAAATTTGATAATGGGAGTTATCAGCTTGCTGATTTGAATGGAAAGAAGCACAAAAGGAGAGTGAATGGTTTACGACTGACGAAATATTTTGCTCGATTGATGTTAGCCGGTGAAAGAAGAAGATCAGGAAGCTTGTGATGCATGTCAGGAGGATGTGGAAGGTACAGAGGAAAATCTGAATATTTCATCCCTGTTTGTACAGCTGCTGGACATGAATGTCTCAGCAGAAGTAGGGGGTTGCTAAATATGTGTGGACAAAAATAGGAGTTGAAATGTGTACATACATGTACATAGCGTGTGTGAAGTTTTGCTTTTGAGAGCATTGTCAGGTGTACAGAGTAAATGTATTGATGTGAGCATATACAGGCCTTTCCGGGTGAGAGGTCAGATGATGGAGAAGATGTCAGCTGCTCGGATGTTTGAATATGTGTGGGCGCGTTAAAAATATAATGGGCACTCAAGGTCACATTTGAGATATGTGGAGCATGGGAGAAAAGGGCAATGAGGGGCCATGTACCTTGGACTTGGTGTGAAAGGAAATAATATAGTGGCCATTTTTCAAAGTTAAATAAAATAGGAAAAATGAACGTGGAAAGGTGGCGTGGAGGCAATAAGCTGCTGCCAACGCATGCCATCCAGAAGGCTGGCGAAGCAGCCGTGGGAGAATGTGGGGAGTCGGCTGGAGAGAAAAAGGGTGTGCGACTTTGTGAGTAAAGAGAGGATGACCCTCCGGCGGAGTAGCTGAACAAAAAAGGAGAAGGCTCTGGGCGCTGGTGCTTTGTGTGGTGGCTGGAGCAGCCGCAGGTGATTCTGCTGGGAGCAGACGGGGAGAGAGGGCCGCTGGTGTGCGAAGATCACTGGGGTGCTGTAGCAGACAGACGAGCCTTGTAGGGGGGGATCTCCGGAGCGCAAAGGCAGGTGTGGCAAAGGAAGGCGTAGCTGCAGTAGGCAGCGCCTGAAGGATTTGGTCGGGCTGGCATGAGACTGAGAGAGAGGCGCCTGGAGAGTGGCCATCATGCAAACGTGGGGGTCCTCGAGTGAAGCTGCATGCCCTCTGCTGGCGAGCAGAGGGCGTGAAGACGCCAAAGAGGTGTGAGAGGAGAAGGCCTTGAGGTGATAACGACAGCGTGGAGGCACCCTAGTCATAGGCTGAGAGGGAGTCGCCCCTTGCGGAGGTGACAAAAGGTGATCGAGAGGCTGGGCAGCTGCTACAGGTGATGGCGCCAAAGGGTGAACCACTAAAGAAGCCGGTAGCCGAGCTGATAGTGCAAGGAGAGTCGAAGAACTGACGGGCTGCAGAGGTGGTAGGCCTCCCGTGTGAAGAGAAAGTGTAAAGACGCCCTTGGAGCTGTGTGACAAAGTGAGAGGACTGCCTCAGAACTGGCAGTGTGCTGGCAGGGGTTGGTAGCCAAAAGAAAGGGATAAAGCTGGCCGCCAAGATGTAAAAGAAAGGCTATGTATAGGAAAATAAAAGAGCCGCAGAGGAGAGATATCTTTTTATCTTTTGTGGTGATCTACAGGCACAGAGAGCCAGAGAGAGAGAGTGCGTGTGTGTGGTATTTTGTGGTTTTCTACCTCTTCTGGGGACTCAAGCTAGAGTTGTAAATTCTCTTGATTAGCTGTGGCTGGTGTTTGGTGATGCCAGAGAGTTCTTTTGTTTCTTTGTTCGTTTGGGTACGAGTTGTAACAGCCAGATCTGAAATATAAGTCTTGTTCATGCTCTTTGGTCTGGTGTTCTGGTGTGTTTATATGCATGTGTGCAAGTGTGGCATCCTATAAGGGCATAGACAGCTCTACCGCTTCCGTGCCATCAACGTTTGCGCTTAACATCATTGCCTGTAGGGAAATACAACCATACGTGTTTTTCCTTTTTGGGTTTATGTCCTCTAGAGGCTCCTTTTGCGTGTCTTTTAATTTGACCTTGGTTTCGATAGTTTTTTGTCCCTTGTTTTTTTGGGTTTAGAAGGTCTTATTTTCTCTTTTGGATTCTGTTTTTAAGCATGTTCTTCTACCCATGTTGAGCTATTGTCTTTTGCATTCCTTTTGACTATTTCTCGTATCTTTGCTTGTAAGCGTGTAAGCACACTCAAGGGTATTGTGGATAATTGCTTGTTTTGTACACTTATTAAGAGTTGTATTTTGTGAGACAAGTTCAAGGGTACTGTGGATAATTGCTTGTTTTGTACACTTATTAAGAGTTGTATTTTGTGAGACAAGTTGCATTTGATGCAACTCGTCTTGGGCAATCTTGGAGCATGTGATCAATGCCACATGGTTCACACATTGGTCGTAAGGTGTCAGTTGACTATGAACATGAAAGTATTCCAAACTGTGCAGTCTGCCACCTTGTGAGATCCACGACAATAGAAACACTGAAGTGTCTGATTAACTGCTTCTTGTGAGTAGTTTCTACCCTTTGGATTATTTCTGTTTGGTGCATGGGAGATGGAGGTTTTGAATCCATTGTGGATGAAGCGGGACACTTTTTAGTATCATGGTCATGCGGTGTAGAAGAACATGTGCCTTGTATTCACAATGAGGATTGGGATGGTCGTAGTGATTGCACTCAACACAAGCATCTCGTTCCTCACTTTTAGAGGCATTAAGGATATATGGGTTTGAAGGTTTTTATCCTCTCTTAGAGATGTTGGTTGTAAGGTTTCAAGAAAGGATGCATAAATTTATGGGAATGTCAATTCCAAGATCCATCTTTCTTTTGCCATTGCTTCACTTGGTTTAGATGAGGAACACCTCGTAGCATGCTCATCTTCTAGCATGTTGTCATCTAAGCATATTGCTTCTTTGCAATATTGATCGAATGTTGCCGGATTGGATATAATGATCAAGTTGTGTAAGCTTTTATTCTTCAAGCCCATCATGAAACATCTCTTCAATTGAACATCGTTTAATTTCTCCCATGACTCACAACGGGAGTCCAAGAGTTTTATCCAAATATCTAATGGATTCATTTAGTTGATGCTCAATTGAATAGAGTGCTGTTGCTGCACTCCACCGATCACCTTGTCTAGAAAAGCCATGTATAAAGACTGATTTCAAGGTTCTGAAGTTGGCCTTAATCCTAGGCATTAAGGTGATAAACCATCGACTAGCTTTTCCCTCTAAGCATAAGTTCAATGCATGTACCTTAGTGGGGAAGTTGGGATTTCCAAAGGCTTCACATCTCTGAATGAATTGAATAGGATCTGTTGTTCTATTGTATTTGCCCATAATTTTAAAAATTTATACGGCTGTATTTTTGTATGAGTCATTGAGGCCGTATGTGAGTGCTCTTGTTGGAAGAGACTCAGTGAGTCCTTGGGACACCCCCTTTCTGAGACTAGTCAGTATGTCTAAGGTGTGGGCATTCAAGAAAGGGTTGGTACTTATAGGATTTGCGGGAATGTTAGGCAAGTGACTAAAGCCCAGTGGAATCGAAGTGATAGGGGGTGTAAAACCTGATGACACGCTTGTTATAGGCATGGCCAATGGCATTGGGAGGTAAATTTATGGCATAGATCTCAATGGCTCCAAGATGTCAACCATTGGGTTCAGTGCTTGTGTGATCCTTGGCAATCCCTCTATCGTGGCCATGTCAGAGTGCCGGAATGCTCCTTAATGAGCAATCAGGTTTTTTTTTTTTGCTTTTTATACATTGCCATAGCCCGTTATAGCCTCAAGAGGCTTGGCGTACTCTTCGTTGGATTAAACGGGTGTCCGTTTATCCTAATTAGCTTAGGCGCTATACGCACGTGAACCTGAGATATTTTTTTGAAAAAAGCGTATGCTAGGAGCTTCCCAGATGGAAGAGGAGGTCCTAAAACCTATTTTCCATCACTGTCTCAAGATGGAAAAAAATTTGGCAGCATGTTTTTTTAGGGTGTTCCAAAAGGAATTTTGATTGAAAAACTCTGTATGAGGGAGTTGTAGTATTTTTGGAGTACTACAACTTTGTTTCCTTGAGTAATCCATGATTTTGTTGTTTACTCTCAAAAAGTAGCAACCACCCCCCCGAGCCCAAGGGATGCACACATGAATTATGAATGAAATACATCATACCTCTACCTTGATGTCCCATACCATCAAGAGGTATAACTCCAATCCAATAGCATGTAGCTATAGTGTGAAATGGTAGGTGAGTAGATATGGACTTCTACACAAGATACCATAGCCTAAGCCTCCAAGCTCCCAAGCCTCCAAGCCTCCCTTGAGTGTGCCCCATGCCCCTATTATATAGGAGGGCCCTCAAGTGACTCTTGACTCTCTATTTCCCATGTGTGACCCTTGAATGCCTGACCCTAACCTTAACCCTTAAGAACTCATGCTCCCATGCTCACAAGCCTAATGTGGGTTAGCCTCCTAGTATATGCACACATAATGTGCATATAACATAGCACACATAATGTACATATAACATACTTCCCCTCTCTCAAAACATTGCACTCTTGCAACAATGAAAAGAAGGAGAACTGTGCTGAACAATATCAACCGACTCCCAAGTCGAATCCTCTATTTCCCATCTTTCCACCTAATTTTAAATTCAGGGATTAGTCAACTACAAAGTTTCCTTTCCCTACCTTATCAGGTTCATGTGGAACATAGGATAATTCTTTGACTTCAACGAGTTCTTGAGGAGTAACTGTGTTATCCTCACCTCCCAGTTTCCCTTTCAATCTATCGATATGAAAGACTGGATGAAATCTAACATGTGGAGGTAGTTTAAGTTCAAATGCAACCGTGCCAATCCAATCGTGCCAATCCAATGTATAAATTGAAAATGGACCACAATATCTAGGAGATAAATTCGAGCATTTTTCTATTGACAAAGTTTGAGAATCTTTAGGAACATTAAAATAAACCAACACTCCTGGCTCAAAAGACCGAGATGAGCATCCCCTATCAGTATAAAATCGTACTTTATCCTGAGCACTCCTGATAGAATCTCGAGCTTCGATCAGCATTTCCTGCATATCACGCAAGAAATCCCTCGATGCATCAAGCTCGATGTCCTTAAGACGATGTCCTTAAGACTGACATCAATAGGTGCCCTAGGTTGATACCCATACATAAGCATGAACGGACTAAAACTAATAGCCGTATAGTTAAAACTGTTATAGGCAAATTCCATCATTGGAATATATTTTTCCCAATATGATGATTTTCTAGAGACATATGCACGAAGCATATACTCTACAATCTGATTCATACCCTCTATTTACCCATCAGAGTGCGGATGATCAGAGAAATTCACAATCAAAGTAACTTCCTCGTTGTAAACCATTCGGAATAAAGTAGGAAAACATGGCATTATAACAACAGAAACCAGGGATTCATCGGTACCCTGACATACCCACATCTGCATATGGAATAATTGATGTCTCGAGTTACCTATATCAACATAGAGAGTCATCAACGTCTCGATGAGTCACATATATCCATCCGTAATCAGGTTGATCACCTAAAGTACGGAACTAGAGAAAGAAATGCCAACAAAGGAAGAATCCAAATTTCTTTATCCGAACACAACAAGATAAACTTGTTTGAACTCTAAAGAAAGAGATTTCAACAAGTGAAAATGCCGACAAGATTACACTCATCAAAACATGCAGGCTATAGATAAAAGAAGTTTATCTAGAGAATGCCCACACTATAACTTCTGGTGAATTTAGAAAATGAGATTGTCTTTGAATGTTGAGGTCAACATGCTAAGTGATGTAAGCAAAGCAACAATCTTGAGCCCAAATTATACCATAAGATAATATATGTAAGGGATCACTAGCGTCCCATACCACCATGATACCACCCATACATACCATAACAATTTGAAACTCCCTATAGTATGTTGTCTAGGAAAATATGAATAAAATCCTATATAAAAGAAATAAGATGGCCTTATCCAGACTTTCACATACTAAAACCTTTCTCTATATACCTGAGATTACATCAAGGAATAACCCTTATTGAGAACATCATTAGGAAAGAATTTTGAATTATTGGCGCCTTTCTAATGATAACTACCCAAAACACAATAAAGTTAGGGTATAAAAATAACTCACCTACATACATAAGCAACTAGGTATCCGAGTTGGAAAATGTACAAGAGTACAAGGAACATAGTCCAAAATTACGTGCAAAAAATGAAGGTGAATGCTACCCTCAAAGAACATAAAATTATCCAAAAGATCAAAAGATCCTTATAAAACCATGGTTAAAAGCATAAAAGCTCCTCGAATCCATAAAAACCATAGTTGATCATAAAAATCAATGCATACCATCTAATGGTCATTAATCATGCTAAAAGAAGCATTAAAATTCGTGGTCAACTATCATCAATCCGGAGTATATGAACGTGGTGTCGTTCAAACTAAACGCAAAACTAAGCAAGTGAAACACGCGTGTGTAGTACTCAATAAGAAAACCCTAGACACAAGTGATCTAGGCAAAACCTGACGAGTCCATATAAAACTTAAAAAACATCCAATAAAATCCACCAAAATAAATCGATCAACTAACCCATGATAGAATTTGTCTTAGGCTTAGAAAATTAAGCATAGACCACACTTAAACAAGTGCAAAAATTATCATGAAAAAATGTCAAAGGTGAGACACACTTTGAACGCAGATTCTATCCATCAAAAGTATGGAACATGTCCAAAAAGAATGGTTAAACAATGGCAAAAAATCATGGAAACATTGTTTAGAATTAATCCAAACAAAATAACCACTAATACGAGATACAATCGTATTAATAATATGCGAATAACCCGCATCTATCTAATTTCAGCACGAGAAAACGTACTTTAACATTAAATAACCCTCAAAAATATTAAATTCTCGAGAAAAAAAATTATCATGATTTTTTCCCTAATTTTCCCTAATTTTATAAGGCCTCAAACTACAATAATTTTGAATTTCACCAAACCTATCTTATGGAATTCCAAACCTATATTTTTTCAAAAAATTTCCAGCAAATAAATTTGCTAAAATACTATTGATATTTTAAAAAATACCAATTTTTAGGATTTCTAAAAATAATTTCTAGAATATTCTTAATTTTTCCTGAGAATCCCATCATTCACAAAATTTCCAATTCTGCTCGACAATTCTCAAATCCAATGAAAGTTTATAATTTTAATGGATTTTTTAATTTTCTACGTCAAAAAATATATTTTAAAGGAATTTGAATGGTCACGGGCGCCCGAATGGACACACCACATGCCAAACACCAACCCCACATTTTTCCAAAATTTAAAATAACCTTTGTCTAAATTTTCACTAACTTTTAGGAATTTTATGAAATTTTTAATTAACCCTGAACACATTTAGAATACGAACGGTCAAAAAATTTCAGAATCCTAACGGTTTTCCCGGAATACAGAAAGCCAAAAGTTTCGAGAAAATGAAATAACAAAAAAATTCAGAATGTGAAAGGTCAATAGTTTTTTTTTGGGAATTCGGAAAGCCAAAAGGTTTCGGGAAAAACAGAAAGCCAAAAGTTTTCCGGAAGATGAAAAACCAAAAAAAATTAATAGGAAAAAAATTCAGATATTTCCTGTGATTTTTTCCTCAAATCCCATAATTTCTCATAATTTTTAGGCGTTTTTCAAGCTTCTTTTGAAACAGTTTCAAAAGCTTTTTTAAAAAATAAAAAAACTCATTTAAAAAAACAATATTAATAAGTTTTAAATAGAAGCTTATATAAAAAATTTTAGGGGGAGGGGGCGTTTTTTTCCCAGCGGTGGCTGCTGTGTAGCCCCCCCCCCACATGTGCGCAGAAATTATGGAGAGGATTCTTCGTGACAACTGTGATTTATTGACCATGTACAAAAGGACTTGGTGATCCACATGAAAAATCACCTTATTTTCTAGAAGATAATGTCTAAAGTTTTTCAAAGCATAGATCATTCCCAATGCCTCCCTTTTTGTTTCTGAATAATTTTGCTCTGCAGTGGCGAACACTCTACTTGCATGGTATATTGGTCTAAACCAACCTTTGGTTTTCTCCTGCATCAATACTACTACTCCCACTGCGATGTGCAATGCGTTAACAAAAATATGAAATTCTAGATTCCAATTAGGAGAGGCTATACAATTGGTGCCACTACCAACATCTTTTTCAGTATCCTGAACGATTTTTCTTGTTCTTCCCCCCATACAAAAGCCACCTTCTTCTTTGTTAATCTTGTTAAAGGTTGACAAACATGGGAGAGGTCTCTCAGAAACCTGTTATGCACCACTTGACCTGTCCAATGAATCTGCCCCAACGATCCACCACTTTTCCAAACACACTAAAATCATCCAGAAAAACTCTCAAAAAAAACTTGCATAAAATTTGTAAAGAAATGGTGCAAACACCTGCTATACCCATTTCTGAATTGTAGGAGGAGCATTTTTCAAGCCAAGTGTCATCATGTTACTGGCAAAGACACCCCATTCTATCACAAAAGCAGTTTTATTACTGTCTTCAGGTGCCATCAAAATCTTATTGTATCCACTAAAGCCATCAAGAAAACTGTATATCTCATGTCCTACAACTGAATCAAGCAGATTGTTGTAGTGGAAAAGGATCTGTGATGGTTGCTACATTTAGTTTTCTGTAATCCACACACACCTTGATCTTTCCATTCTTTTTAGGAACTACCACAATTGGTGACAACCAAGTAACTGCATGTACAGGATATATAAAGCCCACTCTCAAAAGCTTATCAATCTCCTCCTTTACTTGTTTGGCAAAATTTGGGTTCATCCTGTATCTTTGTTGAACTACAGATACAACATCCGCTTTCAAATTGATCTTGTGCTCACAAAATTTTGGATCCACTCCCTTCATATCTGTATAATGCCATGCAAAAATATCCCTGAATTCCAACAAAAGGCTTTTAAGATCTTCCTTAAACCGTCCTTTCAGATTTATACTTATTTTTACATTTCTTGGATCCTCTTGTGTTCCCAAATTTAAATCCTATAAATCATCTTCTTTGACCCTTGATAGCTTTGACATATGTTCTTCAAAAGCTTTTTCAACTTGTATTACCGCTTTAACGCCTTCTTGTGTATTTTCTACTCTTTCCTCATCTTGATTTGATGCAATCTCTTCCTACATTCTCTGATCCAATTCCTGATCTGACATAATTGGAGTTTGTCCTAGCTAGTACTCCTTCTGAAACACATACTGTTGCATAATATGCTCAACATCCACATCAAAAATAGGCACCATTGATGGATTGCTCTTCAAAAATTCTTTTTCCTCATCCTCTTGTAGTTCTGGTATCATATTGATTGTTTCCACAAGCAATGGCTTGAAAGCCCTAGGTATGGTCTTCTTGGAAAACGTGTCCAGTTTGACCTTCTTCTTACCTCTCCTTATCACAATTTGATCAGCTCCCCAATCCCGCTTCACTTTGGCAGCTCTCAACCAAGGTCTTCCTAAAATCATGGGATAATGATTTTCTGATTCTTCAAGTTTCTGGACAACAAAATTTACTACCAAAATTAGTGAGCAACCTGCAAGTTCTGCCCTCTGACAATTCCCAGAGGTTGTACCCTCCTTTCATCCGCTATTTCACCTAAAAGGGTGCAGCATCAAATTCACAAATCTCCAATTTTCTACAAATTGATTCTGGAAGGATATTGATACTTGAACCTCCATCCAATAAGGCTCCCTTAATATTGACGTTTCCAAGTTTAACGTCTAGCACTGGGACTCTATAATCAACATCCTCCACTTGTTGGGATGGTTCAGGTGGAACCCTTGCACCATCTTTCTAAATTGCTAACACATTGCCAACCCAACACTTTGCCATAATCTTCCTTAAATGCTGGGACCAAGCTCAAAACGTATTCCAGAGTTAAATGCAATTGAGCTTTCATTAAAGCTTGGAATAAGCTGTCTTCATCTGGGGTAGAGTCTTGCTTCATTTCCAACCCACTTTTCTGATATATTGGCAATGTAGCCACATCTTGAGAGGGTAACACTAGTATAACATGCTTCTCCTCCTGTCTTCCCTGAACTTTGTTCAACTCCTTTATGACTCCTATTCTAATTCCCTTCTGAGCTTCCCATTCAATGGGATCTTCCTTTTTTGCTAAAACTTTAGGGGACTTCTTGCTACCCTAAGTTTTTGACCTAGTAATTGCCATTGAATCCACATCCTAAACATCCTGCACATATTCTATTTTCATGCATTGTGTACAATCACACTTCCAATGTATTTTGTGGTTACTTTCCCCATGTTTCGATTGCCCTGTTGGTCCTTCATTAATTTCTTCCAACATTACTACATTCAATTGAGCAGGGGGATGATTCTATTAATTTTGATTCCCTTCCTACCTTTCATTGTACCTGACAATTGGAATTCCCCTTTCATTTATGTGCTTACACCAAAGCTCATAGCTTGGACCCTGCCTATGACCTGGCAAGCCATAATAGTTATAGTTCATATTTCTATTCTAATTGCTGTTGTTATTGAAATTCCTCTGTTGACCTCCCCACTGAGGATTTTGATTACCCCATTTAGGGTTTTGATTCTGAGTCATAGGTTGATATTGATTTGGGTTTTGATTTCTCATTGGAGGTCCACCAGCCCTCTTATTCTACTCAACTCCAACTTGATTGGCTTGAGGAGTTGCTTGTTGGTTCATCTGAAAATGTGGGGTGGAACTCTCCCCTTATACTATGGATTATACCAATAATTGGCTGACATATGACCTAGCTTTTGGCAGATCTCACAATATGGCCTGGATGTCTCACCATTTGGTGCCATTCCCAAGACTTTAATCTTGTCAAGAATCTTCTTCTCCAAATCATCCTCCTTAACTGTTTTGATTTTCTTGTTGTCTTTCTTCTTGATTTCTTGCTTCCTCTTGTTTTTTTTTGTTTTCTTTTTCTTCTCACTCTAATCCTCATCATCTGAGTTGTTGGAGTTATCGTCCCCTCATCCTTTGAATCATTGTTTTCCTCATCTGAATCTTCATCATCCTCTCCATCAAAGTCTTCTGACTGCTTCTTCCTTTTGGAAGGCAGTCCTAATCTCATTTCTGCCTTGAGTGCTGTATTCACCAGGTCATTAAAATCATTTTCATTTTGGATGTCTCTGCCTACCATAGAACTTTGAAGTCTTGTTCTTAGGCGCTTGCAAAAGTAGTCTCCCAACTATTCAGGAGTTGGCCTCTGATTTGCCAACAATCTGTTGTATAAATTTTTCATTTTTTGGGCGTAATCCTCTGCCCCTATCTTTCCCTGTTTCAGCTCCCTAAGCTTCTTGAGAATATCTTCAGGGGTTTTCTCCTTCCTAAACCTCACAAGACAGGCTTCTTTGAGAGCATTATAGTTTAGGAAATGTTGTAATCCATATTGAGTAAACCATCCCACTGCACGACCTTCCAGTGTAGCAGCAAAGTGTTCCTTCTTCACTTCATCTGGGTACATCCCAAAACCACTAGCCTGCCATCTAGTTTCAAACAGACCAACATGGCTATCAGCATTAGCTTTCTTTGAGCCGCAGAATTTGGCTCTGCCAACCTTGGGGTTTGCTGGGGTGCCAGGCGGTGGAGGATTTACTTGCATCATTAGTGGTGGTCTTCTTCTTTTGGGAGGTAACTATGGTAATGGATTGAAATCCAAATATCTCTTTGCCCTTAGCAATTGAGCACTAAGTGCTCTTGTGCCAAGAAGCCTTGCACTCCCCTGGTAATTTCAACATTTGGTGATGCTCTTTCCTCATCTCTTGCAGATTTAGGGGAAATGGCATCCGCACTAGGTGAATTAGGTGGATTGATTCCTTCATTTGGATCCTCTGCTAGAGATGATAATCTTTCACCCAACCTAATTCTGAACCGCGTGCCATACCCCCATGAGCAGGTCTTTTGAAATATTGTTCCTCCTCACTCATCTACATTTGCACCCGCAATATCGCCACTTGTGATGAAATTGATGGTATATAGCCTATGTAGAGGTATTTTTAAGGGAGAAGTTTCCTCATTTGCCTGTGGATGTGATTCGACATATACGGGCAATCGTTTGGAAAACACGGAGGAAAAACTTTCTTCCAAGTAAGGCCCAAAGGTTTCATCAGTTATTACCATCAGTTTCATCACAAGTGGCGATATTGCACCCGCAATATCGCCACTTGTGATGAAACTGATGGTAATAACAGTTCTCTAAAAACCTTTGGGCCTTACTTGGAAGAACGAATCACATCCACAGGCAAATGAGGAAACTGCTCCCTTAGACATACCTCTGCATAGGCTATATATTCCTCTTCCTCGGTAACCCAATTGCTAAATTCTTGGAGCCATGCATCCATTTCTTCAGCCTTTCCCCCCAGAATTGCTATAGCCCTGTCTCCTTCCCATAGAGAAGCTACTAGGCATGCGAAATAGTAGGATCGCCAAAAGTGTTGAGGCTAAACTGAGCCCTGAATAATCATCACACATAGACATCTGACATTATAGGAAACAAGCTTCAAATACATTCCACACATCACCATCATCATTTCAGATCACAAGAATAAGAAACAAACTATCTATCTCCATCATAGAACACAGAATCCAACATTACAACATTACATTATATCAAGAAAATAGACTCTTGAAAGATCAGATAAACCTACAGAACAGCAAGACAAATGTAGAGATGCTCAGAATTCAGTTTCTAACTACGCATAATGCATGATTCAAGACGGTTACATCTATATATAAATTCCAAATGCTGTCACCTGAAATCTCAGGTAAAAGACTAAGGTTCAAGACGGTTACATCTATATATAAGTTCCAAATGCTGTCACCTGAAATCTCAGGTAAAAGACTAAGGTTCAAAGTATCTAAAGGAAATTATGTAAAACTCCAGGTTTTATAATGTGTATAAATTTTTAGTTATTCTTCAAGAATGCTATGATTGGCAGCATTTGGTTGGTTCCTTGGTCCTCATAATGCTCCCCCTCTAACTTGAAGGGTATAAAAGGAGATGTTTAAGTTCATTCTTTGAAAGCTATAGTTGCTCCTTCATCTAATTTATGAAGCTATTGTTTAGTTCCATACTTGATTATGGTTGTTTTGTAATGGCAAACTAATCCTAATTCTACCAAAGTTTTTATTATGTTCTCCTTCCCTTTGGCTTTGGTGGCCATAACTTTCTTAGGTAATCACATGGCACATAAGCTTTCATTCTCCAAATAGGTTTTTCAAGCATTTTGTGAGTGTTATGCGAATGTATTTTAAGCCCTATTTAAAACATTATTCTCACCTCTTAGATAATTTGCGGATGCTTGGATTATCTTTGCATCATGCTAAATTATGGTAGTATTGTGAGTAATGCCATTACAAATATTAAGTCATTTGGGGTACATTGATGTATGCATGTAGCTTCCTATGTTTGTTGTAATTAGTTTGTGTGTGATAGGGTGATTCTTGGAGTACTTATACCTAAATGAACATGTGTGTGGTGATGGTTTACATCACCTATCATGGCATTTTGCCTTTAATAAAAGATGTAACTTGCCTTCTATGGCATTTTGCATTTCATACTCGATGTAACCTGCCTTCAATGGTATTTTGGATTTAATATAAAAAACTTTTTATGCTTTAATATATTTCAAATGTATGTTTCAATTGTTTTAATTACTTATGTGTTTGAGTGATTATTTTACATATATTTTGATATGTTTGTTTATAAAAATTGGATGTGTCATCTGATCAACATATTGAATTAAAATGGGGCAGTTGGGGATAATACCCCAATCTGTTTCTTTTTCTTTTTTTTTTGGGTTCATAGCATCGTTGAGCAGCGATTATAGCTTTGTTTATTCTAGTTCTTATAGTATCGGTTATAGCGTTGCTTATTCCAACACTTATAGCGTTGCTTATAACGATGCTTATAGCGTTGCTTATAGCGGCGGTTACAACAACACTTACACCCCAACACTTTTCCAGTTCCCTTTATAAAAGCCACGCTATAAATGCCGCTACCACCTCTTTTTGTTGTAGTGTACAGAGAGATTAGTCACATAGATTGTTTAAGGAGCACATATGTTCAAGGTGCACACATGCTCAAGAAGACCCCTCACATTATTTAATTCGGGGATGTACATTGAAGCACTACAAGGTGCATATGATCTTCAAGATACAAATGGTTTGTCTGCAAATCTAGGGTTTCATTTTTCCTTTGCTCATATCATGCCCCTAGGAAAACAAGTGGTTTGTCTTCAAATCTCTATATAGGACTATCATGGTAAAGCCTTTGATAAATGTCCTCATCAACCTCATTTTCACGATTTGTGATTGTTTTGCAAATTGACGGATTGATGTTAGTATGATATCTTTTTGTATCCCCTTGTTACTTTCTTGTAAATCATGAGAGTTTCATATGAATACATTTCTAGTTTTTCACTATAAAAAAAGAACTTTACATTTGTAGAAGAGTTTCATATGAATACATTTCTAGTTTTTTACTATAAAAAAAGAACTTTACATTTGTACAAGAGTTTGATATGAATACATTCCTAGTTTTTCACTATAAAAAAAGAAGGGAGACTTACATTCAAGTAATAAAATTTGGATTAGAGCTAGTACCATTGTAATTCAATTGAAAATGGATATCTCATATTCCTCGTACATTGGAAATAGACAGAAGTGCCCACAAAATTTTGTAAACAACTCATCAACACATAGGATTTTCTAACTGTTTTGTAAACAATTGGTTGCCATCAACAATTGCATTGTGTGGAAATTGGCACAGAATAACAAAAGAAAGCCGGATTCTATTACACTTTGACCTTTCAACTTTGAATTCAGATCCGATAGCAATAGTTTCAACTTTCAACTTTGAATTGGAGAACTTTCAGATCCGATAGCAGTCGAAGCTACGTCGCAAGTGTAAACGTTTCTCAAAAAGAAATAACTGCACTGCAGCGGCTACCACTAGGTTATGATGAATAGCTGATCACTGTGCAAAATCTCGACACTGCAGGAGCTTTCTCAAAAATGAATTACACCGCAAAAGCTTCGCTTGAAGAAAAAGCTACGTCCTAAGTGTAAACGTTTCTCAAAAAGGAATAACTGCAGTGCAGCGGCTACCACTAGGTTTTGATGAATAGCTGGTGATCACTGTGCAAAATCTCGACACTGCAGGAGCTTTCTCAAAAACGAACACCGCAAAAGCTTCGCTTGAAGAAACGTGATCATGCGTAACTCATAAACAGCATGTTTCTGAGGCTGAGCTTTCATGATTCACATGAAGGTCGAGTGCAGTAATCAGACGAGGATATAAGGCCGATTAAAAGCGGATTTCAGTCAGATTATTGTTCCGAATTGAGATCATTAGGATATGACGGGAATAGATAATTTCGATCGTGACCCACAAATCTCAGAACATCTTAATCATATTGCCATTGTTTTCTCGAGATTGCCCATTTCCCCAACCTACCTGAATATATACCACTCGTATTATGCAGGCTCACATTTTAAAGATTGCAGGTCACCTTTCACATAACAAAAGGCATGACTTTGGAAAAATTAGGAGGATGCAATTCCAATGTCTTCACAAAGAAATAAATGCAAATTATACACTAGCCTTCCAAATGAAATTTAGGGGTCGTCCTCACTCTTCAAAACTACGGTTACATAACAAAAAACATGAGTGTGAAAAAATTAGTAGGATGCCATTCCAATGTCATCACAAGTAAATGTAAGAATGTGGGTCTCAAACGTTTTTTTACATTAATTAATTAGTTGAGAGAGAAGGAACATTAGACAGGTGTACTTTAAACATTGGAAGCGAAAGCTCTAGATACTTTGAGGCAGTCACGATGGTTATAAAGTGTCAAGTTGGAGGAAAGCAAGCTGTGAGGTTGTTTAAACGCCTTTGAGTGAGAGAGAGACACGAATGAATGTCATGTGCCTACACGACAATATGAGAGAGAGAGAGAGAGGAAATGAATGCTATGTGGGTGCACACTAAGAGAGAGAGAGAGAGAGACAAAACAAACGTTGTTTGCCTCCACAATAAGAGAGAGACGACTAAATGCTATGTGACACTAAGAGAGAGAGAGAGAGAGATGTAATGTTGCCTGCAAAATCTTAAAAAATGTGTAAAAACTTAGGTTCAGACCTTAGCTTGTGTGATTAATTAATCAGTGTCCATAGGGCCTGATTAATTAGTTAATGAATGTCACATGTAAGATATATACCAACCTTTGAAATGAAAATCAAAGGTCATCCTCACTCTTAAAAACTATCATTTAATTTCCTAGATGAATGTTAAATTTAGAGTATTGACTTTGTTTTTTTATATACAAAATGCAAATTTAAGGGTTATAAATGTAATATTTATAAATCTCTTTTATATTATGGTCTAAGACTTAATATGCAGCCTAGAGAGTGAGCACAATCGAGGGTGGTCCACCATCACCTAGTTAATGGCCAAGCATAGTAAGGTGCCTGTTATGTGAAATGAGTATTGATGAGTTTCTTTTCTCCCCCTCTTAAAAGTCTATAGTTTTCTAAATGTTTACTTTGCATGCTACAAGGTGTATGAAGGCAAATATTCACAACTGAAGTTCTTTCAGACACAACAACATAAAGTAAGCATGGACGCACTCCATGGACGCGCAAGTTACGGGGGTGTCTATAATTGCGTCTATACTCACGTCTATAAACACATCCAGTTTCTTTGAAACTAGACGCTCTGATAGATGCGCAAGGTATGTGGGCGTCTATAATTACGTCTATAATCGCGTCTAGTTCTTTTGAAACTAGACGTGAATATAGACGCGAGTTTTGCTGAATTATGTGCATAAGATTTTGATAATATGTATGATTTTTTAGTGCATTTATATACAAATGAATCTCCAGAAAGCATATTTGCAAGGAAAGAGAGGAAAAATAGGTAAATCGAGTAATGTGGTGAAAGGGATGGATACATGCAAAGGCTTAGGTATATCAAGTAATGCCATGAAAAACAATTCAAAAGACAATGATTCAATCCGCACATCTTTTCATCAAAGTGAAGCTTTAAAAAAATTCACGGTTGGATACATGTAAAGGCTTGGACATATCAAGTAATTCCATGAAAAGTAGTCCAAAGGTGAATGATTAAGTAATGTCACGAAAAGCAACATATCACAATAAATCTATACATGTAATCTCAAAAGGCATGAATCTTTACATGTAATCTCAAAAACATAATAAAAACATATCACAATAAATCTATATTGAACTATCTATGTCTCATTCCTCTAATTGTAGTTTCGATAATAAACATATTGGAATGCCATGGATTCATGTGGAGGACACACAAATAAGGTGATTTTCGAGACTCGTGTGTATTGTGAATCTTGTTGATTCAAAGTGCACAAATCCATCTCATATTATCCATGTCTCATTTCTCTAATTACAGTTATGAATTACTAATAAAACAATCAATCAACCACCAATAACAAACAACCAAAACGAAGACCATAGCCATAATAAAAGTACAATGAAAGAACTAGAGTTCAACCTCATCTTCAATGAGGTTAACCCTTGCTAAAGTATCTATCTCAATGTCCATGCCTATATCCAAATCTACAAAGAGATTAATATTCCCACTACTAGAATCATCACTATGAGAGGCAATATCATCATCTCCAATAGCACGATCATCATCTCCAATGGCACGATCATCATCAATGTTTTCCAAGCTATCTCCCTCCATAGTTGAGTTGACATGCTCCTCCATATCCTCAATGTGGGTGAATGTACTATAAATGGCTCTTGAACGTGGTGAGATTGGGATTATATGCCACCATCTCTTATTGTCAATTATTGGTTGATACACAACCTGTTCAAGCACAAAGATACATCATACAAAAAAAATACATCTCTACTATCTGTAAATGCAGATATTGTAATTACCAATAATTATATGTACCCGTTCACAATGTTGTGTAACACTAGAGTCCCATTCTTTCCTTGCCAAAACTTTGTAGAGTCAATGGTCACAAAGCCACTTGCATGACTCTTGATTGTTGCATTAGGATCTCTTCCACATCCTTAAACCACTTGACATCCAAAATATATACAAAGAAGCTTCGAAAGTCAAGCTTAATGATATTTTGGATCAATCTACAATAATCATCCATGGATCCATTGGCTCCCTCAAAGCTTGCAATTATCCCATAATCTTGGGTATTCCTCTTCTCATCAATCCTTTGTGTGCGAAAATGTTTACCCTCTGACCACAAAGCATTAAACATTGTTCACTATACCAAGACAAAAAAAATTATAAATACCTCAAAATAATTTTTCGCAAGTTTAACATACTAAAATATGATTGAGAACACAAGTTTGTTTACCTTTTTGAAGCATCCTCGGGCATACTCCCACTCCTTCAATGTGATATGCATGTTTTCATCTTGCGCCACTCTCTCCATATCCTCATATAGCCAATCTATATCAAGATCCTTGGGAAGTGATCGTAGGTGCTCGGGGTATGGCACACTATGTCCATGGCGCTTGTGGAATGCCGACCTTTCACTTTGTCTACTTGCCTTTACATTCTTATACTTTGCCACCCATCTTCTCATCACATCACTATTAAGCACACACACGGTATTAAGCTTACTATGCATCTCTGTATCCATGACTTTGGTCTTTCCCTTTCCTTGAGGAACATGAGAGGTCATCCTCAAGTCTTCTTCATTGCTCCATAGGTGAGGGAGAGAGGGATTCACTTCAGCAAGGTATTCTGAGATATAAACAAGTGATTCTTGTACCAACCAATCTTCTGTAAGGTTCCTCCCTCTAAAAATGGGAGAAACACTTAAGATAGTCCGCTAAGTCTTATCTTAGGAAAAATTTCCTATTCATCGACACCTTGACCCTGTAGAGATTCAAGGATACGATTCATAGGTATGACCTAGCTCTATCCCGCAGGGGGAGCGTGATTTCCTAAACATCAAATCACCCATAGGGCAATTGATCAAAAATTGGGCAACTACTTAGACTTGATTTCTAGGGACAACGCTTTTTTCCTCATCTTATGCAAGGCACAGCCGCTGACCTAGTCTCTTGAATAGAGTTGCCCAAGAACCTAACTATCTAACGTAGGGCTTCCACTTAATTTGTTGGAAAGCTACCCGACTAATCGGGTCCACCCATCCGTAGGATGGTACCGTCAGGGCATTCCATCCTCCCACTTTCCACCCTACTCACGCATCAATTTGTTTTCTAATTAATACTACCACACTGTTTGACATAAATAAGCATATTCCTTAATTAGGGCCCTTCTTCACAAGGTTCGTTATAACAGCCTTCTTACACAATACAATCATACCAAAGACAAGATGCAATTATATAAAAAGTTTATACATGAATCCATTTCCATACAAGCCAATCCGGCTCTCTTATTCTTATTCTGCCGATGATCTAGAATTCGGCCTTCCAGCCTCTACATGCTGGGCAAAACCCTACGGGACCATACACCTCATCGTCGGCCGCTGGCGAGGACTCAAGCCGGCCTGTCGCCCTCTCAGGCTCCATCGCTCGATCCTCCCGCCCCTCAGAGGGATGTCTGCGCACTAGGGTGGGCTTATTTACCGCACTAGCCTGGGCCCTCAGAACTAGGCAGCCTCATAATCTCTCGCCTCAATCGGCGATCCTTATTCCTCCAAAGGTATGAGGGATACCTTGGACCATTACCGGGCTTTGCTAACGACGCCGCCCGGCTACACAAGCACGGAACGGAGTTAGCGTTGAAGCCAAAAAAAATCTTGAATTCCAAAGATAACAATCTTCAATGCAATTTTCTAAGCATAGCATTCACAATTCATGAAGATAGCAATTTCACGTAATTTATCGAAAACAACATCACATAATTCATAATTTCATATAATTTTTATGTCGTCGTTTTAAGAGGAAAAGACACCATTTATAAATACTAAATTAAGAAAAAAAATCTCTTCTTTTGAAAATTAACCATTCTAACCTGGCCACCGTTCCTTGAGCGGCTTGAAAAGGGACTGGAGGCCACGTTGGGCGCATCTCCCTCCATCTCGTTGTTACGTGCGCCTCTTGAGGCAATATTTTGCCGTCTCCGAGATGAGGCCATCGTAGGTGTCGCCTTGTAGAGCTCGCTGCTGCGATCGAAACGCTTCAGTCGGATCTGAATCCGAGCTCGTTTGCTCACCGTATGAGCAAAAGAAAATGGCGCACGAACCCTTGCTTGGAGTAAAAAATCCCTTACTAAAGTCTACGCAAATGGGGGGGGGGGGGGGAATTGTGAGGGTGTCCTTAAGGCCCAAAGGCAAAAACGTGGAGAGGGCTGGGAGGGGTGGCTGCAAGCCTCTCTGTAAGTCTATTCACACGGGGGGGGGGGGGGGGGGGGGGGGGGGGGGGGGGGAGAAGAGTTAAGGACACTGGTCCATGGCAAGAGGAGGATGGGAGGAAAATGGCTTATCTGAAAAGAGCCAAATGAGGGGCTGTGAGAGGGGTGGCTGCAAGGGCGGCTGTACTTGCAGCAAGTACGCTACGGCGGTACGGACAGCAGCACAACAGGGCATACGCTACACAGAAGTGCGTGCCGACTGAGGAGCACCCCGGGGGTTTATATAGCTGAGGGGTGAGGGTGCGGGCGCTGCGCAAAGCAGGGACGAAAGGACGGTGTCCTTCAAAGGCTCTGGACCAGTGGTCTGCATGGGTCTACGGGAAAGGTACGGTGCTGGCTGTCTGGGAAAGGAGTGGTACGCATGTACCTTATCCGGTCTGGGTGTCCGCCCAAGGGTACGTGTGGACCAAACAGTGGGCGGCCGTCCTTTGGTTCTTGGGCGGCCATTGTACGGGCGCCCTAGTAAGTGTGTACGGACCAAAATTTGGGGCGGGGTACCCAAATTTGGGGCGCCCGCCTCGATTTGCGTGCCGGACCGCCCCGGGGGGCGAAAAATTTTTTTGTCCGGGAGGTTCTCCTGGTCGCAGGGGTTCAGACCGTTCGTCAAACGGACGTGCGGTCGTGCATTTATTAAGGTTTAAAGGTCGCCATTTTCTAACTAAAATGATTGAAATTAGCGTATAAGCTTTGATCCGGTGTCCGTTTTGGATGCTGTAAAATCCTATATTAGGGTAAAATCGCGCGCAGATTCCAAATTTGGGCTCAGAATTTGAAGATTCTAATTGGAAATGACTCAAATAATAAAATTATTGATATTTATACTATAAAAACTCATAATTACATGGACATTTCTTTATTAGTGAAGATGGGTACGTTACATCCTTCCCCCCTTAAAGAAATCGAGATGTCCTCATCTCGTCATGAATTGGGGATAATCCTTTAAGAGTGTAGCTTCATCTTCCCAAGTTGCATCCTCTTCAGGGTAATCTTTCCACTGAACTAGATGTTCTACAAGAGTTCTATTTCGGAGTTGCCTTTCCCTAGAATCTATGATGCTATTGGGCTGTAATTCAAGGACTCCTTGAGTAGGGATTACAACTTGTTCATCATCAAGAATATGATCGAGACTGGGGACATATGGCTTTAACAGACTTACATGAAATACATTATGGACTTTGATATGGGCTGGAAGTTGGAGTTTATAGGCACTTTTACCTAGACACTTGATAACTGTATAAGGACCACAATACCTAGGGCTGAGCTTCTTATATTTCCCAAGTGATAGAGAACTTCGTTTGGGGCGCACTCGTAGAAGAACTTTGTCTCCTTCCTTGAAGATCCTTTCAGACCTCTTGTTGTCAGCATAATGCTTTTGTCGATCTTAGGCAGCTTTAATATCCCTTTGGATAGCTTTGGTTTGTTCCTCCATCTCTTCGAGCATTCTCCTGGATGCCTCAACTCTTATGGTTGGATCAGAGAAATTTAGAGGAGACAAGCATTCTTGCCCATAGAGTGCTTTGAATGGTGACATCCCTATGCTTTGATGATAAGACGCATTGTAGGCAAATTCTACCAGAGGAAGGTATTGAATCCACCTCCTGGGTTCCCGTCCACAGTATGCTCTGAGAATGTCTTCAATTACTTGATTGACTCTTTCAGTCTGGCCATCGGTCTCTGGATGATAAGCTGTGCTAAAGCAAAGCTGAGTCCCCAGAGCTTGAAATAAAGACTGCCAGAATTTTGAGGTGAAGTCAGAATCCCGATCACTTACTATCCTTTTTGGGAGACCATGAAGTTTGAAGACTTCCTTGATGAATATACGAGCAACATCAGAAGCTTTGAAGGTCTTCTTTGCCGGTATAAGGTGAGCTACTTTGGTAAGTAAGTCTACTACTACTAGAATGGAGTCATATCCTCCTTGAACAGTGGGGAGACTTGTGACAAAATCCATACTAATGCACTCCCACTTCATTTGGGGAATATCTAAGGGTTGAAGCTTTCCAGGCATCTTGACTCTTTCAGCCTTGATCCTTTGGCATGAGAGACATTGTTTCAAGTACCGAAGCACATCATTTTTCAAGCCTGCCCAATGAAAGCTCCTTCTTACTGCATTTAATGTTTTTGCATAACCTGGGTGTCCTGCAGCAGGGCTATCATGGGCTTCATGGAGGATTAGTTTCTTTAAAGCAGGATCCTTAGGGATACATAGCCTGTGATTGAAGTAGAGGCTTCCTTCATGAGTGGAGTATCCTTGATTAGATTCTTCTCTTTCTCTGAATGTCCCCCTTCTTCTACTAACTTTATCATCCTTTGATAATCTGGGTCATGAGATGAGACTTCTTCCACCTTGACCAGTATGGGATTATTTGGCATTGAAATTGCATTCAAGAAAGATTTGCGGCTAAGTGCATCAGCTACCACATTATCTTTCCCAGGGCGGAATTTGATGTCGAAATCATATTCTTGTAGAATTTCAATCCATCTTCTTTGCCGCATGTTGAGGTTAGGCTGGGTGAAGATCCACTTTAGACTTTTGTGGTCAGTTACAAGCAGGAATTTGCCTCCCAAGAGATAATGTCTCCATAATTTGAGGCAATGAACAACTGCTAAGAGTTCCAAATCATGGGTGGCATAGTTTGCTTCATATTGCTTCAGCTTGCGGGAAGTATAAGCGACTGGTCTTCCTTCTTGGCCTAAGACACCACCAAGTGCTAGACTACTAGCATCGGTAACCACTTCAAATTCCTTGGAGAAATCAGGAAGCTTTAAGACTGGGGCAGAAGTAATAATGACTTTCAGCTGATCAAAGCTGTTTTGATGGATTGGCAGCCACACTATTTTGCAATCCTTCTTAAGAAGATCTGTCAAGGGTGCAGCTACCAAGGCATAATCTTTGATAAAAATCCTATACCAACCCGTGATTCCCAAGAATCCACGAACTTCACGAACTGATTTAGGGGGTGGCCAATCTAGAATATCCTTGACCTTGGCAGGGTCTACTGAGATGCCATCCTTGGAGACGATGAATCCAAGATACTCAATTTGCTGAGTAAAGAAGGTACATTTGCTCTTCTTGGCATAGAGTTTGTGTCTGCGCAGTAATTGCAGAACTCTACGCACATGCTCCTCATGCTCTTCCATTGATTTGGAGTAGATTAGGATGTCATCAAAGAAAACAAGCACAAACTCATCCAAGTACGGGCGGAATATATCTTGCATTAGGCGGTTGAAGGTTGCAGGAGCATTGGTTAACCCGAATGACATTACAGTAAACTCATAGTGGCCATAACGGGTATTGAAGGCTGTTTTGGGTATATCTGCTTCCTTGACTTTGATCTGATAGTAACCAGACCTCAAATCTATTTTTGAAAAGACTTTGGCCCCATGAAGCCTGTCAAGAAGTTCATCGATGCGAGGAATAGGATACTTATTCTTGACAGTGACTTGATTTAGCCCTCGATAATCTATGCAGAGGCGGAGAGTCCCGTCCTTCTTTTTTTGGAAAAGAACAGGTGCTCCCCAAGGAGAGCTACTGGGGCGTACAAATCCTTGTTCAATGAGTTGGGAAAGTTGCTCCTTAAGTTCAATGGCTTCAGGAAGGGACATTTTATAGGGAGTTTTTGAGACGGGTTGAGCTCCAGGGATCACCTCGATTTCATGGTCGACTTCTCGAGGAGGTGGTAACCCTGTAAGCTCGTCAGGGAAGATGTCAGAGAATTCTTGGAGCCAAGAGGGTTCTGTCTCCATACTAGGTTCAATGACTTTGTTGAGTTTGACTAAGAAAACTTGCTGACCCTTACGTGTTCCCTTGAGAAGATGTTTTGCCTTGACTACTCTAGACTTAGGTTTTCCTGTGATCCCCTGAACAGATATTACTTGGCCATGCTCATTTTCAAAAGTGATACTCCCCTGGTTACAATGAATGCTAGCTTTGTTTGCAATTAACCAATCCATCCCAAGGATTCCATCATAAATTCCTAATGGCAAGACTCTAAAGTGACCGTGAGTTTGCTCATTACCCAGCTCAAAATCAAGGTTTCCTATAGAGTGGCGAGATACTACTTCTTTCCCACTGGCTAACTCTACAATCATTTTTCTAGCCGATTTTTGACTCAAGTTTAATTTTTGCAAGCACCTAGGGGAAAGGAATGAATGGGTACTGCCACAATCAATCAAAAGCTGAAATGGCTTACCGTGATGAGTGGCGGGGGTTTGGATTACACCAAATTGTTTATTCGGACCTTGGTGTTCTACCGCCGCATGGACGGTGGCGCGCTCTTCTTCAGCCTCTTCCAAGGTTGGTTCTTCACTTATAACACAGGCAGTTCTAGCAACTGTTCCTCCACGGCCTCTGCCACGACCACTGCCTCTTGCACCTTGGTGGGTAGGGGTTCCACGGCCTTGATTTCCTCTGTTACCTTGGGGGAATGATGTTGCCAACTTGGGACAGTTGGCTCTAAAGTGTCCCGGCTCATTGCACTCAAAACACAGAGGGCCTTCTCTAGAAGAAGCAGCATACGAGCGGGGGGCAAAAGAGTTGCCTTGTCGCCCTCTGTTGTAGTAGGGGAAATTCTGTTGAGGTTTCTTGTAGGGTTGATCTCTAAGGTTTGCCTCAGGGTAAGATCTCTTTTGATTCTTTGGTTTGTTAGCCTTCATTTCTTTCACAAGGGGCTTTGCCCGTATTAGAGCATCCTGTAAAGTGGTTGGCCTCATTGCTTCAAGGCGAGAATCTAGGGGTTCATTTAGCCCTTGGCAGAAACGAGCCACTTGCTGGGAAGTAGTCATAGCTGGGGCATACTTCCGAAGGGTAATAAATTTGGAATAATAATCCTCAAGAGTTAAGGTGCACTGTCTAAGACTAAAAAACTCATTCATCTTTATGGATTCATGGGATGGAGGAAGATATCTTTCCTTCACTGCCTGCTTGATGTCTTCCCACGTTTGAGAATGCTCGGTGACCTCCTTGTCACGGCACCACTGTTTCCACCATAGTTTAGCATCTCCAGTGAGGCGAAACCGTGCGAGCATAGACTGATTTGCTACTCCAGTACCGGCAGCAGAGAAATAATCGTCCATCGCCTCAATCCAGACTTCAGCATCCTTCTCAACCTTTGAACCTTCTCCTTTAAAGGAGGGAGGTTGCATTTGCTTGAGCAGGAGCTTCTTCTCCTGGGTATCGGTATAAAGCGCATTGGGAAGAGGAGGGTGGTCATCCTGGCCATCATCGTAAAAACAATTTTTAAGATTACAAGATTCATATTTGCACAACGCTTAATTTTTGGAGAGTAAAACATTGAAATTATTTTATTTCCAAATATTTACAAGGACAAGTTTTATTACAAAGATCTGAGACTAATATAATTAGTCTTATTTGACATCAAGGGAAATTCCTAGGCTTCACTGTGACATAAGGGTAGAGCGGTCCACATATGTGAAATATGGGGGTTCCGCTGTAGTTTCTAAGACTCTAAAAACTGATGGTAAGGGTGGTAAACTCTGGATCGGGGTGGGTCCTAACACTGCTACTCTATCAGCAGGTAAGACCTGCATCACTTTGTCATACACCCAACGATCCTGAGGTATGCGAACCCCATCTATAGTCACCGAGGTGTCGTCCCTGGGGGTACCGACGAACCAAAATAAGCGGACCATCTTCAGCTTCTCAATCCAACGAATCCGCTTAAGGTCGGTGGTGAGGTTCCCAGTCTGATCTGCTCGGATGAAGAAGTATCTCGGCCCACGACTCCAGAAATCTCTGCCCCATCCTCTCTGAATACGAGAGAAATGAGGGAGGGATATCTTCTCTAATATCTGCATCATGGTGTCGCGAAACTCGAAATTCGAGGAGTGACTAGCAGTCTCGAAGATGCATTGGAAAACTAGAAATTTGGAGTAGGCATCTTCCTCTTCCTACAAGCATTCAAACATCATTTCAATCTTATTTGTTTTAGTAGGATGTCTTTACTAATTAGCATTATGTTAGGTAAAACATTTATTACAAAACAATCCTTAAACTGCAATTCCTAGGAGTCAAACTTGCTCTGATACCAATTGTAAGGTTCCTCCCTCTAAAAATGGGAGAAACACTTAAGATAGTCCGCTAAGGCTTATCTTAGGAAAAATTTCCTATTCATGGACACCTTGACCCTGTAGAGATTCAAGGATACGATTCATAGGTATGACCTAGCTCTATCCCGCAGGGGGAGCGTGATTTCCTAAACATCAAATCACCCATAGGGCAATTGATCAAAAATTGGGCAACTACTTAGACTTGATTTCTAGGGACAACGCTTTTTTCCTCATCTTATGCAAGGCACAGCCGCTGACCTAGTCTCTTGAATAGAGTTGCCCAAGAACCTAACTATCTAACGTAGGGCTTCCACTTAATTTGTTGGAAAGCTACCCGACTAATCGGGTCCACCCATCCGTAGGATGGTACCGTCAGGGCATTCCATCCTCCCACTTTCCACCCTACTCACGCATCAATTTGTTTTCTAATTAATACTACCACACTGTTTGACATAAATAAGCATATTCCTTAATTAGGGCCCTTCTTCACAAGGTTCGTTATAACAGCCTTCTTACACAATACAATCATACCAAAGACAAGATGCAATTATATAAAAAGTTTATACATGAATCCATTTCCATACAAGCCAATCCGGCTCTCTTATTCTTATTCTGCCGATGATCTAGAATTCGGCCTTCCAGCCTCTACATGCTGGGCAAAACCCTACGGGACCATACACCTCATCGTCGGCCGCTGGCGAGGACCCAAGCCGGCCTGTCGCCCTCTCAGGCTCCATCGCTCGATCCTCCCGCCCCTCAGAGGGATGTCTGCGCACTAGGGTGGGCTTATTTACCGCACTAGCCTGGGCCCTCAGAACTAGGCAGCCTCATAATCTCTCGCCTCAATCGGCGATCCTTATTCCTCCAAAGGTATGAGGGATACCTTGGACCATTACCGGGCTTTGCTAACGACGCCGCCCGGCTACACAAGCACGGAACGGAGTTAGCGTTGAAGCCAAAAAAAATCTTGAATTCCAAAGATAACAATCTTCAATGCAATTTTCTAAGCATAGCATTCACAATTCATGAAGATAGCAATTTCACGTAATTTATCGAAAACAACATCACATAATTCATAATTTCATATAATTTTTATGTCGTCGTTTTAAGAGGAAAAGACACCATTTATAAATACTAAATTAAGAAAAAAAATCTCTTCTTTTGAAAATTAACCAATCTAACCTGGCCACCGTTTCCTTGAGCGGCTTGAAAAGGGACTGGAGCCGCGTTGGGCGCATCTCCCTCCATCTCGTTGTTACGTGCGCCTCTTGAGGCAATATTTTGCCGTCTCCGAGATGAGGCCATCGTAGGTGTCGCCTTGTAGAGCTCGCTGCTGCGATCGAAACGCTTCAGTCGGATCTGAATTCCGAGCTCGTTTGCTCACCGTATGAGCAAAAGAAAATGGCGCACGAACCCTTGCTTGAGTAAAAAATCCCTTACTAAAGTCTACGCAAATGGGGGGGGGGGGGGGAATTGTGAGGGTGTCCTTAAGGCCAAAGGCAAAAACGTGGAGAGGGCTGGGAGGGGTGGCTGCAAGCCTCTCTGTAAGTCTATTCACACGGGGGAGGGGGGGGGGGGGGGGGAGGGGGGGGGGGGGGGAGAAGAGTTAAGGACACTGGTCCATGGCAAGAGGAGGATGGAGGAAAATTGGCTTATCTGAAAAGAGCCAAATGAGGGGCTGTGAGAGGGGTGGCTGCAAGGGCGGCTGTACTTGCAGCAAGTACGCTACGGCGGTACGGACAGCAGCACAACAGGGCATACGCTACACAGAAGTGCGTGCCGACTGAGGAGCACCCCGGGGGTTTATATAGCTGAGGGGTGAGGGTGCGGGCGCTGCGCAAAGCAGGGACGAAAGGACGGTGTACCTTCAAAGGCTCTGGACCAGTGGTCTGCATGGGTCTACGGGAAAGGTACGGTGCTGGCTGTCTGGGAAAGGAGTGGTACGCATGTACCTTATCCGGTCTGGGTGTCCGCCCAAGGGTACGTGTGGACCAAACAGTGGGCGGCCGTCCTTTGGTTCTTGGGCGGCCATTGTACGGGCGCCCTAGTAAGTGTGTACGGACCAAAATTTGGGGCGGGGTACCCAAATTTGGGGCGCCCGCCTCGATTTGCGTGCCGGACCGCCCCGGGGGGCGAAAAATTTTTTTGTCCGGGAGGTTCTCCTGGTCGCAGGGGTTCAGACCGTTCGTCAAACGGACGTGCGGTCGTGCATTTATTAAGGTTTAAAGGTCGCCATTTTCTAACTAAAATGATTGAAATTAGCGTATAAGCTTTGATCCGGTGTCCGTTTTGGATGCTGTAAAATCCTATATTAGGGTAAAATCGCGCGCAGATTCCAAATTTGGGCTCAGAATTTGAAGATTCTAATTGGAAATGACTCAAATAATAAAATTATTGATATTTATACTATAAAAACTCATAATTACATGGACATTTCTTTATTAGTGAAGATGGGTACGTTACATCTTCAGTCATGCTACCTTCTGGCTTTGCATTTTGCCTTAAAAAAATCCTTCAAGGTCTTCATGAAACATTCAAGAAAGAACATCCATTGAGCATGCACAATGCCACATATGGCAATCTGATCAATTAAATGAACCATAAGATGTACTTGGCTTGTGAGAATTGACTGTGGGAATGTCTCTTCCACCAAACAAACCACCTCCACCGCCATGACCCTTGCATAGTCAAGTGTACATGGATCGATTTCCTTTTAGCTCACATATCTACAATGCGAAACAATAAACAAATCATTTTGAGGAAAATGTGTGTAGAAGATCACAGTGCAAGTGTAATTCGTTTCTCAAAAACGAATTACTGCACTGCAGTGACGAACACTAGAGCTCCACCGCAAGAGCTTCGCTTGAAGAAACGTGATCATGCGTAACTCATAAGCAGCATGTTTTTGAGGCTGAGCTTTCATGATTCACATGAAGGTCGAGGTATAAGCGGATTTCAGTCATTAGGATATGACGGGAATAGATAATTTCGATTTCGTGACCCACAAATCTCAGAACATCTTAATCATATTGCCATTGTTTTCTCGAGATTGCCCATTGCCCCAACCATGACGTCGCCCCCACTCGTATTATGGCAGGCTCACATTTTCAAGATTGCATGTCACAAAAGGCATGACTTTGGAAAAATTAGGAGGATGCAATTCCAATGTCTTCACAAAGAAATAAATGCAAATTATACACTAGCCTTCCAAATGAAATTTAGGGGTCGTCCACCTCACTCTTCAAAACTACGGTTACATAACAAAAAACATGAGTGTGAAAAAATTAGTAGGATGCCATTCCAATGTCGTCACAAGTAAATGTAAGAATATGGGTCTCAAACGTTTTTTTTACATTAATTAATTAGTTGAGAGAGAAGGAACATTAGATAGGTGTACTTTAAACATTGGAAACGAAAGCTCTAGATACTTTGAGGCAGTCACAAGGGTTATAAAGTGTCAAGTTGGAGGAAAGAAAGCTGTGAGGTTGTTTGCCTTCGAGTGAGAGAGAGAGAGAGACGAATGAATGTCGTGTGCCTACACGACGATATGAGAGAGGGAGAGAGAGAGAGGAAATGAACGCTATGTGGGTGCACACTAAGAGAGAGAGAGAGAGAGAGAGAAAACAAACATTGTTTGCCTCCACAATAAGAGAGAGACAACTAAATGCTATGTGACACTAAGAGAGAGAGAGAGAGAGAGAGAGAGAGAGAGAGATGTAATGTTGCCTGCAAAATCTTAAAAAATGTGTAAAAGCTTAGGTTCAGACCTTAGCTGTGTGATTAATTAATCAGTGTCCATAGGGCCTGATTAATTAATTATTGAATGTCACCTGTAAGATATATACCAACCTTTCAAATGAAATTTAGAGGTCATCCTCACTCTTAAAAACTATCATTTAATTTGCTAGATGAATGTTAAATTTAGAGTATTGACTTTGTTTTTTTTAATACAAAATGCAAATTTAAGGGTTATAAATGTAATATTTATAAATCTCTTTTATATTATGGTCTAAGACTTAATATGTGTCCTAGAGAGTGAGCACAATTGAGGGTGGTCCACCATCACCTAGTTAATGGCCAAGCATAGTAAGGTGCGTGTCATGTGAAATGCATATTGATGAGTTTCTTTTCTCCCCCTCTTAAAAGTTTAGAGTTTTTTAAATGTTTGAATTTGCATGCTACAAGGTGTATGAAGGAAAATATTGACAACTGAAGTTCTTTCAGAATCTGTGTACAAATTCTACCAAAAACATGAAATCTTACATGTACAAGGGTTTTGTACTAGTAAAAAAGTTGCTACAAGGTGTATGCAGGTAAATATTCACAAAACTAAAGTTCTTTCAGACACAACAACATGAAGCAAGCATAGACGCGTAAGTTATTGGGGTGTCTATAATCGCGTCTATATTCGCATCTCTAAACGCAAATTGTTCCTTTGAAACTAGACATGAATATAGACGAGAGTTTTGCTAAACTATGTGCACAAGATTTTGATAATATGCATGATTTTTGGGTGCACTTATATACAAATGAATCTCCAAAAAGCATATATGCAAGGAAAGAAAAATAATAGGTAAATCGAGTAATGTGGTGAAAGGGATGGATACATGCAAAGGCTTAGGTATATCAAGTAATGCCATGAAAAACAATCCAAAGGACAATGATTCAATCCCCACATCTTTTCATCAAAGTGAAGCTTTTAAAAAAAATCTTGAACCTTCACGATTGGATACATGTAAAGGCTCGAGCATATCAAGTAATTCCATGGAAAGACTCGGGCATATCAAGTAATTCCATGGAAAGGAGTCCAAAGGTGAATGATTAAGTAATGTCTCACGAAAAGCAACATATCACAATAAATCTATACATGTAATCTCAAAAAGACATGAATCTTTACATGTAATCTCAAAAACATAATAGCAACATATCACAATAAATCCATATCAAGCTATCTATGTCTCATTTGTCTAATTGTAGTTTCGATAATAAACATATTGGAATGCCATGGAATCATGTGGAGGACGCATAAATAAGGAGGTGATTTTCGAGACTTGCGTGCATTGTGAGTCTTGTCGATTCAAAGTGCACAAATCCATCTCATATTATCCATGTCTCATTTCTCTAATTACAGTTATGAATTACTAATAAAACAATCAATCAACCACCAATAACAAACAACCAAAGGAAGACCATAGCCATAATAAAAGTATAATGAAAGAACTAGAGTTCAACCTGATCTTCAATGTGGTCAACCCTTGCTAAAGTATCTATCTCAATGTACAGGCCTATATCCAAATCGACAAAGAGATCAATATTCCCACTACTAGAATCATCACTATGAGAGGCAATATTATCATCTCCAATAGCACGATCATCATCTCCAATGGCACGATCATCATCAATGTTTTCCAAGATATCTCCCTCCATAGTTAAGTTGACATGCTCCTCCATATGCTCAATGTGGGTGAATGTACTATAAATGGCTCTGGAACATGCTGAGATTGGGATTATATGCCACCATCTCTTATTGCTAATTATTGGTTAATACACAACCTATTCAAGCACAAAGATACATCATACAAAAAATTTACATCTCTACTATCTGTAAATGCAGATATTGTAATTACCAATAATTATATGTACATGTTCACAATGTTGTGGTAGCACTAGAGTCCCATCCTTTCCTTGCCAAAACTTTGTAGAGTTAATGGTCACAAAGCCACTTACATGATGCTTGATTGTTGCATTAGGACCTCTTTCCACCACATCCTTAAACCACTTGACATCCAAAATTTATACAAAGAAGCTTCGAAAGCCAAGCTTAATGATATTTTGGATCAATCCACAATAATCATCCATGGATCCATTGGCTCCCTCAAAGCTTGCAATTGCCCCACAATCTTGGGTGTTCCTCTTCTCATCAATCCTTTGTGTGTGCGAAAATGTTTACCCTCCGACCACAAAGCATTAAACATTGTGCACTATACCAAGACAAAAAAATCTATAAATACCTCAAAATAAATTTTTACAAGTTTAACATACTAAAATATGATTGAGAACACAAGTTTGTTTACCTTTTTGAAGCATCCTTGGGTATACTCCTACTCCTCCAATGTGATATGCATGTTTTCGTCTTATGCCACTCTCGCCATCTCCTCATATAGCAAATCTACATCAAGATCCTTGGGAAGTGATCGTAGGTGCTCGGGGTATGGCACACTACGTCCATGGCACTTATGGAATGCTGACCTTTCACTTTGTCTTCTTGGCTTTTCATCCTCATACTTTGCCACACATCTTCTCATCACATCACTATTAAGCACACAAAAGGTATTAAGCTTAGTATGCATCTCTGTATCCATGACTTTGGTCTTTCCCTTTGCTGAGGAACATGAGAGGTCATCCTCAAGTCTTCTTCATTTCTCCATAGGCGAGGGAGAGAGGGATTCACTTTGGCAAGGTATTCTGAGATATAAACAAGTGATTCTTATACCAACGAACCTTCAACCATACTACATTCTGGCTTTGCATTTTGCCTTACAAAATCCTTCAAGGTCTTCATGAAATGCTCAAGAAAGGACATCCATCAAGCATGCAGAGTGCCACATATGGCAATCTGATCAATTAAATAAACCATAAGATATAGCTGGCTTGTGAGAATTGACCGTGGAAATGTCTCCTCCACCAAGCAAACCACCTCCACCGCCATGACCCTTGCATAGTCAAGTGTACATGGATCGATTTCCTTTGAGCTCACATATCTACAATGCGAAACAATAAACAAATCATTTTGAAGAAAACGTATGTAGAAAATTGGCTATGATGAGGGTTTGGGATACAAACCTCACAAGCTCCCCCATCTTATAAATCGTCTCTCGCACTTCATGGGATGCACAATTAGAAATGCTTGTAAGAAGAATAAAGCTTTATGCATAAGGCCTCATGCATGCTTTATGCATAAGGCCTAATACATAATGCTTTATGCAAGGCTTGCGTAGTAACGGCTTGCATAAGGCTTGCATAACGCACAGTGCTTTCAACATAATGCATATTATTTTAAGCTTATGCATAGTACTTTATACATAATGCTAGCATAAGGCTTCTCTAGCTTACATAAGGCTTGTATAATAATTTTTTAATATTCTCTTTGTTTGTATAGATGTGGCATGGGTCCTCGTCCTCTTGTTCCACAGACCCACAGGTTGATGCTCTCCATCGAGTCTCAACAACAGTTTGCTAGGGAGGTAGAGGGCATCTTTGGCTATACTCCCATCCTCGCGCATAGCCCAACAAAGTCCCTTGCCAGGCACTTTACCCTTGCTAAGCACTTCACCTGCCTCTACATTCACCCCTCATCTGTAAGCCCCAGTTAGTGCTACAACATCTCCTACACCTCCACCTTCAGGAGTTGTGACACCTCATAGTTATCATGGCTCTCATGATAGTGGCAGCCGTCGTCATAGGGAGGGTAGTCGTGCAGATAGTGGCGGTCGTACCTCACACCGCACTAGGCACTAGCACTGAGAGTGGAGGTAGAGGAGATAGAGGAGATAGAGGATGCCTAGGGCAATGCTTTGGGGGTAGGGATAGTTCTTCAGAGTCACCACCACATCATGGTGATATATCATATTATGATATCACAGATGTGGGTGGCATAGTTGATGACTCTCGTGGAAAGGAGGTGGTAAACTACTTGCGCCAAGTAGTTTTTACACACTATAAAGACTGCTTTATACATTTTAAAGCAGCAAAAGGAGAGCTTAGTGGATGATTGCATTAAAGTTGTCCACAAGAAGTATCCTAATCCTCACAACCAAATCTTTAACAGTAGATGGGCACGATGCAAAATCAAAGACATACTTAAGGATAGGAGGTCTCTAGTTAAGGAGACATGCAAAGGAGGAGAAAGCCGGAATAGATGCCGGTCAAAATGGACATGGTAAGCCATCTACTGCTCATAAGGCGAGTGGAAGAAAGCCAAGAAGGAGCTCTTAGAAGGAGTAGTGAACCAGCAACAAAGAGAAGCACGACGAATACAAATGGAGTGATATGGATCGTTGCACTTCAATTCTGGAGGTCATACATCATGGGAGGCCGAGTTTATATGTATAGTGCAACTTCATGTCTTTTCTTTGTATTCTCTCTATTTGAGTTGTGTTTTAATGTTTGTCTTGAGATGTAGAATGACATTGTTGTTGGAGCTATATATAGCTAGCCCGAACTCACTCTAGGTCTTGCCTATATATATGTGACTTGTGACTAATATGATTCATTCTTGTGGAGTGTATGTGGTGTCTCTTGTCTCGTCTCTCTCCCTCTCTCAACATGATATCACAGAGATTCTAATCATAAGGGAAGCATCTACGTCTTCTTGTTCAATTTATGATTATGATTTCATGTCTTACAAGATTGATCTTTGGTAACAGTTTTGTGTAGGGTTGATTAGTTCTTTGATTATATGTTGCTTACATGATTTTATCGCTCCACTTGTTGTAATCAGAATTGTTTCTTAATCGCATCTTTAAAACCAAAACCAAGTGCTGGTGTGTAGATGGTACAATGCTGGTGAATCCTATCGAAATGGTTTGTCAATCGGAGCTCTGAGTCAAAATTTAGGACACTTCAGGCAAACTGCATCTAAAATAGTAAAACAGGTTCTTTGTGGGAGCAAAAACAGGTAGTTGTCTCTGAGTCATAAGCAGGATTTGATCGTCAAAGTTTTTCATAAAAGCTTCAGACCGATGCTTGCTATACAAGCTACAATTAGATACAAAACTTTTCGTGCAAGTTGCGTCATAATGCGGTGCTTTTTCTTATTATTATTTTTGTCTTTTATGGACCTCTAAGTTTTCTTATGCACATGAGACATGGGTCTCCACTTTTAGAGTTCAAATTTTGGTTCACGTTCTGTTCTTAGATCTCGTACATGGTCTGCAAGTGATTTTGGTTCACGTTCTGTTCTTAGATCTCGTACATGGTCTGCAAGTTCTGCGATCTTATCTTGTACGTGTTCTCACGACCCAACATGGCAAACACCATACTTGTTAATGGATTTTCTTGTGGGCAGCGTTCTGTTCCTCTTTTCCAAGGCCAAGGATTTCCTAGTTGGAAATACAAGATGCTAGGAGACGAATTGGCATATATTGTTCTTGGTATTTTTGCTTAGGTACACAAGTTGATGGTGGAATTGTGTAACAAGGAGAATTTGGGACAACTGGTGTTTCAATACTTGTTTTGGGAAGGTCAACACAAGGAGATTTGTAGGTGCTATCACAACCACCTATCCTCTCTTGAAGAGGTTGTGTTGATTTCTTTTACACCCACTGATATGGAAAACCAAGGGTGGCTTTTGGAATCTTATTGATACACTCTTTTACCTCTAGTAAACCATGGCATTTAGGAAGCCAAATTGCTGTTGCACCCTCATAATAGCCTTGTGCTTTAAGAACATGCTTTGGGATCCAATGAGTAACAATATGAGGTTTAGGCTTGAAAAAGATGTGCTTTTTAGGAGGCCTAGCAACAACTAGGCTAGATGGTACAAGTTTGTACGCATCTTTGGGTAGCCAAATTGATAATTCCTTCTTGCCTGGCCTTCTTTGAGCACTGACTAGAGTAGTTGGAACATGCCAGCCATGGCCCTCACTTGAGGACTCATCGATTATCCACATCATTTGTGTTGGAGCTTCAAGAGCAAATTTTGAAAGTGGGTTGTGTAAGGTAGAAACACCACCCTTTTGACATGATAAAGCTCATGGAGTAGCAGATCCCAAGATGCAATCAGAATCAATTTGCAATTTGTAGTGTCTATTCTTCCAATCTAATGAACAATTGGTAGCACTTAACCATGATCGACCGAGAATAGCCTCTACCACTGCCTTGGACTTACTTGCCACATAAAAGGGAACTGACATCTGGTGATCCTGAATGGACATCATAATGACACATTTTCCCTCTATAGGGTTATCTTCACCTGAGAAGCTTCGTAAGTCAATAGGAATGTGCACAAGTGTTGGTTGTCCCAAGGCTATCCATGTGTCAAACGAGAGAACATTATAATCTGCACCAGAGTCAATTAAGGCAGAGACAAAGTAGGTAGTCGCATGAAGATGAAGACACACTTGAATATTGAAAGGATCGACATATGGTTCATCAGTAGCCAACTGTAAGGCCAACATAGAAGCCTTGCGACGCTCCTTGGCTTTTGCAACTCTAGCTTTAGCCTCTTCTTGAGCCTGACGTTTAAGTAGGTCATGTGCTTCTTTTCGTGTGTGTGCAGCATGCATTTGTTGAAGCATGGCTTCAGTTAATGGTTCATTGTATTTCTTGAGATGACTTCCATTAATGAAGTTAGGCATTTGCTCACCTTCTAGTGTCTCTAAACGCATTGCACCACTTGGACTAAGCTCATTAATCACAAACGGTCCTAGGCCACGTTTCTTGAGCTTTCTCTTATGCTTCCTAAGTGTGTACAAGAGTACAAGGTTCCCTTTTTTGAATCGGCCAGTTGTTACATTTCTATCATACCATTGCTTTTGTCTCCTCTTTTCGGCATACATCCCCATTACCGCCAATAAGCGGGTCTCATCAAGCTTTTCCAATTCATCAATGCGTTGTGAAAGCTCATGACCAGTCCAGTCCAATTGTTTAGCAACTCGTAGAGTAGGTACAAGAAATTCAATGGGAAGAATTGCATCTAGGCCAAAAGCAAGCTCAAATGGGGTTGTGCCCACAGATGTTTTATAGGCTGTCCTATATGCCCAAAGAACTGAGTGCAACTTTTTCTCCCAATCAGTCCTATGTCCCTCAACAATCTTTGTGAGTGCTGTGCAGAGAATCTTGTTAGTACTCTCAGCTTGTCCATTGGTCTGGGGATGATAGGGTGCAGAACGCTTGTGAATTACCATAAATTCTTGAAGCAAAAACTCTATGACCTCATTCATAAAGTGCACACCTTGATCACTAACAATTTCAATAGGTAAGCCATAGCGTATAAACACGTATTCATACAAGAACCTGGCTGTGGTTTTGGCATCATTTTTAACTGTAGCCTTTGCCTCTACCCATTTGGTCAAATAGTCAGTTGCGACTATAATATATTCGGCATGCGTGTGGCTGGAGGTTTAATGGGACCGACAAAATCAATACCCCATTTTGCAAAAGCACATGTGCTTAACATAGGCCGCAATGGCATATTGTCCTTTGTGATGGGAGGTTTGGTCCTTTGACAATCGTCACAACGTTTTACATATTCTTCGGCATCCATTTGTAAGGTTGGCCACCAAAGCCCAGACCACCTAATCAACTTAGCTGTGGTATTGCCCGAAAAGTGTCCACCCCCAACACCTGCATGTGCATGAGTCAAGATTTTCAAGTAGTCAGCTTCACATACACACATGCGTAAGTTGCCATCCTTGCCCCTCTTGTAGAGTTGGCCGTCTATCAGCATATAGTTTGCCGCTTCAACTTTAATAGCATGCTTTCGATATCTAGGAATTTTTTGATCAGTATGACCATGCTGAAGATAGTCCACAATATACTTACTCCAACTTGGTGTAGTTGAAATTTGGAATAATGTGACATTATGAATTGGCTATTGAATTTGACATGAAGCACAGTTACGAACAAATTTTTCAACATCCGCATGCATGGTAGGCCACCATTGCCCATCCTGAGATATACGTCGCACACAAGTAGTAGCTGATGCATGGATTCCACCGATACCTGCATGTGCCCATTCCAAGATTTCCTCATATTGGTCAGGGTTAGGTATAAGCCGCAACACTCCATCATTACCCTGACGATATAATCTCCTTGAGATTAACTTGAATGGTCGCCATAGGTCCACATTAGGACCCGCTAGTTGTATCTGCTCACTTGTCAAAATTTCTAAGATGGATTCAGACCATTTAGGAGCTGTCTCTACAAGGAAAAGTGTTGAATCTAACATATCATCATCCACACCCACAGGAGCTTTGCCAGAGGTGATTCGAGACAAATGATCTGCCCTAAGATGAGTTGTTCCTTTTCGGACTGCCACTTCAAAATCAAACTCAAGAAGGATGACAAACCACCTCACAATCCTTCCACTTGCACAAGGCTTATTGACCAAATATAGCAGTGCTTGATGGTCCACAAAAAATATGAATTTGTTTACCAAAAGGTAATGGCAAAACTTTTTCACTGCATATATCATGGACAAACCTTCTCTTTCTATTGTGGTATAATTCTTCTCAGCATTGTTCAACTGTCGACTAGCATATGAGATTAGGAAATCCTTATTATGTTCTCCCGATTGAGCCAAAATACATCCAATTGCAAAGTTTGAAGCATCAATATGGACATGAAAGATTTGGTTCCAATCTGGTGCCCGTAAGATGGGTGCAGTCACTAATGCTTGCTTCAACTTTTCAAAGGATTCCTCACACTCATCAGTCTAATTAAACTTTACAAGAAGAGCATATAATGGTTTGGCTAGGACAGCGTACATGTAGATGAATCGACGATAATAGCCACAATGTTCCATGAATGTTTGTACCCCTTTAGGGTTGATAGGCTGAGGTAATGAGACAATGACATCAATTTTATCCATATCTGTTGAAATCCCATTGCGAGAAACAATATGGCCCAAAATTTTCCCTTGTCTTACCATGAATTTGCACTTGTCAGGATTCAAGCATATACGATAAACTTGACACTTTTGAAACACAAGTCTGAGGTGTTCTATATGATCATCACGCTCTTGTGAGTGAACACATAAATCATCCATGAAGATCTCAAGAAATTGCCTAAGGTACTCCTTGAATACATGACTCATTAACCGCTGAAAGGTTGCTGGTGCATTTGTTAAACCAAATGGCATAACACGATAGGCAAAGATGCCATCTTCAGTAGCAAAGGCGGTCTTGTGTTGATCCTTTGGATCAATTGACACTTGATTGTAACCGGAGAATCCATCCAAGAAACTATATGCCTTTTTCCCTGCAACTCGTTCCAGAACACAATCCGTGATTGGAAGTGGGTAATGATCACGTACAGTAGCTGCATTTACCTTCTTGAGGTTTACACATACTCGAAGTTTTCCATTTTTCTTGGGCACCACAACAATAGGGGAGACCCATTCAGTGTGTTCAATCTCATAGATAAATTGTGCCTCTAAGAGCTTGTCTATTTCTTCTTTTATCTTTCGTGCGAAATTCTCATTGTAAGTATAAGGACGTTGCTTGGAAGGCTTTGCATCCTCTCGCAATGGAATTGTATGCTGACATATGCTTGGATCAACTCCTTTGAGGTCTTTATAACTCTAAGCAAAAACATCGCGATACTCCTTTATTGTTTGAATTAATAACTTCTCCTCATCTAAGGACAAGTCTGTGGCAATCCACAGATAGCGAGGCTCTTCTCCTGGCTTAGCGATATCAATTTTTTTTGCATCTTCTGGACCATCATATGAAACCCCTGGCATGCTTGGCTTTTGTCGCATGGGCTATTGAAGAACAATCTTCCGATCTTGAAGAGTGTACTGTGTGAAGTTGGGGGGACCATTGAGACCTTGTTCTTGTCCACTTGAGTCGTCACTCATTGAAGACCATGTGGTTTTGAGCTCTCTGTTGCAATCTTGCATCAGATTTTTTTGTTCAACCGTTATCTTTGCACTTCCGACACTCTCTTTTGAATCGGTTTTAGACTTGAGTTTTGGTTTTTGTTTCTTCGTTTTTTTGTGATTTTTGCTAACAGTTTTTAGCTTTTCTCCTGGTTGGAATCCATCTGATCGTTTTACTTGGTCTTTGATACTATCTTGTGCTTGGACATAGTATAGATATCCATTCTTTCCTGAGAAGTGAGGTGGTGGTCGAGAGTGCTCATTCTTAAACTCCTCCTTTTCTTTTTGTATTCTCTCACGTTGTTCCCTCTCATCTTGTGTACGGATTCTCTTATGGCTCTTACAGCATTTACGTTTAGGTCGGCTTCGAGGGATCTCTACTTGAACCTCCCTTCCTCTCAAGAGTAGGCGTGCCTTTCCTAACTCTTCCTCAGGGATTATCACATCATTATCAAAATCAAAGTCCCATCCATCTTCCTTATCAGCATCATTAGCAGATTCGAGTGTTAAATCCTCCACTGAGACTTCCTCTATACATGCAGTGGTGTTGTGGATGCATCCCCATAGTACAAAACATCTAGAAGGTCACGTGGTTGTACCATTCCTATAGGAATAATGTCATATCCATCTGAGTCACAAAATTGAATTAGCTTAGGTAAAGCACATGTCGATAATGTTGCAAGGACATGACTCCATTCTAGTGGATCAATTAAGTGCTCAGGGAAGGGTTGTGGAATGTATGCCTCATCTGATACACTTCGATTACCCTTAAGTCTCTCAGTGTTGAAATCCCTACATGAGGCTCCACACATCCACAAATCTTCTCGCCCATCTGGCAATGTAACTCTTGAGCCCTCAGATGAAGCAGAATCAAACTCATCTATTGGAGACCTTGTTACATCACGATATGAGTGATTCTTTAGGTTTACCCTTGTGATGACAGAATCTTGTCGGAGGTACAAATAATTGTATCCCCAATCTTAAATCATTTGAAATTGTCGCATGAATGGTCTACCCAATATCACTTCATAGTTTGGATGGTTTCCAAAATCCACTACTGCAAAGGTGTGCTCATATTCAATCCCATATGTGGTGACCAATATGTTCTCAAGCAGCCTAAGGGGATGTTTTAAGCTTCCATCTGCTAGCTGCAAGCGCATCCTGGTACTCCTAATAGCTGGTTTTCCCCACCTTTCCCAAATGGACCTTGTCACAATGCCCACTCCTGCACCACTATCAAGTATTGCAGTTGAAGCTACTTTTCGCACTTCTAATGGGAGGGTAGCATTTCCCTGATCGTCCTCACAAAATTTTCCTACTTTGTTGATAGAAACTGGCATAACATGCTTTGTCTCAGGGTGTATAGTACAATGATGGTGACTCTTTTGTAGGAATACCTGCTCTGACAAACATGTGGCAATATCATTCCACAACTTAGGTCGAAGCTTTATCAAATCAAACAAAGGTAAGGTACAAGCCACTGGTGCTGACAAAATAGCTTGCACGATACCCATATCCATCTCCTTTGTCAACCTTTTATGCATGGAGGGTATCTTCAAGGTTTGAGAACAGTTCTCATATTCTCCCAAATATGATGGTAAGGTTTTCATTGTATGCTTACTTCTAGGAGAAACAATTGTTTGAACTTCCTCCTGGATGCTTGGGCATCTAAAGTTGTTTTCTGTGCTCCCGGTAAAATCCACCTCAGAGATTGGAGGTGAAATAATAGAGGACATATTCTCATTAACTTTCTCATGAACTGCTACCCACATCTCATTTGCCATGTCCTCGTTAGCATCAATAACTTCATCATTGCATGGGAAGGCAAGGCTAGGTGGTGGCAGAATACCTTCTTTCAATGGGGTGTCAATTGGTGCAGACTTCTCGTTATGAGATTGTGAGATGAGCTCACTTTTCATTTCCCAACTTGATGACACTTCTGGTATGGTTTCTAATGCTGGCTTAAGAGAGGTTGGGCCCCAAGGGATAGGTGGAGGTGGTCCCTCAAGTATTGATTGAGCTTCCCTAATGAGTTGCTGATGTACAGCGAGATTGATCTTCTCCTCACGAGGGTTTGGGTATTCTTGAAGCTTCTTGGGTAGCTCAGATAAAGCTGCAATGCGACTTCTATGAGCCTCAATGATGGCATCTAGAGTCTCGTTCACCTTATCCACAAAAACAGAACCCCCAGAACTATCCTCGGTCGTACTAGCCTCATCTTGTTTAGCACTAGGCCCAGGTTGAGGTTGATGCTCCTCATGCACTTCTTGGGATGTAAAAGTTTGATCCCTCATGTTTTGTTTAGAGACTTCTTGAGAACTAGTGGATGCACTTTTAGTTCGCTTGTTGTGGTTCTTTTTCCTCCTAGTGGTCCTTTTTCTATTGGAATGTAGGGTCTTGTCCACTAGATTTGCCTTTGCATCCCTAGTTCGAGGTGTCTCATCAGTTTGCATTTCGGCATTTCTTGTCTGTGATCTAGTCATGACTCTAAGTGGTACGACATCCTCATTCTCTGATGAAGGTGGCGATGGAACTTCCCCTACAAGGTTGAGTGAGACCTTTGGTTGAGAGGTGCCTTCCTCATGTGGTTTCAGCAGACAATCCTTTGGGAAGTGTTCTACACAACACCCTAGACAATATCTTTCAATTGGTGAAAACTGTGGTACTGTTGTATTGGATCGAGCTGCTTGCCTTGAGCGATGTGGACAATCACGAGCCCAATGGGGTTCTCTGCGCTCATAACAGGGGCCCATTAGTTTGGCTTCTACTTTCCTTTGCTGCCATTGACCTGAGGGTCCTGGAGTCCTAGGTTGGTAGCCGCCTAGCAACATCAAAGAATTTTCTTCCCCTGGTGGTTGAGCCTCCAGTGCTTGGCTTGGATATGCGGGACTTTCAAAGATATTTTCCTTGGATGAATATGATGCATATTCCTCCTCCACATAGCCTGGGTTTACCAAGTCTCTACACGTATTTGAATTGTTGTAGTCAACAACCCTCACAGGAGCAGTCCCAGGAGCAGGAGGTTGAGCTCCAAGAACAGGTCGTGCTTGCTCTTGTGCCATCGGTGGCTTATGTTCAAAATTAGTATATTGTTGATGCATTTGTGGAGTCACTCCAACCCTTTGCTGCTCATGCTCTTGTCTCATTGTGGCAATGCGAGTACATTCCTGTGTGGTGTGGGTAAAGTTCCAAGCACAGGCCTAGCACCACTTCTTTGTGGGTTGGTTTGTGACTAGAGGAGAAAAGGTATTACATTCTTCGGTTTTATGGTTACGGCCACATGCTCCACAAAGATGAGGACCTGTAGGTAGTACACTCCTCATTCGCTGCTGCTGTTGTTGTGGCTGCATGGGTGGGCAATAGGTTTGTCCCAATCTCCTTAGTACTAGGTTAGCTATCTGGTCTGGATTTACTAGCGCACTAGACCCTGAACTTTGGTCATCACCCCACTGATCTCTAGGTTTCACCTCAGGGCCAGAACCATCTTGGAATTTGAAGTTATCTGTGAAATCCATAGCATCATGGCAACACTCATTGAAATTTGTATGCTTCTTTGCATAGAGATGTGTATGCAGTGTTGAATTTTTGAGTCCTTTTAAGAAGAGAGAAATTAATCGACTCTAGGTGGGCTTCTCATCTTCTGGGCAACGATTAATGTACTGCTTCATCCTATTTACACAATCTCTAACACTCTCAGTCTCGCCTTGCTTGAAAGAGTAGATGTTTGCTACTGTGTCATGTTGAATCCCCATCAAGGAAAAAGCAGCAATGAATCTCTCTTCCAAAACTCGTAAAGAAGATTTGTCTGAAGCCTCTAGTGCCCGAAACCAAGCAAGGGCCTTTCCCTCAAGAGTGAGCCCAAATCCTTCAATTTGCGTATGCTTGTCAGTCACTTGCTCAGCTCGAACTGCTTGCCTAAATGCTGCTACATGGTCATATGGATCTCCCGACCCTTCGTACTTCTTTACCAGTTTCTGAAGAGTTGATGGCCTTACTTGTCTTGAATACTCATCATAGGGCCTACGACCTCTCACTCTCAGTGGGAATTGTTCCTCTCTTTGGTAAGATGGTCCAAATGCATCCCAAATTGGTGTGGGTCCCCTATTACCTGCCTCACCAACCCCCTCCAAAGATCTTGTTACCCGCATTTCAGGAGGTGCATTTATGGGAGGCCGAGTTGGCTCCCCTACCCTCCGATTGTCATAGTGAGAGAAACGTTGTTGTGGTGTGATCTGTGGTCGCACTTTTGGTGTAGGATAATATCTTGGTGCTAGAGTTGGGCTACTTGCAGTGGTCCACTTTGATGTTGAGGGTCCCTCTCTAATGAACTCTCGTAGGGGAGGAGCAGCAGTTTCTTCAAGAAAGGCTGTCTCTCCTGGTTTTGCTGTATTTGTTGAGAACACTTCCAAGAAAGGCTGTCTCTCCTGGTTTAGCTGTATTTGTTGAGAACACTTCCAAGAAAGGCTCTCTCCTGGTTTAGCTGTATTTGTTGAGAACACTTCCATGAATAATGGTTGTCCTTTCCACGTGAGCTCCCGAATCTCCTTCCAATCTAAGGTTCGGTATTCATTGGCCCATTTATCAATGATTCGGTTCATGTGTCCTGCAAGCTTCTCGACGACTACCACCACAAGTGCTAGAGGAAGATCTAGCTCTGGCAATCTAGTTATGGCATAATATCCTTCTAAAGAGTCCTTATAGACCTCTTGAAGTGGGTCATCCTGTAAGACCTTTGTCACTGGAATTTGTCATACAAACTCCCATTGGTTCTCATCCCCCTAATCCATTTTGCTCTTGCCTTTCCTATCCCTTTCCAAATTTAGATCTATTAGAAGTAAATCATCTATGGACGGCTTTGAGGACTGGGCATTGGATGGTCCTGCCATGTCTGGCTCAATGAGCCAATCATCTCTAGACTCCCTCGCTCTCGAAAGCTTTGATAAGTCCAAGAACTCGCTTTTAGAGAGCTCCCCTAATTTGTCTACATTCTCTCGATGATAGGTGACTTCGTAGCGAACACCATCTCCACCCATGTACATGTTACCCTAGTCATTGACTAGAGGTTCTCTATCAAGTTCTGAGAAAAAGTCTGTGATCTTAACAAGATACCATTGTTGTGGATCCCTAAAGATCTCAGCTCCTTGAGCATTCGTGTAGACATATTGAAGTCTCACATTGAGTGGTAACCCCATGGTGTCGGCTTCAAATGGATTAAAAGATCTTGTGGGTGTCCTATTTGGGGCTAAGGGATGACTATTTGACGGCCCTAGATTGTCCATGGACAATGAGCTAGTTGTTCTCGAAAGGGTATCAGATTGGGATTCGGAAAAGGTTTCAGCAATATCTACCCAATTTCCTACCGATTGGGTCCCACTTTCCTGCGTAGGTACTCTAGAAGGTGCCCTAGGCTCTATGGCAGTATCTATATGACGTCCCGACCGCAAGTGCATAAGGTCAAATTTTAAGGTTTGTTTTTTCTTTTTTTCTTTTTTTTATAAATATATATATATATTTTTCCTACCTAACCGCTAAATGCAACTATCAGGAATAGGTGTGTAAATACCTATCCTATTTTTTTATTTTTTATTTTTTTATTTTTTATTTTTTTATTTTTTAATTATTTTTTTCTATTTTTTTACTAATTATACAAAAATACTAATTATGCACAAAATTACAAAAATTAAAAAAAATGCAAGTTACACTAATTATGCCAAAAAAATTTACAAAAGTTTTAAAAAGAAATGCAGAATATGCAAGAAATATGGACTCAAAATAAAACACATAAATTATAAAAAAATTATTTTTTTACATTTTTTCTTTCCTTTTTTTCTTCTTGTCTTTTCTTCTCTTCTTTTCTTTTTTTTGTTTTTTAATTATTTTTATTGTGTTATTGTTTTTTTTATTTTTATTTTTTTTATTTTTTTTTAAAAATACAAAAAACATGAAAATTAACAAAAAAATTTAAAATTTAAAATTTAAAATTTAAAAAAAACTAACCTTTTTTTCAGGCGCTTTCTCTGGGGATTCGCCGGGCTCTTCACCATCCTCCTTATATGCTGCGCTTTCTTCTACTGCTGCTGCAGCCAGCCGTCCTTCACCGCCAGCTGCCGATGCGCCCCACCTTCGCTCTGTGTTTTCTTGGCTGATCTTCGCCTGGCTCTCCAATGCTTCCTACATGGACTTTAAGGTGGCATTGTATATTTATATGTAGGAGCTCGGGTTTTTCCCTTGTGCTCCCAAGGGTTTTTTTACTCGCAGCTGGAGACCTTTATTTGAGTGGGGGTGTTGGAGCTATATATAGCTAGCCCTAACTCACTCTAGGTCTTGCCTATATATACGTGACTTGTGACTAATATGATTCATTCTTGTGGAGCGTATGTGGTGTCTCTTGTCTCGTCTCTCTCCCTCTCTCAACAATTGTGGGTAGAGATCCTACCCCAGTAGAGACTGGCTACCATCGTCGCCAAACTATAGAGGAGATACATGGAATTACCTTCACGACGATGAAGGGATCATCTTCGACGAACAATACAATCGAGCAAGGAGAATACCAATGCAGATAATACTTTTTATTTTTATTTACAAAACATGTTTCGACCTTTTTAATACTTTCTATTTTTATTTATATATATCTTCATGTTGTGTAGGCACAAGGTGGACAAGATGACTCGGAGAGTGATGACTCCTCCGAGTTGTTGCCCGCTAGTTTTTCTTCATGTATAGTTTTGGTTTATGCAACTATGTTTCTTTTTCAAGCCTCATGTGGCTACCATCATGTATGGACAACTTCTTGGATATAAGACGAAATTTTTCATCTTCTTTATGTATCTATATTTTTATTCAAGGCTTATATTTTTATTCAAGGCTTATATGGCTGCGATCATGTATGGATAAACTTTTGGATATAAAATATAATTTATCATTTTCTTTAATCAATATTCAAAGTGTGTTCATAAATCTTTTTGTACATATCTATCTTGAAATTAAGAGTACTTTATACATACACAACCGAGTACATGTAGTGGGTACTACCCTTCCAAATATTTGCCATTTTGAGTTAGTGTTTTTAGGTATTGAGAAGGCAGTCCGGACGTGCCCCACATGCACGAGCCACTCATGAGTCAATTGAAAAGCTACACCATGCGATAACCATATGATCGAGTCTAGGTTTCGAAGGGCCATCAGTACACTAGAGCGACATAGCTTTGGGGAGCTAACATATACACTGTTGTTGTTGCTCATTAATTATCGTAGATGAGATGGAGGAGTCACGAGTGTCGAAATGCCCCAGTGGCGGCCCACACATGCATGTATATGTTAGCTTTGGGGAGCTAACATATACACTGTTGTTGTTGCTCATTAATTACAGCTTGCTCAGCACGCTTGGTAGGCTATAAATTAGTGCTTGCAGGGCGCAAGGGTAGTGTTACTTATCGAGGTAAATTCTTTTATGTCTTTGAAGCTTTTCAAAATTTTCTTTCCCGATTGTCGGGGTTGAGAGAAAAAGAAAAGAAAATATCCCGGGTATAAGAGTGTAATTGCACCCTCGGAAATCAGGAAAATTCTCCAAATTTTGATGTTCATTTTTTAAAAAAGAAAAAAATCCTTCAAATTCTGACACAACGTTTAGAAAAAGGTGGTCTTCAAAAAAGAGTGATTTTAGCAAGAATACCTTTAAAATTCATACAGTATACTCAAGGATTGCCTAAAGTAGAGTTTGATATTTTTATTTTAATTTCAAAAAGACATCATGTAACATGTGATGTGCTATAACACAGCAAGGTGATGGGACGTAGTGGTGGCGCCAACAAGCAGCTGGGAGCGTATCTGCATGGGAGGGTGTGGTGGCGGTCCAGAATGGATGCTGCCTTCAGGACAGGATGCGCATGCTTCATTGCCGGCCTTATTTTGCAGCTTGGCAGCATGCAGCATGCGCGGCCGTGGGTGACATTTCCAGTGTTCTCCTATGTGATTGCCGTGACCGTTGTGGGAGAATCCACGTTTGGGAAGGCTGTCCAAGATATGGCCGGCGTGTTGGTGGGAACTATCCAAGGCGTGGGCATGCCCATGTTGGTCATGCGGCTGCTGGTAAGGCCGGAGAGGTCGATGAGCATAGCTGCGGCTGTTGCCTGCATCTCTGTCAGCTCCTTCCTGATCGCGTACCCGCAGAAGACCAACATACTGTCCAAGCGGATCGCTCTAGCGCACACTGCTATCATCTATATAAGTGCAGTGAGCCAGAGAGAGAAGATGGACCACATCCTCTTCCCACTTAGGGTGGCCGCAACAACAGTCGTGGGCGCTGCTTCTGGTCTCCTGGCTTTGCTTCTACCTTTCCCGCGCCTTGCTGCCTTCCAGGTCATGATTAGTCTTCACTAGTACAGCTACTACTTCAACGTTCATAACATCCCACTGTCAATGTTTAGCTTCACTAGGAAATGTTGTGCTAAAACTGTACGTTCGGATAACTTTGTGAATAGGTGAAATCCCACACGAGACTGTTAGCAAGGATGTCAGGCGAACGACTGAGAGTCATGGTAGAAGCGTTTTGTGCTGATGAACCGTCCCTGGCCTCTACTCTCAACGTCCGAGCTCGGTTCCTTGCCAAGATAGCGTCCAGCGTCCAAGCAGAGATCCACTCCAATGAGGTAATAATAAACCTGTAGATCAGTCAATCTGCAAGGCCTTAATCTTGTAAGTCTTTGTGAAGGTTGCGGTAGTACTGCTAAGTTGCTGTTTTCAGTACGTACGGTCAAGCGTGTAGGATTTGTGATGCTCACTTACCATTTGTAAGGACTTGGTATTGTTCAGAGTGATATGGATAGGGAGACACAGCGTTTTCGTGCTTGCATGGGGCAGGAGACGAAGAGAGCCTTGAAAAGAACCTGTTTGGGATGGAACTAGCTTTGAAACCGGAGCTGGGCAATTCGCCTCGTAGAAGGCCGCTTCCTGATCTTCCCGGTATGCTCGAGGGTTGTTTGGTGTACCTCAGCGACTGGGTGTGCTTAGCTTTGAGGCATGCTGCCGCATCTTCAAACAGAGGGGAAGATCAGAAACTAGATGGGCACCGGCGGCTAGTTACAGAGGAAGGAAAGGAGGCAATACACACATTCTACAAGGAGCTAAGCGCCTCTCTAGCAAGACTAGTGCAGATTGACGGCAATACTGTGGACGGCGCAGCTCAGATGCACCCCGATCCTGATCCGGAGAGATCGCAAGAACGATCAGATCATGTGGCGAGCTTCTTTGAATTGCCAGCCTCAGCCGCTTTCTTTCTTTTAAACATGCGCAACTTAATTGAGCAGACGAACGCCATTTTCTGGATCAGCTCAGATGATCAGCCGGCCCAGCGGCTAAAACTTCCGTCTGAGGTAGCACCAACCTCTCCGTGCAGCACCACAACTATTAATGTGATGATTCCCAATGAAGGCGGCCAGAGTCCTGTAGCGCCTAGCCGCACCTCTCGAGGGATGTATATGGAGGCGGCGGTGAAGCGGATAAAGCGGTTTTTGGCATCCCTGAAGCCCCAATCGCAGCAGCTCAGAATGGCATTCAAGACGTGCTTGGCTATGGCGATCGGAGCATCAGTAGGCTTCTGGTTCAACCAGAGGAAAGGCTATTGGGCTGACATAACGTTGGCCTTGGGATTTACAGGCGCTTCCAAGGGAGGCACGTTCAAGGTAGCGGTTCTGAGGTCCTTGGGTACCGTCTCTGGCTCCATTTATGGCCTGATGGTAGCTCTGGCCACCCAGAGCTTTCCTGTGATGAGGCTTGTGGCACTTATACCCTGGGTGGTGTTCACTAGCTTCTTGCGGCAAAGCAAACTGTTCGGGTACTCCGGGGCCGTGTCTGCATTCACGGGGGCCATTGTGATCCTCGCTCGCTCCGACAAGCACGACTCCAACGACCAAGACTTCACCGTGGTGAAGATTGTAGAGGCATTTCTGGGCATGACCAGCTTCATCTTGGTGGAGCTTCTCGTGTTTCCTAAGCGAGCTTCATCGCTTGTGAAGAGGGAGGCTACCAGTGGGCTGGACAACCTTCGAGACTTCTCTGCATACGCCTTGATCTCAGCCTCACCACCGTCTGATGATCATGTAGTAGCTGCTGATCATAGCCGCCACCTTGCAACCTGTCACGACCGCCGTTGTAGGTCGGCGGTGCCGCCGGAGGAGCTGATGCACTCAAAAGAGAAGGCTCTGAGGGCTGCAATCTCCCGCCAGAACGCACTTGTAAAGGAGGCCACAGAAGAACCCCAATTCTGGTTCCCGCCCTTCCCTGCGGACCTGTTCTTCATGCTGACTGCATTGCAAGAGAAGGTGCTAGACCTGCTGCATTTCACCATCTCCTTTCACCAGGAGGTGAGGATGTTGCTACCCAGGGCTCAACTTGACCTGCTGGAGCCCACCATTCAAATTGTCTTGCGGGAGAAGCTGTTGCCGACATTGGAATTCCTGGCAAAGCAGCTCAATATGGCGAGCACCAGCAGTAGCAACTCGCAGCAGATCAGATCTGATGCAGGAGCCCTGCAATCGTGTCGCGCATCGGATGATCAGCCTGAGCAGTCGATAGAGATCCAGATCGACGACGTCGACTTGGAGAAACGCCTCTTGGAGGCTTTGCAGAGAGCAAGCACCTATGCCTCTTATTCGATGCTACCGCAAGCAGTTGGGTCGCAGGACGGTTCTAGCGTACAGGATAGTCGAATCCCCAACACGGACTTTCAGTTGTGCAGTAGCTCATGTAGCCACCCGTGGCCCTCTGTTTTGAGTGTAGCCGGCCTTGCCTTTGCACTCAACGGCTTACTCCACTACAACAAGCAACTGGAGACGGTGACCCAAGAGCTTCTCCAAGAAGAATACGCTTGGACCTTCATCAACAGCTTCTAGAAGTCTAACCTTGCAGCTGTAATTTATTGAAGCCCTCTACGTAGCCTTCTAAGTTCAGAAGAATCAGCGTTTCTTTTGGGTTCTTCTCTGTTTTTGCCTGCCCTCTAAGCAGCCCTCTAAGCAGCATTGTAGAATCAGCGTTTCCTTTGGGTTCTTTTCTGTTTCAGCCTTTGTATGACTAAGGTTTCACGTCATTTTTTGGTTCTTCTCTGTTTTAGTATGCCCTCTATATGACTAAGGTTTCACGTCAATTTTTCCATTAAATATATCCTCTAAAAAATCCTATATGGAACTTTTCATAAAATTGAGTTAATTAGCAATAATTTAGATACATCCCTGTTTTGTAAAATTTTAAATGATAAAAGTACTTCAGTTTTATAATTTTCTTCACTTTTTTCCTCCAAATGCCCCTTATCTATGTATATTTTGTACAACTTCACAAGAGAATAAGTTGAACTTATGTCATGCTATTTATAAAAATTTCACTCCCCCCACCCAACAACCCAACAAAAAGAAGGTTTTATGCACATAACTTTTTTATTTAATATTGATTGTCCCTATTCCTCTTCCAGAATCTACTTGTCTACATGTATTCTATGCAATCTTTTTTTTGTATCTTACCATGCATTAATTTACATATATTCTTAAATGCATATTAATCTAGGTATTAATGCATGTGTTATTTTATTATATATTTGAATCACTACCACAAACGAAGAGCACAACCGCGTGAACAGACATGGAAATTACAAAGGATCTATAAATGGAAAAAATATTCACATGGCTATAAGCGTGGCTATGTATGTGACTACAAGAGCGCTATAGCCGTACATATAACTGCGTTTACAGTAGCACATATAGACAATGTCATAGTTTTTATTACTTTCCAGTTATATACTAAGTTACAAAATACATAGTGTTTATGTTCCAAAAAATGAATAATGACAAAGACAATAATTAAATTAATTCATTGTCTTCGTCTTCGTCTTCGCTTCCATCTTCACGTGCACGACCACCTTCATCATCACTGCCACTTTCAACATCCTCCTCTTCTTGTGGTAAATAGTGATCGAATACAAACACGTTAAAATCACAAGCAAAACAAGTTGGGTGATACTTAAAAATCAAGTTTTAGAGTCTCACCAAGTTTCCCTGCCGAGCTCGTTGGATATCTCTTTCAGTGACCATTCCCTAGCGTTTGAGCTACTCCCAAGTGTCTGCTTTGTTGTGGTGTTTGCGATACCTATTCTCCCCAGACGTTGGTGACAACTTGCTACCCTTTCCAACAAAAAATTTCAACATGCATGAGATATGAAAATCACGATGACACATGAAGTCAAAACATAGATCACATAGAGCATACATAGTCTTAATGCAGTAAGCTTTATGCATAGTCTTGATGCATTAAGCTTATACACAAGCCTAATGGATTAATCTTATGCATAAGCTTAATAGATTAAGCTTATGCATAAGCTTAATGCATTAATCTTTAAGCCTATGCATAAGCTTAATACATGAAGCACAATGCATAAGCTTAAAGTGTAATGCATAGTCTTGATTGGCATTAAGCCTATGCAATAAAAGCCTAATGCATAGTCTGAATGCATTAAGCATCATGCATAAGGTTAATGCATAAGGCTTATGCATAGGCTTAAAGCTTAAAACCTATGAATAGTCTTAATGCATTAAGAATAATGCATAAGCTTAAAGCTTAGAGCCTAATGCATAGTCTTAATGCATTAAGCATAATGCATAAGCTTAAAGCTTAAAGCTTAAAGCCTAGTTCATAGTCTTAATGTATTAAGCATAATGCATAAGCCTCTTATACATTAAGCCATATGCATAAGACTTATGTATAAGCTTAAAGGCTAAAGCCTATGCATAGTCTTAATGCACTAAGTATAATGCATAGTCTGAATGCATTAAGCATAATGCATAAGGCTTCTGTATTAATCTTAAAGCATTAAGCATAATGTATAGTCTTAATGCATTAAGCATAATACATAAGCTTAATGTATATACAATATACATAAGCTTAAAGCCTTTGCATAAGCTCAAAGCTTAAAGCTTAAAGCCTAATGCATAGTCTTAATGCATTAAGCCTATGCATATGCTTAAAGCTTAAAGCTTAAAGCCTATACATAAGCTTAAAGCTTAAAGCCCATGCATGAAGCTTAATTGAGGATTATGCATAAAGCTTAAAGCTAAGAATTGGTGCCAATCATGACTCTTCAAGCCACTAAGCTCATCGTCCTTTGTAAATGCTCCCTTCAAGCCACTAAGCTCATCGTCCTTTGTAAATGCTCCCTTCAAGCAATGCATGCATCCTGTAGGGGTAAGAAACTCACTAATGCACTTCTTTACATGCTGTTGCTCTTCCTTTATCATGACCCAAGGTGCTTTTGGTAGTTTCACCTTCCCATCTGCTCTATTTTGGGCCCATAAGTGTTGCATGCGTTGAACCTCTTGTAAATCTCATTGTGCCTTGCTCTCCTTTGCTCCTGTGATGGTTTTCCAAAGCACCTCGGTTATATTCTTGAAAATGTGCATTGGGTCAAGAAGATGGTTCACTAGAAAGTCATTCCAGTATGGAAGTTGATGAAAAATGGATAGATGCTTCATTCCTAGAGGTGTGTAGGTTGGATCCAGCTCCCATAATCTCCTCTAATCACTTCTCTTCTATATGCGAGGAGACCTCCCTAGAAATCCCTCACACAAAGGATGATTGTCAGGGAGATAATTCTTGTGGCCCTCGTATACTATCTTCTTCATAGAATTTGAGTACCGAGACTCAAGTTGCGGCCCACATAATGGACATTCATTATACCCTGACACTGAAAGCCCTTTAGAACATCAAAAAAGATTATAGTAGGTAAGTTTGGATGACAATTATGACTTAACATACTATGTTAATAACAAGCTACAGTATTACCAGAGCACTCTCCATAGCCAGGCCAATCATGCATAGTCCACATAAGTATTCCTCTCAATGTTAGTGCACATTGTCCAAACCTCTTGGAAATATCATGAACTTCAATGCCCTCCCATAGAACACGAAGCTCCTCAACTAAAGGGGCTAAATACACATCCATGTTATTCACCTTGTACTTTCTAAGAACTATCAAATATAATAAAAGATGCCCTTTTTTATCGCTAGCCATGGTGGAAGATTATAGTTAACTAGACTAACATGCCATGTACTCCATGATGAACTTTGTAGACCAAATGGATTCACTCCATCCATCGCTAGTCCGAGTCGAATATGGTGAGTATCCTCTCCTGAAAGGCTACCCATGTGCTTCCATGCAGGGGAATCTATGGGCACACGCATAACATCATCCGTGGACCTAGTGTTACGGTGCCAGGTCATCAATCCTGCAATGGATTTGCACTTGAACATTGTTTTAATCCGAGGGATGATGAGAAAGTGTTGTAAAACTTTTGCTAGTACCCTTTCTCCTTACACATCTTGTCTATATCTCGATGTACCACAATGTGGACATTGTACTGCGTTGTTATATTCTTGTCGATAAAGAATACAATCATTTGGACAAGCATGGTGTGTGTTGTAGTCCATGCTAATCAAGTGCAAAATTGCTTTTGCTCGACTACGGTCCACTGGCATCTCATTATCTTTTGGTAATATTTGATGTTTCAATAAGCTGTCACACAAAATAGACAGGCTAAGAAAATGCATATAACGGTACATAACTCACTAATTGCATATGATATCATCACTTACAGAAAAAGTTTTGATACGTCCTAAAGCATACATAGAGAAATGAAAAACCTTACCTTGCTGGAATGCGAGACTTGCTTGTGAGGATTGTGGGGAGAGGCCTTTTCCTTGGGAGGAGAGGAGAGGCTTAGTGAGGAGGGATTTCAAATGGTTTTAAAGGAGTAGAGGGATTATGCTTGTGAAAAGAGGAGAGGAGAAATCTTGTGGTGGGAAGGGCAATGAGAGGGCATCATAACAAGGGCAAGGGCAAGGGCAAGGGCATCATACAAAAGGAGAAGGAAGTCATACAAAGGGGCAAGGGAGTAGGGTACCATGGCTAGGGTTTTCATCACGTAGTAATAATCGAGCTACAACCTCCTTGGAAGGAGAAGATGAGATATATGGTGACACAACACACAGGATTTGAAATCCTAAAATTACAGTGTATGGCTATAGCCGCACGTACAGCTGGGTACCATGCACATCCCCTCTCTCACTATGCTCTCTCATCCTTGTGCGGCTACCTTGCACGACTATGCTCTCCCATCATTGTAGTGAGTGTTTGTTTTATTTTTTGTTACACTTGAATGCATAATGTTTATAATTTAAACTTTGACTATGATAACTTACTCTATGCACGTATTATCTATATATAAGCACTCACGCTATGTACACTTACACCAAATGTTTTAAGCAATCATACCAGGGCTTCCAAAGCCTTAAGAACCACTTTTCGTCCTTAACTTAGTGCCATAGTTGAGATCACTACTACCGATTCTTGATAACATTCCTAGCACTTTGTTGTTAATGCAAGCAAAAGTTTAAAAGTAGTTCAAGGATCCTACATCTTGAGTAGGGTTTAAAGCAACTACTTCTGAAAATGAAAAGTATTTTCTTAATTGTTGTGGATTATGTTTTTTGGTATGTGTAATTTATTTTCCTTATGGACTTTAATTTCATACATGTAAGTTAAATGCATGGTTTCTAACATATGGATAATAGTCGAGGCTCACCTTTTGCTTGTTTAGATATGAAGATATAAGTTATGCTGCCTCTTGCAAAGGATGAACTTTCTCAATAGCCTACTTTCTAAAGGTTTCTCCATGCAAGTTCATCAAACAAGATGTGTGTAAGATTAGCCAATGTGGACAATGTATTTTGGACCAAGGGGATAAAATATAAGACTAGGACACATGGTGCCACCTAGTTTTATTGATGATGGTTTTCTTGCCATGCATTTTAAGATGTATTAAGAGGCTCTATGCATCAAAGAGTCCTAAATTACTTTCATGCACGGCTTTGCATATGGGTGATGCAAAGCCACTTTTGAAAATCAAGAGAGGAGAGGGAAATCATGATAATATGCACTCAATATCAAGGTAAGCAATAAGAGGCCAATACTATGGTCTATTTACATGAACTTGAAAGTGTAGAAACATTGAGTGGATCTTTTAATTTTATATCTTTTGTGTTGATAAATAGTGCAATTTTGGCAAGCAATCTTTGTAACTTATTTCCAACTAGTAAGTTTTAGAAATTCATGAAAAAAAAACTATGATAGCTAATCAAACAAGATTATCCCCTCAATGGAGGTATGAGAGATGTGCCAATGTAGATTAGAGTCTAAGGTTAGACAATTCCACTGATAGTCATTGAAAAGCTATTACTCCTTGGCATGACTTGATATTATTTAGGGTAGATCATGTCCAAGATCAAGTTTGCAATAGTAGAATATTAAGCAAAGAGGAACAAAATTTTGACCTCACATTTGGGTTTCCAAACAATGGAATTCAAGGACTTTAAAAGCTCAGAAGAGGCAACTCTGAAGCAAGAGTTGCATGATGTGACCAAGGGAAAATTGAGTATAAATGATTACTCATTGAAGGTTATAGGGCTTGAAAGGTCTTGCCAAAGAATACAACCAATTTTAGTCTCATTGGAGTTTGATAGAACTTTCTTGATTTTCAAGAATTTATTACTCGTCATTTGTGAAGAGATGAATATTGAAGGAGGTTCATTCTCTAGAAATGCAAATGAACATGCCTTCTACTCAAATGAACATGCCTTCTACTCAAATATATCTAGCACTACAAGATATGGGGAGCATAGTTGTATGAAGAGAAGAGAGAGTAGAGAGAGGGACTCAGGTAGGTGCACAAGGTGTACACAATTATAGTACGTGGTTATGCACGTGGCCATATCCGCACACTGCTACTACGCGGCTATAGATGCATGTATAGTCGGGTACTGGAAAAAAAACTAGACATTCCAAAGAGCATTCCTGAGTGCTTAAAATATCCCAATATCACAAAAGAAGAAGCACAAAATGTGATCCTAATATCACAAGAGAAGAAATACCAAATATCACAAAAGAAGAAGCATTAAATTTATGTATTGTAATATAATCAAATATGGACTAAATCAAGAGTGGAAAATTGAGAAATTATTTGATGAATTAGAGTAAGCTTGGCCCAGCATCCATCACATCCTCCATCAAATCCATACATGCTAATTAGTCCATCTCAAGATCCATATGTCCCATTGCAAGATCAACATGCAAGATCAACAAAAAGATCTATCCCACTAGTAGTGGACTTAGCATCATCATCATTATGCTTGGATTTGATTCCTTCCTCATTATCTTGAATAAGGACACCTTTATCTTGATTAGTTGGTATTCTTCATCTTGTACTTGACCCTCCACATGTTCATTTTCCAACCTTTAGGATGTCTTGAATTAGGCCACAATAATCAAGCATTCCTCTACTTTTTTGCTCAAAGTTTGACATTACCCCATAATCTTGGGTATTTCTCTTTCTGTGCCGAAGTGCAATGTAAATCGTTTTTCGGTCAATGTGGGTTCTACATAAGAGTTCTAAGTGTATTAAAGCAAGGCTCACTTATGGGGTTGTCCACCCATGTGTGAAAGAGGCCTAGGGTTAGTGTTAGTGACATCTTTATAAAAGAGATGTTAGCTAAAGAAAGGGGACGTTTTTTGGCCATTCTCATAAGTTATTGAGTGAAGCTCTTGAGCTCTCAAGCTATGGCAACTCTCTAACTCTCTCTCTATTATACTCTAATGAGCATCAAGCTCCAATGAGTATAGCTCCACTTCTTTCTCTTAATCTGTTTAGCATCATTGAAGTAGATTAATCTATGATTAGTTGAATGCTTCTTTCTTTCTCTTGTGTATGCTGCATGCTTGTAGTGTATGTGTGTGTAGTCTCCATTGATGCAAGCTCTTGCCCACTTCATTGGCAATGAGTTATTCATGGATAGACTCTCTCTATGAGCTTGTGGGTTTGTGAATGTTACATTCTATGCTTGCTTAAGCTTGTGGGTTAGTAGATGCATGCTTATGGGTTTGCTGGCATTAGGGAAAGCTAAGATTTAATCAATGTTTGAATGGGATTAAGAGATTGCCATGCATTGCTTGCTCTCTTGATTAGTGTAGTGGATTTAAGGGATTGAGAGATTGATTGAGGTGTTGAATGGTTGAATCGTCAAAGTGGTGGTTCGTGTATGTGAGCTCTCCCTCATGGGATAAGCCTTCATGCACTAATCGGGTCGAGTCCTCAGATTGACATTGTGTTTCTTAACACATTTGTTGATCGGTAGTACTCTATGAGCACTATATTGCATGGCAGAGAGAACCGCTCTACAATGGCACCGCTACCGGGGAGCGAGTGCCTACATTAGTTGAGCACCATACACACACTACCACTCCTTGTTAAGCTCCAATCGGTTGCAAAACTATTGGATAGGAGAGCAGGCTTTGGGACTAATTTTGGTACTTATTTAAGACTAATCTGTTGTTAAATTCTCTTTATTTGTCAAATTGTCTTGCAATTTGAGTGCGATTGTCTAGCTATGCTTCTCACTTGAGGTCAGGACAAGGATTCAACACACGAGAAGGATTGGAGGTAGGCGCTAAACCTGCCAATTTCAATTTGTGTGCGAAAGAGAGAGGCCTGTTTTTGCATTTCTGTCATTCTGTTTGAGGATAATTTTTACAGTTTCAGTTTTCTGCATGTTTGTTTTATTTTTTGTTCTTAGCTTAGTTTAGTTTTCTGCATCATTAATTTTGTGCATTTTAGTTCTCTGTTAAACCTGCATTTTAGTTATCTGTTAAACTTGCACTTGTAAAGAAACTGAAATCTGTACACACACATGAAGATTGAACATTTCGAATTTGCTGCAAATCTCACAGCTGCACACGCATTTAGTTCACTGCACACGCACTTCAAAAAAGAAAATAATAATAATAATAAAAGAAAGCGGTTGTGTGTGAACAGCGCACCGCACGGAGAGACCCACACACCGCACCATAAAGACTACCACCGCACCGGATAAGGGGGTGCAAAAAAAAAATCATTTTCTGTCGCAAAAAATTAGGAGATTATCTAACTTTTCGAAAGGAGTTAGAAAACACCCATCGTCGAAATTTCGGTCCCAGAACCATTTTCCCATAGTGAGCTCAGTATGGGAAACTGGTAAATTTTGGGCGATTTTTTATCCTGAAAAATTCGCTATTTTTTTGCCCTTATGTGTTGGAGGGGGCTCAAAATGGGTTCTAGCAAAGTTTGAGCTAAGGGACGTCATATAGACATTGCCATAGGGTCTAGGGCACCTTCTAGAGTGCCTACGCAGGAAAGTGGGACCCAATCGGTAGGAAATTTGGCAGATATTATTGAAACTTTTTCTGAATCCCAATCTGATACCCTTTCAGAACAACTAGCTCATTGTCTATGGACAATCTAGGGCCGTCAAATAGTCATCCCTTAGCCCCAAATAGGACACCCACAAGATCTTTTAATCCATTTGAAGCCGACATCATGGGGTTACCACTCAATGTGAGACTTCAATATATCTACACGAATGCTCAAGGAGCTGAGATCTTTAGGGATCCACAACAACGGTATCTCGTTAAGATTGCGGACTTTTTCTCAGAGCTTGATAGAGCACCTCTAGTCAATGACCAAGGTAACATGTACATGGGCGGAGATGGTGTTCGCTACGAAGTCACCTATCATCCAGAGAATATAGACAAATTAGGAGGACTCTCTAAGAGTGAGTTCCTAGACTTATCCAAGCCTTCCGGAGCAAGGGAGTCTAGAGATGATTGGCTCATTGAGCCGGACATGCCTCGACCATCCAATGCCCAGTCCTCAAAGCCATCCATAGATGATTTACTTTTTGTAGATCTAAATTTGGAAAGGGACAAGAAAGACAAGAGCAAAATGGATCAGGGGGCTGAGAACCAATGGGAGTTTGTACGACAAATTCCACTGACAAAGGTCTTTCAGGATGACCCACTTCAAGAGGTCTATAAGGACTCTTTAGAAGGATATTATGCCACAACTAGATTGCCAAATCTTCCTCTAGCACTTGTGGTTGTAGTAGTCAAGAAGCTTGCAGGATACAAGAACCAAATCGTTGATAAATGGGCCAATGAATACCAAACCTTAGATTGGAAGGAGATTCGTGAGTTCATGTGGAGAGGACAACCATTATTCATGGAAGTGTTCTCAACTAATACAGCTAAACTAGGAGAGACAACCTTTCTTGGAGAAACTGTTGCTCCTCCCCTAAGAGAGTTCACTAGAGAGGGACCCTCAACATCAAAGTGGACCACTGCAAGTAGCCCAACTCTAGCACCAAGATATTATCTACACCAAAAGTGCGACCACAGATTACACCACAACAACGTTTCTCTCACTATGACAATCGGAGGGTAGGGGAGCCAACTCGGCCTCCCATAAATGCACCTCCTGAAATGTGGGTAACAAGATCTTTGGAGGGGGTTGGTGAGGCAGGTAATAGGGGACCCACACCAATTTGGGATGCATGTGGACTATCTTACCAGAGAGAGGAACAGTTCCCACTGAGAGTGAGAGGCTCCTTCCTTCCTTTTTCCGTTAGAGTTTATACTGGTGGTCTTGAAGGAGGCTTCAGACATACCCTCATGAAGTTCACGGGAACGTGTTCCCTTGAAATTGTCTTCAAAGTCCATAGCACTCTTATAGCATTTCTCAAAGGAGGTATGGGCCAAGGCATATAATGAATTGTGCAAGGGTACGTCATCCAGACCTTCCAGGATTCTCCTTATGAGTTTTTCATCAGAGAACTTGTCTCTAGCATTATAGCGAGAATGGAGATATCTGACTCTATTGATATAATCTCGGATGGTTTCACCATCCCCCTTTGTCTGACATTGTGTAACTACTCCACCAGACTCCATCTGGTGCCTTGGCAAGAATATCTTACCCTGAAATCCTATTTCAAGGCTTCAAACATGGCCTTGTCATCATTAGCTTTTAAGGATTTAAACCATTGCCTTGCTTTATCATCGAGGGTGAGGCCAAAGGCACTCACCTTAACCTGATCTACATGGCCAAAGGCTTCACAAATTTGATTAAACATCTCCAAATGTGGGATGGGATCTCTGGTCCCATCAAACTTAGTGATAATCTTTGAGATGTTGGCATGTTTGTTCCGCTCTCTAATCTAGGTGTAGGTGCAAGTTGCATTGGTGCGTGATGCTTGCATCCAACCCCTCCCTATTTCCATGGCTAATCTTAACATTTTTGGGATTAGCCTTGCCATGGTTGGAGAGGGTGTAGGTTGAGGAAAGGTTGGATGAGGAGCAGGGCTAGGAGGATAATATACCATTGGAGGCCCTTGCCTTATAGTAGCAGCTGGGTTAGATTGTGGCCCTTGTGGTCCCATGTGGTACCCAAGGTAAATTCCTTGTGGTGGTACTGCTGATATACAGGTGGACTGGACTGATGTGAAGGGCTTGGGTAGATCCTCTCTTTGGTACAACATTTCTGGTCCTTAAGAAGATGGACCTGGCCCTAGGTTTTGTACAGGTCTTTGGGCCCTGTAAGAATCAGCCACTCTTGAAATAGGCATGGTTCTCTAGACTGGTGGTTTAGTCTAGGTCTGATGGCTTTCACTCTGCCCTACTTCCACTTTAGGATCTAGAGATGTCGTGGGCTCACTTTCTTGTTGATGGTTATGGCTCTTCCGACTATGTGTTTCCTAGGATAAAATTGCAGAGCCTCAAAGCAAGGCTTCTCTATGAATGTGTGGGAGAGGTAGGAGCTTACTCTTGGATAGGTGGTCTATCCATGCACTGAGGTTTAGGTTCTCTTATCTTGAGGTCAGGAGTTTCTCATCCCATACTGGGTGGTCTTCGCTTTCATTGGTGCTGTGTCAAAGACGAGCATCATTTGACTCCATGGAGTATGGATCGATGGGTTTGACCTTATAAGAAAGGGAGCCTCGGGAAAGTTGATGTCATCAAAAAGATGGTTATTTTGCACCAATTTACCCAAGCGTAGGTGCATGGAAATGTGGAAATACTGTGCAGAACCCCCCTTTGTGAAAAGTATGTTTTTTTTTTTGTGGGAATGGTATGGCTGTAAGCTTTGAAATGGTACGAGTGTACTCTTTCTAAAGCTAAAGGGAACGGCCGATTTCTTCTCAGAAATGCCTGCAGAATGTGATTTTTGCTTGGTTTTTCCCTCAAATTCCTGCTAATTCAGGTATCTTCCTACTAATTTTTAGATTTTTGATTCAATCGAGAGCTAGAGCTAGTCTCAAGCTATCTATTGATGCCTACAATGCTTAATAAAACGTAACTAATTGAGATTAATTTGTTGATTAACCTAAGGTGCAAACTTGATGAAAAAAGAACAAGAAATCAAAGATTTGCATAAATGTCAAGGGTAATGTTTAAGCACTTTCTTACTTCTCCCGTGCTCGATGAAGATCTCAATGCTCCAATGCACGATCAACCTTCAATGCTCCATGGAATCACCATCAACAAACAAAAACAAGCTCAAAATCAAGTAACCAACCGGTGGATTTGCACTTCAACTGGGCCAAACAAGGACTCTAGCAAATGAACAAAGCGGAGGATCCTAAGCTAAATGCATTTCTTGATATAGCATGGCCAAAGATGTTAAATCTAACATACTACCTTGCACGCAAGAGAGAGAGAGAGAAGAGAAGAGAGACAACATGCAAAGGTCAAATTTGGAGAGTTGCACTTAGCCAACCCTAATGAGGATTAACTCATTGATCTGAAGAAACTAGGGGCTCACTCCACCTCTACTTATGTCACCCAAACATAGATTAAATGGCTAGGTAGAGAGCAAGAATGAGGAAGCTTTTGCATAAATGTCAAGGGTAATGTTTAAGCACTTTCTTACTTCTCCCGTGCTCGATGAAGATCTTGTTGGGGGTAAAGGCCCATTTATGCCTAGACCCCTATGACACCCTTATGTGTGTACATACTTGTACTTAGGGTTTTGTACCTTTCTAATATAAAACATGAGGGGTTGTGGTGTGCCCCTCACCACTCTCATTTAACACACCCACCATTGTGTGTTCTTGCTCTCACTCTATCTCGCGCTCTCCCTTCGACTCACACATGTGGTATCAGAGCTTTGGTTGCGGTGCTCCTTCTCTCTCGGCATTTCTCTTTTCCCAGTGAGCTTCACATTTGCTACATCGGCAACCGATTGAAGCTCGGAGCTTCAATGGCTATGGAGGCATTGTGAGCTCGGCACATAGAGCTCACTCATCAAGGTTACAAGGGGCTTGACCTTCACAATCCACAAGGTAAGAATTATTGAGCTTTGTGTGAGCTGAGAGAGAGAAAGAAGTAGGTCGCTCAGTTCAGGGCAGATTGACAGCAGGTCACTGTTTTGCTCATAACTTGAGCTAGCAAGCTCCGATTTCAAAAGTTTTTTTATCAAAACGTAGCTGGCTTTGAGATCTACGACTTTGTAGAAAAATCGTGAGCTGATCTGGAGTTCAGATGGGTCGAAAATCCAAAACACAGAGACTTTTTTTTTTCAGGACAGTTTTCCGTATACTTGCTTGGAGAGTGACAGGAGAAAGAGAATGTGTGGTGGCGATTTTCATACGGATGTAATGCTTCAGAATTGGAACATGCCCATGTATACACACACACACAATTCTACATGGCATGTATGTCATTGTAGTTTACAAGTTGCACTCCGGATGCGAGTAGCATTGCTTTGCAGTGACCACATACAGGTGTTTGATTTCGAGCAGGATATAGTGTCACAGGTTTCTGGCATCAATTGCATTGGTTGCCATTTGGTTTGGCATTGTGTTGAGTGCTTTATGCCCATTGTTTGTAGATTGTCAGATTGGGCGGTTATGCCTTGAAATTGAGGTACATCGTCATTTTGGACTTCGTTCACATGCTCTTGGCGCACTTGAGATGCTATAATTGGTGCCCGGGAATGCATTTGGAGTGACATTATAGTCACAAATCAAAGGGTTTTTTGGAAATTTTGCTTCAGAAGCGTTGGTGGAGTTTATGCTTGCTGGAATCTTCCCAAATCCCTCTATTTTTGAGGTGAAATCAAAGGGCTTTTGGCCAATTTCGTTTCAGAACTGTGTAACTGAGTTGGGGGGAAGATATACAGTCTTGGAAGCTCTGTTGAGCTTGGAAAAATTTGGGGAAAGTGCCAAAAATCAGGCCCGATCTGTTCATTACTGTTTTAGGACAGTTTTGACATCTCTTTGTTGAGGAAAAGTGAAGAAAAACAGTAAATACAGTTGGACAGAAATTCCAGTAAGGTGTTTTGTGGATGCAAAGTGGTCTTTGACAGATCACGTTAAGTGGGAAGGAATGGAAACCTTGGCCCGTTTTGGTTACTTGCCTTTGTATAAGTTTGCTGATTTATCTAAGTGTAATCATTGTATTTATGGACGGCAAACTCAGAATCCACATTCCAAGCATTTGTCACTAAGGAGTTCTCCAATGGATCTTCTTCATACTGATGTGTGTGAAATGCCTCACTGGGTAAGAAGCATTATTGGCACATGTGATAGTATTCCCACTGGAGATAGCCTCAAGAGAAGTGAACATATCACGATGCGAGGTAATGTGCTTTGTAGCACCACTGTCAAAATACCAAACATGAGAGTCAATAGAAACTGCCAAACATGCATCATGTACAGATGGGTCATACTGGCAATACACGCTAAACGCCCATTCTGTATCCTGCACAACATTTGTAGAATCTGCATTTGTAGAAGCATCCGCTATTGTGGCTGCATTTGACTCTTTCTTCTTTGCCTCTTTAGCCTTTAGCTTAGGGCAATTCTTAATGACATGATCATTTGCCTTACAATAGTTGCACCTGGTCTTTTTCTTGCCTTTATCAAGAGCCTTCTCAGACTTATTGTTGCTACCTGTGGAAGGAGAAGAAGTTGCAGACCTACTAATAGGAGAAGAAACAGTGGAAGAGGCTGCCTTACCACTTCTTCTCTGCTGTTGGGCAGCAATAAATGCTTGATCAACTGCATGCTGCCTGACCCTGTTTTGCCTGGACTGCGCTTCTTGCAAGAGCTTGTTGACTAAAGTATCATACTTGACAGCATCAAGTCTATCCTCATTAAGAAGTCTCCACGTGGAAGCAAAAGTCTGATATGTCTCAGGTAAAGCATCAAGAACAGTCTGCACAAGAGAATGATCAGGAATAATCTCACCTGTAGAAATCAACTGTTCTTTGAGATCTTTAATCTCAGCAAGAAAAACATTCATGTCATCATCTTCTTGCATAATCTTCAATTCTAGCTCTTTACGCAGGTAAGCGATTTTTACCTCGTTACGACCTGCATACAAACCAGCTAGAATATCCCAAGCCTGTTTTGCTGTTTTAGCTGAACGAATATGTGGGGTGATGTTGCGTTTGACAGAAAGTGCAATCAAGGCATGAGCCTGTGCATCTTTACCATCCCAATGAGCTTGTTCAGCAGTGGGTAAAACAGCAGCAACAGTAGAGCTGCTAGAACCTGCAACATTCTCAACAGATCCTACATCCACAGAACCTGGATGTACATCCATACCCTGCACAATGTTCCACACTCCTTTTGCAACCAAAACATGCTGCATCATGTATGCCCAAAGTGGGTAGTTGCCGTCTCTATCCAGTTTGTCTTCAGCGCGAAATACATCATTGCTGTTATCAGCCATGGCCACTGACTGAAACTGATGCAAAAGCTACCTGTACTGAAGCAAAGACTGAACAGAAAACAACTCGTGCTATGCAGCACGGTCCACAATAGAATACGTATGCCTGTTTTGCAAAAAACTACACTGTCAATTTTTTTGCAAAAAATGACGAAAACACCTGTGCTGAACTTGAAATGCAAAAACGGAGCCCGAAATGACCTTAGATGCAAATTCTGAGAACGCCAAGCCTTACGGGCTTATTTGCAGAGTATAGGGACCTACAAGCGCTCGTGAAAACTCACCTCAATCGGAGAACGTGAGTCGGAGGGTGCTGGTGGCGTAGCCCTGGGAGCCGATGCTTGCTCTGATACCAATTGTTGGAATTAGGGTTGCAGGAAAGCACACAAAGCTTGGAGAAGAAGAAGCAAGAATGCACACAACACACAATGTATTAGATTGTGTCAATGTACAAAAGATAAGTTAGCCCTAGAAGGATGGGCGTATATACAAGCCGGGGGAAAAAACCTCCTAAAGAGGGAAAAAGTGCCACGGCGGTCCTAAGTGTGTTCACACACATCACTGCCTATATATATATGGCAACAATGTTGAACCTCAAGAGGTGGCAGAAGTGTTGCCTCAAATTCAGCCACACAATACTGAGCAACAGAACATGGAAATATAGTAGGAAGAGGTGGTACAACCACCTATTTTTCCACAAGAGCAGACTGGACAGCCAGCTGCTCCATGGGTCAGAAAATCTACGCGACCAACTCGTCCTCCAGACAGGTTTTTTCCTGGGGTTGACTTTGTATTGCTTACAGATTGTGGAGAGCCCTCATGCTTTAAGGAGGCTATGCAGAGGGATGATCATTTGAAGTGGGAGAGAGCCATGCAATCTGAAATGGCCTCTCTGAAAAAGAATGCAACATGGGACTTGGTGTCTTTGCCTGCAGGGATGAAAGTATTGCCATGCAAATGGGTTTACAAGCTTAAGGTAGCACCTGCAGACTCATCACCTAAGTATAAGGCACGTTTGGTTGCAAAGGGTTTCAAGCAAGAGAAGGGGATTGATTTTGATGAAATCTTCTCACCTGTGGTCAAAATGACTACATTGAGGGCTGTTCTTGCTTTGGTTGCACATGATGATATGGACTTATTCCAGATGAACGTGAAGACAGTTTTTCTTCACGGGGATCTCCATGAGGAGATTTATATGCAGCAGCCAGAGGGTTTTGTAGTCAAAGGGAAAGAGGGTCTTGTCTGTAAGCTCCAAAAGAGTCTCTATGGCTTGAAGTAGGCACCCAGGGAAGAGTATCATAAATTTGATGCTTTCATGAATTCTCAGGGGTACAAAAGAAGTGAGGAGGATCACTGCCTATACACCAAGAAGGCTTTAGCTGGGAGTCCTCTCATCCTCATTTTGTATGTGGATGACATGCTTATTGCAGGGAGTTGCACTCAGGAATTGGTTGCACTAAAGAAGGAGCTGCATAAGACTTTTGAGATGACAGATCTTGGTAATGCCAATCATATGCTTGGCATGCATATTCTTAAGGACAAGGGTAAGAGAACTCTCTACTTGTCTCAGAAAGAGTACATTGGGAAGGTGTTGAAACGTTTCAGCATGGATGAGGGGAAGAGTCTCTCTACTCCTTTACCTCCATATGTGAAACTTTCAAAGGATGACAGCCCTAAGTCAGATGACGAGTGGGCTGCCATGGCTAAGATCCCTTATGCTTCCACAGTTGGTAGTCTTATGTATGCTATGGTTGCTACACAACCAGATATTGCATTTGCAGTGGGAGTTGTTAGCAGGTTTATGGCCAACCCTGGCAAAAAGCATTGGGATGCAGTGAAGGGTGTAATGAGGTACTTGAAGGGTACTCAAGATGTGTGCATATGCTATGGTAAGTCAAATGCATCTATCCAAGGATTTGTGGATGCAGACTATGCAGGTTGTGCAGACAGCAGACGGTCTACCACGGGTTATGTTTTTACATTTACTCGTGGTGCAATCTCTTGGATTTCTCGTATGTAGAAATGCATTGCCTTGTCTACCATTGAGGCAGAGTATGTTGCAGCCGAGGCATGCAAGGAAGCTTTATGGCTTTCTTGTCTAGTGGAAGCTTTGGGTTTTTCAGGAGGGATTCCAGTGTTGCACTATGACAGTCAAAGTACTATCATGTTGGCTAGGAACCTTGTGTTTCATGCCAAGACTAAGCACATTGATGTGAGGTACCATTTTATCCGTGAGGTGCTTGATGGTAAGCTACTTGAGCTTGTCAAAGTGCACACAGATGATAACTCTGCAGATGTTTTGACAAAGAGTCTGCCCTCAGAGAAGCATGCACATTGTATCAAACTCATGGGTGTTGGATAGGCCATTTGTCTTTTTCTTTTGGCCTGTACATATATATCACTTTTAGGCACATTGGCCTTTAAGTGGGAGATTGTTGGGGGTAAAGGCCCATTTATGCCTAGACCCCTATGACACCCTTATGTGTGTACATACTTGTACTTAGGGTTTTGTACCTTTCTAATATAAAACATGAGGGGTTGTGGTGTGCCCCTCACCACTCTCATTTAACACACCCACCATTGTGTGTTCTTGCTCTCACTCTATCTCACGCTCACTCCCTTCGACTCACACAAATCTCAATGCTCCAATGCTCGATCAACCTTCAATGCTCCATGGAATCACCATCAACAAACAAAAACAAGCTCAAAATCAAGTAACCAACCGGTGGATTTGCACTTCAACTAGGCCAAACATGGACTCTAGCAAATGAACAAAGCGGAGGATCCTAAGCTAAATGCATTTCTTGATATAGCATGGCCACAGATGTTAAATCTAACATACTACCTTGCACGCAAGAGAGAGAGAGAGAGAGAGAGAGAGAGAAGAGAAGAGAGACAACATGCAAGGGTCAAATTTGGAGAGTTGCACTTAGCCAACCCTAATGAGGATTAACTCATTGATTTGAAGAAACTAGGGGCTCACTCCACCTCTACTTATGTCACCCCCAAATATAGATTAAATGGCTATGTAGAGAGCAAGAATGAGGAAGCTATGGAAAGATCAACCTTCACTTCATGCCACATGCACGCAAGAGGGACTTGGTAGAGGGCAAAGAGAAGGGAGAGAAGCTAGAGCATCACCATCCCTACAAGCACACACCGACAATGAAGCATGTAAGTAAGCAAACACAAGTAAGCATACATCCACAAGTTCAAATGAGAGAAAGAGAGAGAGAGAAGAGGAAAAACTCAAATGAGACTAATGGGATTGTCCCTTTTCATATTTCATAAATGTCTTATAGACAAGAGCTTATAGTTTACAATGGACAACCACCCATTTATAATTGGGGACCCAAAACTAGTCTTCCTAGCTCTGTGTACAACTATTCCTCATGACCCGCATTACACAAGCCGTAAGCTCGGTCATTCCATGCCTCTTTTACATTAAGCGCTTAGCGTTGTTAACAAAAGAGAATGGCATGGGCGTGGCAGAACTGACACGGTCGTTGAAAACACAATGAATGCTCTTAAACGGGCATACCCTTTGGAAAGGAACGGTTGTGTGCAAAGAAGGAACGACCATGATCACAAATGTGGAATGGCCATGGCATTGTTAGATTCATAGATTTTTCTAGATTTTTTAGAGGGTTTCAGGGAATTTAAGGTTGTAGGTCTGACAGTAGAGCCACCCACTATATTCCCTAACAAATTCAGCTGTACCCACTTGGTTAAATGAAATTGAATGCTCTTTATGTGAATTTAATACAATTATTTCATTTTTAGAGGGTTTCAGGGAATTTAAGGTTGTAGGTCTGACAACCAACCACTATATTCCCTCTAACAAATTCAGTTGTACCCACTTGGTTAAATGAAATTGAATGCTCTTTATGTGAATTTAATGCAATTATTTCATTTTTAATGCAAACTACCACATTCAGGGTTAAAGATCTTCCTAGATTTTGCCACTGAGAAGGTAACAAGCGTGACAAATGTACCTTGGTTGGCCTGTAAAGGGAACGGCCGTTTGCTTCTCAAAACTGTCTGTAGAATGTGATTTTTTCTTGGTTTTTCCCTCAGATTCCGGCTAATTCAGGTATCTTCCCACTAATTGTTTGGATTTTGATTCAATAGAGAGCTAGAGCTAGTCTCAAGCTATCTATCGATGCCTACAATGCTTAATGAAACCTAACTAATTGAGATTAATTTGTTCATTAAGCTAAGGTACAAACTTGATGAAAAAAGAACAAGAAATCAAAGATTTGCATAAATGTCAAGGGCAATGTTTGAGCACTTACTTGCTTCTCCCGTGGCTCGGTGAACAAAGTGGAGGACCCTAAGCTAAATGAATTCCCCAACAATTCCTAGCTCATAGTACTCGGCAATATAATCACTTATAAAAATCAAGATGGAATCTCTGTTGAAGATCAGGAAGATCAACCAACAGATCCATATAAAAGAGCCATGGACTCATCCGTTGAGGACCAGCAAGGTCAATCAACTATATCCATACCCGGTTTCAGAAAACAACTCTTACTCCTTGATTCAATATCTTCCACGACGTACGTGTGGGTATCTTCGGCGACCCAGAGCCCGAGCACCGTATGGTCAGCACCCTCTAGGATCCTTCGCAAGTCACATAGCGCTTCACTCATAGGATGCTTTCTTGGTCCCTCATCCACCATTTAAATCGAACCGAGGCTGGTCAAGACCTCGGCTGATCATGCTACGCGAGACGTCCTCCGTTGACTCTCCGTCAGCTATTGCAACTATATCAGTTAGGTCTCCACGACCTTAATCACAAGATGGTCAAAATGCTTCCCTAGCATTCTTGACATAAAATCGTCATTTACAAATAGGTCACAAATATAGTTTCTATAATGAACTCTCGTCTTTCCACATTATCCCTCATCAGTCCACATTACTTATTCCACATTCCATTCATATGTGTACTCATTCTCATCCAATCACATCATTTTCCATCTCATCACATCAGATTCATTCACATCACATATCATTTATTTAGATCCCAATTCACATGTCATCACATCTCATCCATTCACTCATATCGACGTCTCATCATTTCACATACACATTCACATTCATTATTTCACATACACATCCACATTCGTACATCCACATCCATACATCCAATTCCACATCCGTATTTATACATATACATCCATATGCACATCCATACATCCACATCCACATTCATACATCCATATCCACATCCACATCCATACATTCATTTCCACATCTACATCCACATCCATACATCCATTTCCACATCCACATTCATACATCCATATCCACATCCACATTCATACATCCACATCCACATTCCATATTTATATCCATACATCCACATTCATACATTCACATCTACATCCACATCCATACATCCATATCCACCTTCCACATTCATACATCCATATCCACATTCCACATTCATACATCCACATCGACATTCACATCCATACATCCCTCGGGGGGGTCACTTGTATAAATATGTAAGTATCACGTGGGTTCAACAGAAGGACATTTTAAATATTTAAAACTTACAGAAATATATTTACAGAGGAGATTTATTTATTATATTTTAAAAAAAATTTACAGATTTGAATAGGAAAGGATACATTATATTCACTAAAAAATTCACAGATAAGGGACTTTTTAAATAGGCCTTGAACGCACGTGATATAGAGGATTTACATATAGTGACCCCCCCGAGATACATCCATACATCCATATCCACATTCCCCATTCATACATACACATCCATACATCCATATCCACATCCACATCCACATCCACATCCATACATCCATATCCACATTCCACATTCATACATCCACATCCACATTCACATCCATACATCCATACATCCATATCCACATTCGACATTCATACACATACACATCCATACATACATATCCACATTCCACATTCATACATACACATCCATATCCACATCCATACATCCATATCCACATCCATACATTCATATCCACATTCCACATTCATACATCCACATCCACATTCACATTCATACATCCATATCCATATCCACATTCCACATTCATACATACACATCCATATCCACATCCATACATCCATACATCCATATCCACATTCCACATTCATACATCCACATCCACATCCACATCCTCATTCATACATCCATATCCACATTCCACATTCACATTCACAAACATCCTCATCCATTCATCCATTTACATTTATCTGATTCATATCACTTCCATCCATCCATTTACATCTATCTAATTCCTATCACATCTCATCACATCTATTTATTGAATGTAAGAGAATTCTAATTTTTTTTTGATATGAAGATTCTTTACGTATCTAATTAGGCATAAAGACAACTTTAGTAGGAATAACACTTTTATAAAAATCCTTTTATGCATCTATTTAGGCATAAGTTCAATTTTAAGGAAAATAACACTTTCGAATTAAAAATAAACCTTTTATGCATTTTACTATGCATAAATTTCATTTTAATGAGAATAACACTTTCAAAATAAAAATAAATCTTTTATGCATCTAACTATGCATAAATTTAATTTCAATGAAAATAAAACTTTCGAAACAAAAATAAATCTTTTATGCATCTTTCTATGCATAAAATCAATATTGATAAGAATAACTCTTTTGAATTAAAAATAAAATTCTTTATGCATCTTTCTATGCATAAAATCAAAATTGATGAAAATAACTCTTTTGAATTTAAAAAAAATTCTTTATGCATATTTCTATGCATAAAATCAAAATTGATAAGAATAACTCTTTTGGAATAAAATTAAATTTCTTTATGCATCTATTTATGCATAAAATCAAAATTGATGAAAATAACTCTTTTGAATTAAAAATAAAATTCTTTATGCATCTTTCTATGCATAAAATCAAAATTGATAAGAATAACTCTTTTGGAATAAAAATAAAATTCTTTATGCATCTATTTATGTTTAAAATCAAAATTGATGAAAATAACTCTTTTAAAATAAAAGTAAAATTCTTTATGCATCTATTTATGCATAAAATCAAAATTGATGAGAATAACACTTTTGGATTAAAATAAATTCTTTATGCATCTTTCCATGCATAAATCCAATTTAGTAGGAATTACACGTTTAGAATAAAAGAATTTCTCTTATGCATCTAATTTATGCATAAAATCTATTTATGATGAAAATCACACTTTTAATATATAAAAAATATATTTTATGCATATGTTTATGCATACAAATCCTTTATGATGAAAATCACTCTTGTAATATAAAAGAATTTCTTTTATGCATCTATTTATGCATATAAATCATTTATGATGAAAATCACACTTTTAATATAAAAAATATCTTTTATGCATACAAATCATTTATGATGAAAATCACTCTTTTAATACTTCCTTCTATGCATGGAATTTAATTCTAAAGAAAGTAACACTTTTTTAATAAAATATTTGTAGTATGCATTTCTTATACCTAGGATGAAAATTAACACTTTAAGAATACATATACGATGGGAATTACTCTTTTTGAAAAAAAAATTAAAACTTATTTTTCCCAATTTTAGAAAATTTTGCCATAACCTCCTTTGTATGGCTGACCATTTTTCAGTTTTTAATTCTCTAAAATTAATTGGAAGTTCACCAAGAGTATTTAAATCATTCTAATGTAAACATTTTCTACTTATCAAAGTGAAACATTATGACAAACTTGATTTTATCCATTAATCATTCATCTAGGATAAAGAATGGTTGGATTTACTAAGAAGAGAGGGGAATGCCTTTTTCAATGAGGCATAACATCATATTCAATTTAGAGAAGACAAAAATCATAAAAAAAATCATAAAAATTAAGCATACATGGGAATTTATGTATTTCCTTACTTCCATTCATCAATTAACTTCAATAGCATTAAAAAGCCATTCCAATTAAGCTTCTCAAGCTTGAGAGGGGTTGAGAAGAGAGAAACATTGAGAAATTATGGAAAAAGATCAAGATTCGCACTTTACCTTACAAATTGCTTGATTCTTTGATCACGGTAGAGGCCCCCAACCAATCAATTGGTTTGGTATGCTGATGGAGCCACCAATGGAGATTAAAGGAGGGAAGCTCCAATTTCTTCAATTTGGAGAGAATTTTAGAGAATAGTAAAAATTATTATTATTTCAGCATAATTCTAGCATAGTATAATTCTCTTTTTTTTTTACAAAGGGCTCAGGTTCTATTTATAGCAGAGGGAGGCTCTAACCAAGGCCAACTGATTTCTAAAATTTTCTAGATTCAGTTTGGTTGAATTTGGACCAGATTTGGACCTAGTTTGGTTCCTTTTTGATTCGGTTTGATCCAAGAGAGAGGAGAGATAAATATATCACATTATTTTTGAGTTTAAAACTTATTCAAGCATGTGAAGTAGGCGCCTCCTTGAAGGAACTCCTCTTCCTTACACATGTGTCAATGGAATCATTATACCCAAAATATCTCATTTTTTTAGTAATACTCATAGTTTTTTACTAATAACCCTTTGTCCATAGTCAACAATTCATCTCATGTGAGCATTTACTCATTTTTGGGTATTTTTCTTTTACAAATTGGATTTATCTCCTCCCCACACATGGATTGATCTTATTGGCCCATAGGAACCTTAATTTAAAATTTTGAAAAAATCTTGGCCCTCAAGATAAGGCCTCTTGAACAGATTATACTTGATTTCTAATGCACCTTTTGAAAATCTTTTTGAACTTCTGTTTTGGGAGAACTTATTTTAATAAGAAGAGATATTTTTCCATCCAAAAATATTTAAAAACTGAATTACTACTCTCTAGAAGATTTTCTCTCTCTAGGCAAAAACTGGTAGAAAGAAGATCTTTTATATTTTTGAAGAGGGATTTGACTACAGGGGAAGATACTAGACATCCTGAGAGGCTGGGGAGGAATCTTACAAATGTGATTTTGCCTGGTTTTTCTCTCAGATTCCTACTAGTTCAGGTATCTTCCCACTAATTGTTTGGATTTTGATTCAATAGAGAGGTAGAGCTAGTATCAAGCTATCTATTAATGCCTATAATGCTTAATGAAACGTAACTAATTGATATTAAATTGTTAATTAAGCTAAGGTACAAACTTGATGAAAAAAGAACAAGAATTCAAAGATTTGCATAAATGTCAAAGGCAATGTTTGAGCACTTACTTGCTTCTCCCGTGCGCTTGGTGAAGATCTCAATGCTCGATTATCAACCTTAAATGCTCCATAGAATCACCACCAACAAATAAAAACAAGCTTAAAATCAAGCAACGAACCGGGCCAAACAAGAACTCTAGCAAATGAACAAAGTGGAGGACCCTAAGCTAAATGAATTCCCTGGCAACGGCTCCAAAGATGTTAAACCGAACATACTACTTGCACAAAAGAGAGAGAGAGAGAGAGAGAGAGAGAGAGAGAGAGAGAAGAGAAGAGAGACAATACGCAAGGGTCGAGTCCGAAGAGTTACACTTAACAACCCCTAATGAGGGTTAACTCCTCGATGTGAAGCCGCTAGGGACTCACTCTAGCTCTACTTGTGTCACACCCAAGTATAGATTCAATGGTTAGGTAGAGAGTAATACGGAGGGAGCTATGGAAAGATTAACCTTCACTTCATGCCACATGCATGCAAGAGGGACTTAGTGGAGAGCAAAGAAAAGGGAGAGAAGGAGAGAAGCTAGAGCATCATCATCCCTACACAAGCACAAACCGACAATGAAGCATGCAAGCAAGTAAACACAAGCAAGTATACATCCACAAGCTTAAATGAGAGAGAGAGAGAGAGAGAGAGAGAGAGAGAAGAGGCAAAACTCAAATGAGTCTAATGTTATTTTTCCTTTTCATATTTCATAAATGTCTTATATACAAGAGCTCATAGTTTACAATGGACGGCCGCCCATTTATAATTTGGGGCCAAAAACTAGTCGTCCTAGCTCTATGTACAACTATTCCTCCTCATGACCCACATTACATAAGCCGTAAGCTCGATCATCCCATGTCTCCTTACATTAAGAGTTTAGCACGGTTACAAAAGAGAATGGCGCGGGCGTGGTAGAACTGCCATGGCCGTGGAAAACAGAATAAATTAATTGAATTTTCTTATTACCATCTTAGTCAATATGAAACGGTAGCCTTTCTTCTCACAGATTATCTACTTATTCATTTTTCCAATTTTGTGGGAATTAAACAAAGGATTAAGGAGAACCCTTATTTAATTATAAAGATTCTATATGCATCTAAATATGCGTAAAATCCAATTCTGATGAAAGTCACACTTTTATCATCATAAAAATCATTTATGTTGAAAATCACTCTTTTATCATGAAAGAATTTCTTTTATGCATATGTTTATGCATATAAATCATTTATAATGAAAAACACTCTTTTAATATAAAAAATATCTTTTATGCATATGTTTATGCATAAAAATCATTTATGATAAAAATTAGACTTTTAATATAAAAAAAATATCTTTTATGCATATGTTTATGTATAAAAATCATTTATGATGAAAATCACACTTTTAATAAAAAATATCTTTTACGCATATGTTTATGCATAAAAATCATTTATGATGAAAATCACACTTTTAATATATAAAAAATCTTTTATGCATAAAAATCATTTATGATGAAAATCACACTTTTAATATAAAAAATATCTTTTATGCATATGTTTATGCATAAAAATCATTTATGATGAAAATCACACTTTTAATATAAAAAATATCTTTTATGCATATGTTTATGCATAAAAATCATTTATGATAAAAATCACACTTTTAATATAAAAAATATCTTTTATGCATATGTTTATGCATAAAACGCATTTATGATGAAAATCACACTTTTAATATAAAAAAACATCTTTTATGCATATGTTTATGCATAAAAATCATTTATGGTAAAAGTCACACTTTTAATATAAAAAAATATCTTTTATGCATAAAAATCATTTATGATAAAAGTAACACTTTTATAGTAAAAAAAATATTCTTTTATGCATACTTTTTTGCATAGAAATCAATAATGATAAAAGTAACACTTTTATAATAAAAACAATATTCTTTTATGCATAAAAATCAATAATGATAAAAGTAACACTTTTATAATAAAAAAATATTCTTTTATGCATACATTTATGCATAAAAATCAATAATGATAAAAGTAACACTTTTATAATAAAAAAATATTCTTTTATGCATAGAATTCAATAATGATAAAAGTAACACTTTTATAACAAAAAAAAAGTTCTTTTATGCATCCATTTATGCATAAAAATCAATAATGAAAAAAGTAACACTTTCATAAATAAAAAAATTTATCAATAAGTATCTTTCATAGAATTTAATTCTATGGAAAATAATTCTTTTATAAAAATTAATCAATATGCATCTTTCTATGCATGAATGAAAATGACACTTTTAGAATACTCTAACGATGGGGATTACTCTTTTTGATTAATAAAAGATGAAATTTATTTCAAAAATTTTCAGTAAATTTTGCCATAACCTCCTTTGTATGGCTGACCATTTTTCAATTTTTAACTCACTAAAATTAATTAGAAGTTCACCAAGAGTATTTAAATCATTCTAGTGTAAACATTTTCTACTTATTTAAGAGAACATTATAAAAAAATTGATTTTATCCAATAATCAATCATCTAGGATAAAGAATGGTTGGATTTACTAAAGAAGGGAGGGGAATGCCTTTTTTCAATGAGGCATAACATCATTTCATTTTAGAGAAGACAAAAATCATAAAAAAACCATAAAAGAAATAGAAAAGAGAAGAATCTCCAACTTACATGGATAATTTGAGAGATTTCCTTTGGCTTAATGGTTTGAGGGTTCTACTCTTGTTTGAAACAAGAGTGGGCACCAATCTTTTAGAAGAGGGAAGGTCAAAAACTAATGAATTATGAGTAAAATTCACTGTTTTTGGCACTTGGGAGAGGAAGGGTAACAGTGCAAAACACTATTAAGTTTCAACAAAGGGGAAGGCTTCTATTTATAGGAAAAAGTGAGCTTCTAACCAAGCCAACTAATTCTATAATTTTCCAGATTAGTTTGGTCAATTTTTGACCATTTTTGGGTCAGTTTTGCTCACTTTTTGGATCTAGTTGAAACAGGAGAGAGGAGAGATAAAAATATCTCATTATTTGGGAGTTTAAAACTCATTCAAGCATGTGAAATAGGTGCCTCCTTCATGAGGGAAATTCCCCCATACTGAGGTGTCAAAAATGTATCATTTCATCTAAATATCTCTCTTTTTTAACTATTAACCTTGTCCTTAGTCAACTCTTCATCTTATGTAAGTATTTACTCATTTTTTGGGGGATTCTCCTTTTATTCTTCTATTATCTCCTTCCTACATTTGGATGAATCTTATTGGTCCATAGGAACCTTAATTTAAAATTTCAAAAAAATCTTGACCCTCAGGATAATGCCTCTTGAACAGATTATACTTAATTTCTAATGCACCTTATGAAAATATTTTTGAACTTCTATTTCAAGGAAACTTATTTTAATAAGATGAGAAATTTTTCCATCTAAAAAAATTTAAAATCTGAATACTCTCTTTGTAGAATATTTTCTCTCTCTAGGCCAAAACTGGTAGAAATAAGATCTTTTATATTTGTGAAGAGGGATTTGATTACAGGGGAAGATGCTGGACATCTTGAGAGGCTGGGGAAGAATCTTACATTCTCTCCCACTTGAAAAACGCAAGATGCCCTCATCTCGCAAACTGGGGGTAATCCCGCAACAACAGATCGACTTCATTCTCCCAGGTGGCATCTTCAAAAGGATAGAACTTCCATTTTACCAATAATTCTCTGAGAATTCTGTTCCTAAGAATCTTTTCTCGAACATTAAGAATTTCTTTAGGTTGGAGATCTATCTGCCCTTGGGTTGAAGAGGTTAGGATTTCATCTCATCAAGTACATGATTTGGGCTTGGCACATATTTCTTTAGTAGAAGGCTTACATAAAATACATTATGAATTTTGAGATGAGGAGGCAGAAGAAGTTCGTAGGCTAAGTCACCTACTTTCTTTGTAATTAGATATGGTCCACAATATCTGGGGATAACTTTTTGTACTTCCCAAGAGATAGAGAACTTCTTTTGAACCATACTCTAATGAAGACCATATCTGCTTCTTCAAACTTTCTGTCTGTCCTCTTCTTATTTGCATACTGCTTTTGTCGATCCTGGGCAGCTTTAATATCTTTATGAATGGATTGCATCTGTTGCTCCACGTCATGAAGCATCTGTCTGGACATCTCGACCCTAATCAATGGGTCAGACCAAGTTAATGGAGTTAAGCAATCTTGTCCATACAGAGCTTTAAAAGGGCTCATCTCGATACTTCGATGATAAGAAGCATTGTAGGCGAACTCGACTAGGTGCAGATAGCTTAGCCATTTCTTGGGTTCCCTGCCACCACAGCATGACCGAAGTATATCTTCAATTACTTGGTTTACCCTTTCAGTTTGACCATCGGTCTCAGGGTGATAAGCTATGCTGAGATCCAAGAAAGTTCCTACTGCTTCGAAAAATGCACTCGAGAACCTTGAAGTAAACTTGGGACCTCGATCACTTACTATTCTCCTGGGTAGGCCATGCAATGTGAAGATTTCTTTGAGAAACACTCTGGCCACATCCACTATAGTGTAGGTTTCTTTTACTGGGATCAGATGGGAAGTTAGTCTACCACAAAAATGGAGTTGTAACCTGATTGCACTCAAGGTAATCCAGTAAAAAAGTCCATATTGATACATTCCCACTTCATCTGCCAATGGATGTAACTTCCCAGGCATTTTTACTCTTTCAGCTTTGACTTTCTGGCATAGCAGACACACATTGACGTACATGATTTAGTACATCCTTTTTCAAACCAGGCCAAAAGAAGCTTTTCTTTACAGACATGTAGGTTTTGATGAAACCTGGATGTCCTGCTATAAGGCTATCATGGGCTTCATTCAGAATTTGATGAAGACATCCAGGTTTGATGATGAAACCTGGATGTCCTGCTATAAGGCTGTCATGGGCTTCATTCAGAATTTGATCCTTGGTTCCCTCATCATTGGGAATGTACATAGCCTACGATTATAATACATAATGCCATCATCAAGGCTGTACCCTTGAACTCTGTTCAGCTCCTATGGAGTTTTGCTTTCCTGCATAAGTAGGGTAGCAATAGGGCCAAAGAATCTATCCTGCATGATCTTCTCTCTTGCTTCAATAATCAAAGGATTTGATACTATAGTAATTGCAAGCAAGGAGGCTTTTCTGCTGAGGGCATCTGCTACCACATTTTCTTTGCCTTGGCGGTACTTGATTTCAAAATCAAATTCCTGCAAGGTCTGCATTCACCTTCTTTGGCACATGTTGAGATCCTTTTGAGTAAATATCCACTTTAAGCTCTGATGATCTGTCATCAAAGTGAATCTTTTTCCCAGTAGGTAATGTCTCCATAACTTTAAGGCATAGACTAATGAAAGTAATTCCAGGTCATGGACAACATAATTCCTCTCATGCGTTCTGAGCTTTCGGGATTCATAGGCCACTGCATGACCTTCTTGCACATGAGTGCACCTCCCAGGGCAAAACCACTTGCATCCGTTACTACCTCAAAGGGTAGAGAGAATTCTGGCAGCTTCAGAACAGGATTGGTTACCAAGGCAGTCTTCAGCTTATGAAAAGCACTCTGGCACCTGGCAGACCATTGAAATGGGGTATTCTTTTTGAGAAGGTTAGTCAGGGGGGAAGCTATGAGAGCATACTTTGGTATAAAAATCCTATATCAACGAGTCAATCCCAAGAATCCTCTGACTTCTTTCATTGTCTTTGGTTCACGCCAATCTATGACTGCTTGGAGTTTTGCGGAATCGGGAGAAATTCCATCTTTGGATAGCAGAAAGCCCAAGTATTCAACATGGTCGGTAGAGAAAGTGCATTTTGCTCTTTTTTGCAAAGAGTTGGTGCTTCCTTAGAATCTCAAGGACTTTTCGGACATGAGTCTCATGGTCAGCTGCATTCTTTCTTTGAGTAAATTAGAATGTCATCAAAGAAAACTAGAATGTCAGCTTAATTTTTGTGGAGCCAATCCATTCCAAGGATCCCGTCAAAAACTCCCAGAGGTAAGACTTTGAACTGACAGTCCGTTACATTACCATCTAGATTGAACTGGATAAGATCTCTCTCATGGTGGTGAGTGAAAATAGTCTTCCCACTAGCTAATTCAACTTGCATAGGTTTCCTTGATTTATGTTCTAAGACTAGCTTACGCAAGCATCCAGGGGAATTGAATGAATGAGAACTTCCTGAATCAATCAAAAGCTTAAAAGGCTTACCCTGATATTCTACTTGAGTATGGATGACTGAGAAGTGATGGTTAGGTCCTTGGTTTTCAATTGCAGCAAAGATCTGCCCTCTTTCCTCTTCTACTACATCTGAAATTGTGACTGCTCTGGCTGGTGCAGTCTGAGGTGGAACTCTTTCTGTTTGGTTGCCCCAGTTCTAGGAAGGAGTTCTGAGGTTACTCTGGAGAGAGGTAGATGGTTGAGTTGGAGTTCTTCTGGGGTTTCCCTGGCTTGGGCGAGATGGACCCTGATTAGACTGGTATGAAGGGGTTGGTGTCCAAACTCGGGGTCCTTGACTTCCTTGTCCCCTTGACATGGCAGGAGTCGAAAAGTTTTTCAATTGGTGACCACAACCTTGGCATCCAAAACATCGATTTTCACTTCTGAGCTCATCCCTCTAATTTCTTGAAAGAGGTGGGGTTCTTGAGAAAGTATTCTGGGGGAAGGGTGTCTTCCTAGTGATATTCCTCGATGGTTTTGCTCTCCTGCTTTAGCTGTAAGAATTTGTTCATTTTGGTTTCCAAAAATCCAGGGGGACAAAATCTCTTTCTTAAATAGGTTCTTAGTAGGTCGTTCCAGGACTGAGTATTTCTGTCCAGACGGTTGGTGTCACAGTGGTTCCTCCATGCTACCCTTACTATTTCCATTATTTTCAGTCAGGCAAGAGCCATTTTGCTCCGCTCATTGTAGCCTGTGATGTCAAAATATTCTTCCATGTCTTCCACCCATTTCTCCATAGCCTCGCCTAGGTTCTCCCCTTCTTTGTGAAGGGTCCCGGCTAAGTCCTATGAAGAGCCTTGCGAACATCAGGGTCAAGCTCGTTATCTTCAGAGAGAGGGTCTAGCTGACGGCCATGGTTTCCTCGTCTCATGATTCTACCAAAAATTTATATATTATTGATTTTTTTTTTGATATCATCCACGAGATTCTAAGACATAAGAAGATCGGAAAACAATTTCTTAAACAAGACAATGATCTTATTGGAGATCTATGACATATGTCCAATAACAGATTTTTCTTTATCAGATCGTCCATAAACAATCACTTATACAACAGGGAATTTTTATCTGAAAAACATTTCTATATTTATATAAAGTTGCAATATATACATAGAGTAGCTCGGCTCTAGAATCACCGCCTCAGTCATAATCACATAAAGAAGCGAAACTGTGAAGAAGACATGCCATGGTACACACGACTCATTACACAAAGAGGTACTGTAATTCTATTTCTCGGGATAGAGCGGCTAAGAAGTCTAAAAAATTGGCATGAAGTTGTGAAGTTCCTGGGTGAATGATCAAAGAGTTGAACATGCTGAACAAGCCCTAGTCTTATCAGAATCTTGGCCAAGGAAATATTTTGCGTGAGCCTTTGACGCTGACTGGTACTGATATTAATACACCGTCCTCCATTGAACCACATATAGCGACGTCACTCAAGAGGATCACGAAAGTAAAGATTCTCAAAATGGCAAGCGAGTCTCACTTTGCTCATTCGGGTGGTAGCAGAGTTGATCAGGTGATCAAATGCAAAAGCTATCATGTCTTGACTCTAAGAGAGTCGAGGAATTCCAAATAGGTTCAGGGTGTCCATCTATAAATTTCCAATTCAATTTAAAAGTTTTCAATTTTTGAAGTTCATTCACATAGTATTAACAAGTGAAAAACATTTCTTTCCCAGATTTCTATTAGAAATTTAGGCAATTTCTGCTCTGATACCAACTGTGAGATCCCTCTGCTCCCTCCGTGCACCGAACTCCTGGTAGCTAACAGTCGAAGCAGCCCCCTCATGCGCGCGGGGTAGGGTTTCTCACTCGGGGCCTTGCCTACGAATGTCCGGGCACGAGACTAGGCTAGTGGTCACTCCGAAAAAGGAAACCGGGAAAATTTTCCATGCCTGGAAAGCGGGGACGATTCCACCTTTTTGAATTTTCTTAACGAATTTTTTTCTAACGAGATCAATTCTAAACTATCCTTCACCTAAATAAACGAGATAGAAGGAAACTATCACTGATATAATTTGATCATCTGAGTAATTTCAATGTTTTTTTCCTAATCAAGATCAGGCATAGCCATTGATTCACTCAATTGAGAAATTTATCATGAAATTAACTAACTACTCGAATCCTAATGTAATCCTAAGATTTTTTAGTTTGATTATTAAAACTCCACTGATTCTAGCCATCCGGCCCATGCCACTGGAATCGGTAGATCCAAACAAATACTCACCCACCCATAATTAAAATGTCTTTCTTAACTTTAGCTTTAGAAAACAGATACGCACATAATCCATTGACAAAACAGATATGATCATAGATTTCATAACTCAAAATTTCCATTCAATCCCTTGTTTCACAAAAACAGTACCACTCTGGACTCTCCGTTGGGACCAGCTCGTCAGCCAACGAGATCCAGTAATAACAGATTATAATAATCATTTCATCAACATACATATATATAAATCTTCCTCGACATATGTATGGGTGTCCTAAGCACTGCGAGCCCGTGTATCGCCTCGTCAGAACCCTCCAGGGTCCTCCTTAGGTGTCCTGGTACTTCACTCAGGGACCGCTTCGTCGGCCCTCGCCCATCGTACCGGAAGCACACCATTTTTCACCATACCCAGGCTGGTCAAGACCTGGGTAGGTTTTTGCCGCGTGAGCTGTCTCTCGAACACTCCCGCCAGCTGTTGCAACCGAACTTCCCTTAGATAAACATATATGCCAAATGCTCCCTCCATTCTGGCGTAAGACAGTCCTTTAAGAAAACAGGGTTTCTATGCAAGTTTTCAGTTTTGATTTTGTTTGAAAACCATGAATAAATCTTAAAATGTATCTCAATACTTCTAGATCCAGGTTTGAATTCTAAACAGAATTCCTCGAATTATGTTAACTTGATCCTTAGATCAAAATCAAAAGTCTTAACTTAGTTTCACATTCGGTGGGGGATTTGAGTGCATTTTTCCTGAACTGGGCACATCATCATTGATCGAAACTGACGAAAGAATTAGACTTTAGTCAAAAGTCTGAATTAGAGTTGGGTCTCAAAAGGTTCTTCCTAAACTATCTTTCTTGAAAGGTACTATTTTAATATCTCTTTTTCTAAATTTCGTTCGACGAATATTTGCTTACAGATTTCTAAAACATGAATTTCTTAGGAGGAATAAAATAATCATTTATCTCGATCTCCGACTTTGATAGTTTAATTGAATTTTTCCTTGTTTAGTTATAAAGATTCTATATGCATCTAATTATGCATAAAATCCAATTCTGATGAAACTCAAACTTTTATCATCATAAAAATCATTTATGTTGAAAATCACTCTTTTATCATGAAAGAATTTCTTTTATGCATATGTTTATGCATATAAATCATTTATGATGAAAATCACTCTTTTAATATAAAAAAATATATTTTATGCATATGTTTATGCATAAAAATCATTTATGATGAAAATCACATTTTTAACATAAAAAAAATATCTTTTATGCATAAAAATCATTTATGATGAAAATCACACTTTTAATAAAAAATATCTTTCATGCATATGTTTATGTATAAAAATCATTTATGATGAAAATCACACTTTTAATATAAAAAAATATCTTTTATACATATGTTTATGCATAAAAATCATTTATGATGAAAATCACACTTTTAATATAAAAAAATATCTTTTATGCATATGTTTATGCATAAAAATCATTTATGATGAAAATCACACTTTTAATATAAAAAAAGTATCTTTTATGCATATGTTTATGCATAAAAATCATTTATGATGAAAATCACACTTTTAATATAAAAAATATCTTTTATGCATAAAAAATTTTTATGATGAAAATCACACTTTTAATATAAAAACAATATCTTTTATGCATATGTTTATGCATAAAAATCATTTATGATAAAAGTAACGCTTTTATAATAAAAAATATTCTTTTATGCATACTTTTATGCATAGAAATCAATAATGATAAAAGTAACACTTTTATAATTAAAAAAAATTCTTTTATGCATAAAAATTAATAATGATAAAAGTAACACTTTTATAATAAAAAAAAATATTCTTTTATGCATACTTTTATGCATAGAAATCAATAATGATAAAAATAATACTTTTATATTTAAAAATATATTCTTTTATGCATACTTTTATGCATAGAATTCAATAATGATAAAAGTAACACTTTTATATAAAAAATTTCTTTTATGCACCCTTTTATGCATAAAAATCAATAATGAAGATTCATTATAAAAAACATTATCAATAAGTATCTTTCATAGAATTTAATTCTATTAAAAATCATTCTTTTATAAAAATTAATTAATATGCATCTTTCTATGCATGAATGAAAATGACATTTTTAGAGACTCGTACGATAGGGATTACTCTTTTTTATTAATATGCATCTTTCTATGCATGAATGAAAATGACATTTTTTAGAATACTCTTATAATAGGGATTACTCTTTTTTATTAATAAAAGATAAAATTTATTTCATAAATTTTTCGTAAATTTCACCATAACCTCCTTTGTATGGCTGACCATTTTTCAAATTTTAACTCACTAAAATTAATTAGAAGTTTACCAAGAGTATTTAAATCATTCTAGTGTAAATATTTTCTACTTATTTAAGAGAACATTATGAAAAACTTGATTTTATCCAATAATCAATCATCTAGGATAAAGAATGGTTGGATTTACTAAAGAAGAGAGGGGAATGCCTTTTTTCAATGAGGCATAACATCATTTCGTTTAGAGAAGACAAAAATCATAAAAAACCATAAAAGAAATAGAAAAGAGAAGAATCTCCAACTTACATGGATAATTTGAGAGCTTTCCTTTGGCTTGATGGTTTGAGGGTTCTACTCTTGTTTGAAACAAGAGTGGCCACCAAAATCTTTTAGAAGAGGGAAGGTCAAGAACTAATGAATTAAAATATCACTACTTTTGGCACTTGGGAGAGGCAGGGTAACAGTGCAAAACACTATTGAGTTTCAACAAAGGTGAACGCTTCTATTTATAGGAAAAAGTGAGCTTCTAACCAAGACAACTGATTCTAGAATTTTCCAGATCAGTTTGGTCAAATTTTGACCATTTTTGGGTTAGTTTTGCTCACTTTTTGGATCTAGTTGAAACAGGAGAGAGGAAAGATAAAAATATCTCATTATTTGGGAGTTTAAAACTCATTCAAGCATGTGAAATAGGTGCCTCCTTCATGAGGGGAATTCCCCCATACACCGAGGTGTCAAAAATGCATCATTTCATCTAAATATCTCTCTTTTTTAACTATTAACCTTGTCCTTAGTCAACTCTTCATCTTATGTGAGTATTTACTCATCTTTGGGGGGTTTTTCTTTTATTCTTCTATTTATCTCCTTCCTACATTTGGATGAATCTTATTGGTCCATAGGAACCTTAATTTAAAATTTCAAAAAGATCTTGACCCTCAGGATAATGCCTCTTAAATAGATTATACTTAATTTCTAATGCACCTTCTGAAAATATTTTTGAACTTCTATTTTAGGGGAACTTATTTTAATAAGATGAGAAATTTTTCCATCTAAAAATATTTAAAATCTGAATACTCTCTCTCTAGAATATTTTCTCTCTCTAGGCCAAAACTGGTAGAAACAAGATCTTTTATCATTCTGAAGAGAAATTTGATTACAGGGAAAGATGCTGGACATCTTGAGAGGCTGGGGAGGAATCTTACAATGTATAAGCTTTGGCATAGCTTGCAAGGGTCTTGCATAAGCTTTTGTATGTATGCATTACTAATCTTTTCCTCGCCCTTTTGTTGGTTTTTTAGGTCCTCTAATCCTCTCTTTCAACATCACAAAAAAGAGGTAATTATAAATTTTTTCATATCTTTCCTCTCTTTCCTCTATTATTATTGCACCCTTGGGTGCTGGGGATTTGTTTTGTAGGTTTGCGCATAAGCTTTATGCATAATGCTTTATGAATAATACTCATGCATGCTTTATGCATAAGGCCTCATGCATAGCTTTATGCATAAGCCTTATGCATAAGCCTCATGCATAGCTTTATGCATAAGCCTTATCCATAGCTTTATGCATAAGCTTTATGCATAAGGCCTCATGCTTAAGGCCTTATGCATAGTGCTTTATGCATAAGGTCTCATGCATAGTTTTATGCTTAAGGCCTCATGTTTAAGGCCTTATGCATAGTGTTTTATGCATAAGCCTTATGCTTAAGACCTCATGCATAGCTTTATGCATAAGGCTTCATGCATAAAGCTTTATATATAGAGCTTAATCTATGCATTAATCTCTATGCATAGATTAATTCATAGATTAAGCTTAATGCATAAATCTTAATCTATGTATAGATTAATGCATAGATTAAGCTCAATGCATAAATCTTACTCTATGCATAGAGCTCTATGCTCAGATTAAGCTCTATGCATAGAGCGTAATGTATACATTAGGCTCTATGCATAGAGCTTAATGCATGCATCAAACTCTATGCATAGAGCTTACTCTATGCATTAAAGCTTAAGCTAGATGCATGCATGCTTAAGCCTAAGCTAATCTTAAACCCCAGCAGCAACCAAGGGTGCAATAATAGATAGATGAAAAGAATAAATGATTAGAGGGCTTACCTCTTTTTGGAGAGTATAAGAGAACCTACAAAACCAAAGATTAAACAAAGTAATTAGTAATACAAAGCTCTAAAAGCTTAATGCATAGATACAAAACCCTAAAGCTCTAAAAGCTTAATGCATATCTATGCATTAAGCTGTAAAAGCTTAATGCATAGATACAAAACCCTAAAGAATACACACAAAAGAGAGCTTAACTCTATATTGTCTAGCTAAAAGAGATGATTAGTGCAAGACCTACGTGCAACATAAAAAGGTAAAAGAGTGATTAGCAACACATTTAATGAACGTTACCTACCAAACATAAGAAATATACAAAAGACCAATACACATTAAGAATATGCACAAAAAGAAGAAGGAGAAGAAGCAAAAGGAGAAGGTTAGTACTCTATGCATTAATCGTAATCTCATTATTTTTCTTATTAATCATTAAGTTAAGCATAATAGAAGCAAAACCTAATCATTAGGTCACACCGTCACTTGTAGAGTGATGGATAAGAAAAGAAAGAGGAATAGCAAGGAAAGGGGAAGAGGAAGAAGAAGAAGAAACCTAAACTAATGCATTAGAATAAAACAAAAGAGAAAAATACCTTTAAGAGCTTACACCATAGCCATTTGGTGATGAAGAGAAAGAGTCTCATGAAGAGGAAGGAGAAGGGGAAGAGGAAGAGTAATATAAAGAGTACAAATGCATGTGAGGGGACCTAAATTGATGGAAGGGAGGAGTCAGTGTAGGAACTCAAGGAAAGGAATGGAGGGAATTTTTTGGGAAAGAGAAAGATAGGCGTAAGTGCCGTAGGTTCAAAAAGTTAATTTTCTCAATGTCTCTATGAGCGTTGCTAAAACCGATACCTAGTGGCATGTATATCAACACTCATAGCAACGTTTGTAGTGACGCTAGGTAAATTCCTGAGAGCAAACCTATGCATATACCATTGACATTGCTAGACTTAATGCATGTATTCATATTTAGTTTTTTAACAGCAGACTTTTTGTGCTCGGTATATATTTCTTCTACTAGTTTGGATAGTGATGTGTCACTATTAATTGGATATCCAGAGTGTGCGAGAAGAATCCCTTGTTCATGTGCAAGATGCAAGAATGTTTGTGTACGTGAATGTCGACTGACATTAGAGCATATTAGAAAATGGGGATCATTTGAACCAATGCCAGCCAACTTGATGATGCAAGCCAATTCCTTGGTTTAGTATACAAACTTATGAGATGAAATGTAAACTCATGGTTTGCTATATGTAATGTTGAGTGTCATTTTTAAATATGGTTCATTAAGATGAGGAAGAAATGGACATTTGTGCACAAGTACTAAACAATATGCCTCATTATTATGTCATTGGAGAAAACTTGAGAAAGGAGTTTAAGCGTTGTAAGAAGCGTCTTCGAACGTGACATGCATGTAAGCTGGAAGACACCTTAGATGATGGTAATAGAGAATCATGCCCCGGTCAGATGTGTTGAAAGAGGGAGAGAGACGAGACAAGAGACACCAGATACGCTCCACAAGAATGAATCATATTAGTCACAAATCACATATATATAGGCAAGACCTAGAGTGAGTTAGGGCTGGCTATATATAGATCCAACACCCCCACTCAAATAAAGGTCTCCAGCTGTGAGTAAAAAACCTTGGGAGCACAAAGGAAAAACCCGAGCTCCTACATATAAATGTACAATGCCACCTTAAAGTCCATGTGCAATGTGCTTCTATATACGAAGTACAAAGAATAAATGTGCATGATGTGAAGTAATGTGTGAAGTGTCCTAAAGTCTATAGGCTATGTACAAGTCTAGACAAAATTGACATGACGTGAGATGTGCTAATCTCCAAAAAGAAAAGCCGTCTCACAACTCCAAGTTCTGATCACAAAAGTGTAAACCTAGCTTCATAGAGTCCTTTGATGAGAATTTCTTTAATCATTTGATCAGTTGGACAATGTTCTACCATTATTGCTCCTTTCCTTACTTCATGTCGAACACAGTGATAACGAAGTGCAATATGCTTGGACTTTCTATGTTGCACGTAGTCCTTGGCTAGACTAATAGCACTTTGGTTGTCACATCTAAGAGGAGTTCTTGAGGAAGGAGAATGACCAATATCAGCAAGCAATTGTGAAGCCAAACTAATTCACAAGCTACTAAAGATGCAGCTACATATTCAGACTCTGTAGTAGAAACTGTAATACAGCGTTGTTTCTTGCTAGCCCAAGATACCAAACAACCATTGATAAAGAGGAAATTACCATTGGTGGATTACATGGACAAGTTAGAGCTTGCCCAATCAGCATCTAAATAACCCAAAAGATTAAGAGAAGTTAATGAAGATATGTCTTCTTGATGGCGATATACAAGTCCAAAATCTACAGTGCCCTTCAAGCACTTCAAAACACGTTTAGCTTGAGAGACCAATGTCTTGTAGATGGAGAGGACAAGTATTGTCCTAACAGATTTGCTGTAAACAGAATATCAGGACAAGTGCTCATGCCCACAAATTGAAGACAACCAACAAGATTAGCATAGGGTTGATTTAAAGCTAATGATTCAGCCTCAATATTTGCAGAAGTACTCCTAGTAGAGCTTGCAAGACAAGGAGTGTTTGCCGAATGTGCAGTAGTCAATTCAAACTTTTGAACAATATCTTGGATAAACTTTTTTTGACGAAGAAGCAAAATACCATTGTGACAATACCTTTAAACTTGAATACCAAGGCATGAATGGATGTCGCCAAGATCCACCATATTAAAGGCTAAGGATAAAACCTTTTTTACTTGTTGCATGAAAGATAGATTATTAGATACAAGTATAGTGTCATTAACGTAAAGGGCCAATATCACAAAATGGTTATCCACATTGCGCTTGATATAAAGATTTGGATCAGAGAAGCAAGAAACAAACCCCTGAGATGTGAGAAATTGATCAATCTTGATGTACCATGATCATGAAGCTTGTTTTAGTCCATACAAAGCACGGTGGAGTTGGCATACAAGATGATCCTTTCTGGGAATTGTAAATCCTTCAGGTTGCTCCATATATATTTCCTCCTTTAAGTTTCCATTAAGAAAAGCCGTCTTAACATCCATTTGATATATTTCCAAATCAAACTGAGTTGCAAAAGCTAGTAGTAACTCGAATGCTTGTACTACGAACTACGGGGGTGAAAAAGTGTCATGATAGTCAATCCTTGCAATTTGTGAGTATCCCTTTGCAACTAAACGAGCTTTGAATTTGTCAAAGGATCCATCTGCCTTTGTTTTAGTCTTTTAAACCCACTTACATTTGGTAGGAGTACGATCAGAAGGTAGATTGGTAAGAACCCATGTACCTTTCGAGATCAAAGACTCATATTCAACTTCCATGGCTTCATTCCATTATTCCTTTTGTGGAGAGGACATAGCTTCTGCATAAGTTAAAGTATCTTCACAAAGCCAATACGTGATTAAAGGTTTCAAGATCATCATCATATACATGATTTGCACCGTGCTCAAGTTCAATAGGAAGATCAAGATATCAAGATCTGAAGCAGTCTCCTTTGAAACCGTAGGATGAACATCAATAGACTTGTCTCCAATATCCATTCAAAGAGTATTATCATGCAAATCATTGTCCAAAAGTAGAAAACAAGTTCAATAGGAAGATCAACATAGATATCAAGTTCTGTAAAACAGTCTCCTTTGAAACCGTAGGATGAACATCAATAGACTTGTCTCCAATATCCATCAAAAGAGTGTTGTCATCATGCAAATCATTGTCCAAAAAAGAGTGTTGTCATGCAAATCATTGTCCAAAAGTAGAAAAGGAAAAGAAGTGAGTAATGTTTTTGTATCATCAGCATCATCTCTGGACCACGAACTCGAGACCACGAACCTCCCATCAATTGCTCATTGAATATAACATCTCGACTAACAATTGCCTTTTGAGAACTTGGATCCTAAAACTTGTAGCCCTTTGAATTGTCAGAATAAACAATAAAAATAACCTTCAAACCTGAAGGTTCTAGCTTGTGTCGTGTCTCTTTTGGGACATGAATATAAGCAATACACCCAAAGACTTTGAAATATGCAAGAGAAGGAGTTTGGCCTGTCCAAGTTGTGATTGGAATCTTACCAGAAGGTGCAGTAGTTGGAAGATGATTTTGAATAAAAACAGTTATCAATATTGCTTTTGCCCAAAAAGAGCGAGATAATCCAGAATGAATAAGAATGCTTTTTGTCACGTAGGCTGTAACGCCTGTGACGATGGTGGCTGACAGGATGGCCAGCCGGGGCTAACTGGATGGCCAAACGGGGCTTTAGCGCCAATGCCTCGGCCGGAGCGCTGAGGACGTGGCCATCCGGGGTTCAATGGGAGAGGATGCCCATGCGGAGTCATGGGCGGCCAGGCTAGTGTGGACGGCAGGGATGAGGGGAAATCCTCATTCTTCCTCTACGGCTGGGTGGTGAGCCAGAGGCCGTCCCCTCCTGTGGTTGCACCCGTAGCGGCGCTACGGGGATCTAACATTGGTATCAGAGCTTGGCGTCGGGATCGCGAGTGGCATGCAAAGCAGGCTGAGCCATTTAATGATTGGCTCTCAATCCAAATCGGGGGGATAATCTTATCCCAAGGGTCTTCATCATCTTCTACACAGCAAGAAGTCATGGACAGAAGAGGAAGTTGGCCATAGCTGGAAGGAAGGTTTCCTCCATTTTCTCTCTCTCTCTCTCTCTGAACATCGAGGTCACTGAGGGGACCAAGGAGGACCTCTTGGAATATGATGATGACGATTATGACCTATTGGACCCTGGTGACATCCTGAGAGAGACGGAGCTCTCTAGTGAACTTTTTAAATATCTTAATGTAAAACTGAACAATATGAATAAAGTCCAGGCTAACTTAGTCACGATGCTACATAGAGCATCTCCACACGGTTAGACGCACTGACAGCCGCCTGGGCTAGTACTCCGACTCCTCATGATAGACAAGCTCCTGCGGCACGGGTGAGTGTAGCCTTGCCAATGGTTGTAGGAGTACAGGCCGAGGTGCCTGCGGGGCCGTCCGTACAGACAGCTTGGTCGATATTGAAGGACTTGAAACCGCCTAATTTTGGTGGTGAGGAGAAGGAGAGAAACAAGGACTCGGTCAACATGTTTCTAGCAAAGTGGTCAGACTTGCACGCACTGCGACAGCAGCCTAGTCGGGTGGTGGAGCCCATATAGAGGCTAGTCTCTCATTAATCGGCAAAGCGTACAAGTGGTGGATGAGTTTAACAACTCATCCTGCCACTTGGACGGAGTTTGAAATGATGTTTTGAAAAGAGTTTTTGCCTCTTAAATGAGGCAGAGAGAAGCTGGGAGTTATGGGACAAGTGCTCGATGGAGAACAAATCCCTGACTCAGTACATCTCAAGCTATAGGGAGATAGTACTCAAGCTAAAGGGGATCGATGCGTTCCAGACATTGTGAGGCTTTAAAAGAGGCCTCAAAGATGATTACCTTGAGTACGTAGAGCCCTTACAGCCTAAAGACTTAGCAGAGGCAATTAAGTATGCACAAATATTTGATGACATCAAGCGTCGTACTGCACGTGGTGGTTCGAGCAGGGCCGAGGGTAGTGAGAAGAGGAGATCAGGTCGTCTTAAAAGAAAAGGGTTCTGCAGTGATAAGCAGGGGGATAGAATGGACCAGGGAGGACGGGGTGGTCATTGCTCAGAAAAACCATGACCATCCAGGAAGAAAAGAGACAACGAAGTCTAGAAAAAAGAGGGGTATATTAAAGTGCGAAAGGAAAATCGCTACTTTAATTGCAACAATGTAGGGCACATGAAGGCTGAGTGTCCAAAGCTTAAAGCCAGCACAAGCAGCAACGAGCCCAAAAGATATGGTAAGTCCTCTAGGCAGTTGCATACAGTGCAGAGACTCCCTCTCAGTTCCGCAGAGTTCAGAGAGGTGACAGTGTGTCATTGTGATGAGCATCATGCTTGTTCGGTGACACCAGTGATGTGGTAGCCTACTGTAGGTCCACATGACATGGTGTGTATGGCACCATAGGTGGCCGTAGAGTCACAATTTTTATCGAGCTAGCCACAACTTCTTGAACTACACGTTGTTAGTCAAGAAGTTAGGGTTGAGTGATCATGAGTATATTGTTGGCCTAGCCAACGGGTATGACAAAACGGTATGGAATACCGTAGTATTGGGGGTCCCATTATCTATGCAGGACTATGAGGCTCCGCTTGACTTTCAGGTCATGCACTTAGCCAGAGCAGAGGTATATCTAGGTAGGGAGTGGCTGTATGGTGTCGGAAATTCCGGGCACGGAATCACCTGCTTCTATTGCTGTCCACTCCAACAGCCTTAGAAACAAACACCACAAACGGTGGCACCACCAGCCATCGGCTGTCCTCGGCGGCTGGAACACTTCTCTCACGGTTCACCACACCACCCACACTAGAAAGACAGCACAAAACAGGGGCACCAACAACCAAAGTAAACACCCAGCAATTAAATTCTCAGTCAACACATCATACAAGCTTCTCCCGACACAGAAGCCTTACTCACACAATCATACAAACACTCTAGCCAGGATTTACTGCCAAGGGAATTTGACCGCAGCCACACTGCCTCTGGAATTACAACCTTGTGTCTGACGACCAAGCCTCTTCAACCACACGACCCATCAACACTCTGCGCACTGCACTCTCTCTCTTGACGGCAACCATACATGAAACGACCAGCCACCACCAGTAGCGTCCGTGGCTACGCCAACCACACCAAAAAGAACCCGGCCACTCTCTCTCTTCAGAGGGCACCACCAACACCTCTCTCTCTCTCTCTGTGCTGATCCTCTACCACAGGCAGCTTCTCTGCAGTGCTACTGGCCCCACTAGCCAAGCAGCAACACCTCTGTCCTTCTCTTCCAGGCGGCCCCCTCTCACACATTGGTCACCGCGCCAGCCAAAAAACCTACCCACAGCCAGCCTTACCTCTCCTTCTTCACGGTGATCCTCCACTTGTCGCAATAGCTCCTAGGCAACTCCCCAGCAGTCACCGTCTCTCTGCCCATCGCCAGCAGTCCACAGTTTGTCGCCAGCCTCACAGTCGTCAGCTTTGCACCTTTACCCAAACTTGCATCTGGTTCCTGTGCCGTCTACCAGTGCACTAGCTTCAAAGCGGCTTCCCCCTTGTTGTTGATGTCCCCTGGCTACCGTTACCAGCCACCACCTGTCATCATGTCCAGTAGCCCGCTCTTCGCTTGTCCACACCTCTGTCTCCTAGGTGACTTCCTCACAGTCACCTGCTGTGCAGCTCTACTCATCAGCCCCGCACGCTCATGTGCCAGCCTCCGCCATCATCTAGGCGACCTCCTCTGCAGCCGCCAACCTTCTACCATACCCGCAGCCATAGCCAGCCTTACCTCTCCTTCTTCACACTCCTTTTGCCTAGTCAGCCATAGCCACGCCTGTCATCTCTTCTCGGCTTCACTCAAGTCGCAAACTCAAGTCGCAACAGCTTCACGGCGGCTCCCCTTCACCTGCTGCTCTGCGCTTTCTTTGAAGAAGCCTCCCCTTCTACAAGGCGGCCACACACCCAAAAGGCGGCCTCTTCTCTCTTTCAGCAAAACCTTCAGCCCTCTGCCGGCTTCAGCTGCTGCAGCCAACCCATCTAGGTGGCTCTTCGCTCAGTCACCTGCGAGACTGCACCTAGTCACACACACAAAAAACCGGCCACTCTCCCTCCAAATTGGGCTCCCCAGCTTGTCTCTCCAACGAGAGGCAGCAGTGACCTCTCCCTGCAGGTGGTCTTCCCAAACACGCTCCACCCCCCGTCTTCTTTTCCATCTGCCAGCTCCAAAGGCGACTTCTCTCGCTAACATACCCAGCCTGTCATCGCGCCAACCGTCTGCAAACATTCTGGAAGAACCCACGTGGCCAATTTTGGCATCCTTGCTTTTTTATTTGATTCTCATGCACCACCTCCTTCCTACCATGAACATGTCCATCCAAACTTGACATTTCACACCATCTACAAGGCAACATTGGCCCCATGCTTCCACAAACCTTCGAATACGATCTTCCAGTGCCCATTGTACTTGGGACGCGTACACAACCAAAGCAACCAAACAGCTAATATCACCTCAGAGCAAACCACACGTCGGACAAACCTGCACAAGCCTATAGCCAAACCGTCCACCCTGTACACCCGCCAAGGCATTCCAGGGCAAAAACTCTCCACCTGCCATGCATTCCATATGTACACAAGCCCAAAACACCTTTCAGATTTTTGCCTGACATATGGCTTGAGCCTTAGTCTAGCTCCGAGTTACCTACATAATACGCTACGTTTTGAGCATGGAGGTAGAGTCATTACCCTGTAGGGCGACCATCCTGTCCCCGTCGCCACACCACTTATTTCCTCCATGGAGCTGTGCGCACAGCGGTCCGCAGAGGCCAGATAGCAGAGGTATATGCTTGTTACCCTCTTTTAAATTCTATTTCCGTAGATGAAACTATAGATGATGTTTGCGTAGACAAACAAGGAAAACAAAATAGCCTTGGGCGAGACCCACTGTTTGAAAAACCTGTTTGGCATGCATGCGATTCAAACAAGGAAACATCCAAGGCAAAAGAGACATTAAAGAAAAAGTACAAAGATACTTTAATGAATTTATTGGAGGAATTTCAGGATGTCTTTCCTGATGATTTGCCAGATGGCTTACCACCATCTAGAGAAGTAGACCATGGCATCGAAGTTATGCCAGGATCAAAACCTATAAGCAAACGTGCTTATAGATTAAGCCACTCCGAGGCACAGGAGGTGGAAAATCAATTGACAAAATATTTGAACAAAGGCTTCATTTGGCCTAGTTCAAGTGGGTGGGCATCGCCTATTCTTCTGGTAAAGAAGAAAGACGGATCTATGCGGATGTGCATAGACTATAGGGCTCTTAATCAGATAACGATTAACAAGTATCCGGTGCCACGCATGGATGAGTTGTTTAATCAGCTCTATGGATCGAGATACTTTACAAAAGTAGACCTGAGATCAGGGTATCATCAGGTTAGAATTAAAGCAGAAGATGCTGTGAGGAGAAGGAGAGAAACAAGGACTCGGTCAACATGTTTCTAGCGAAGTGGTCAGACTTGCACGCATTGCGACAACAGCCTAGCTGGGTGGTGCAACCCGTATAGAGGCTAGCCTCTTATTAATCGGCAAAGTGTACAAGTGGTGGATGAGTTTGACAACTCATCCTGCCACTTGGACGGAGTTTAAAACGATGTTTTGAAAAGAGTTTTTGCCTCTTAAATGAGGCGGAGAGAAGCTGGGAGTTATGGGACAAGTGCTTTTGATGGAGGAACAAATCCCTGACTCAGTACATCTCAAACTATAGGGAGATAGTACTCAAGCTAAAGGGGATCGATGCATTCTAGACATTGCGAGGCTTTAAAAGAGGCCTCAAAGATGATTACCTTGAGTACGTAGAGCCCTTATAGTCTAAAGACTTAGCAGAGGCAATTAAGTATGCACAGATATTTGATGACATCAAGTGCCATAGTGTGCATGGTGGTTCGAGCAGGGCCGAGGGTAGTGAGAAGAGGAGGTCAGGCCTTAAAAGAAAAGGGTTCCGCAGTGATAAGCAGGGGGATAGAATGGACCAGGGAGGACATGGTGGTCATTGGTCTAAAAAATCGCGACCATCCAGGAAGAAAAGAGACAACGAAGTCCAGAAAAAAGAGGAGTATATTAACACTAGTTTGGTACCAAAAAAGGACACTTAAGTGTCCTTTTTCGGACAATGCAAATAAAATGCTACTTGCGCTAGGAAAGATATTCAAAATCCCTCTTGAGGAGTTTGAATATGTGACCTAGTGTGTCTTTAAAAAATGTAACCTTGCAATTTGGATGCTGGCACGATAAGGAATTACACCCATAAATAGGACTTGCATGACACTGCAACTCAGGTTTGAGAAAACCGCCTTATAAGCTTAGAGAAAAAAATCACTAAGTCCCGTGAAAAATTCCAAGTAATTCTATCATATATGTGTCATAGATTTTGCAAAGTTTCACATGAAATAAAATTCAATTAAGAGTGTCTAAAATAGTAGGAAGTTGTGTGTGTTTGATACACCACTTTTTAGGATCCATTTGTATCCAAACCAATACTTTGGCTATTCCTTAATCACCTTGATTAGGCTTGGGCAAATTAAAGGGCCCAAGAAGACCCCATTCACTTCCTAATGGTCCGCAGAGGCTAGATAGCAGAGGTATATGCTTGTTACCCTCTTTTAAATTCTGCTTCCGTTGATGAAACTGTAGATGATGTTTGCGTAGACAAACAAGGAAAACAAAATAGCCTTGGACGAGACCCACTGTTTGAAAACCCTGTTTGGCATGCATGTGATTCAAACAAGAAAAAATCCAAGGCAAAAGAGACATTAAAGAAAAAGTACATAGATACTTTAATGAATTTATTGGAGGATTTTCAGGATGTCTTTCCTGAATGATTTGCCAGATGGCTTGCCACCATCTAGAGAAGTAGACCATGGCATTGAAGTTATGCCAGGATCAAAACCTATAAGCAAACCTGCTTATAGATTAAGTCACTCCGAGGCACAGGAAGCTGGAAAATCAATTGACGGAATATTTGAACAAAGGCTTCATTCGGCCTAGTTCAAGTCTGTGGACATCGCCTATTCTTCTACTGGTAAAGAAGAAAGACTGAATATTTGAACAAAGGCTTCATTCGGCCTAGTTCAAGTCTATGGGCATCGCCTATTCTTCTGCTGGTAAAGAAGAAAGACAGATCTATGCAGATGTGCATAGACTATAGGGTTCTTAATGAGATAACGAGATTAAGAACAAGTATCTGGTGCCACGCATGGATGAGTTGTTTGATCAACTCTATGGATTGAGATACTTTACAAAAGTAGACCTGAGAGATAAGGGATCGTTAGGTTAGAATTAAAGCAGAAGATGTTGCAAAGAAAACATTAAGGATCTGTTTCGGGCATTTTGAATTCTTGATTATGCCATTTGGGCTAACCAATGCTCCAGCAATGTTTATGACGCTGATGGACAACATTTTACGTCCATATCTAGGAAAATTCGTAGTAGTTTTCCTAGATGATATTCTTGTGTATAGTAAGACACAGAAAGAACACATAGAGCATTTGCATCTAGTGTTCAAGTTGTTGCGAGAGCACAAACTATTTGCGAAGAAGAGCAAATGTGAATTTTTTGAAACAGAAATTCACTACCTTGGCCATATTATATCCGCCGATGGTACGCGGATGGAGCCAAAAAAAGTCGAGGCTATTCTTAAATGGCCAGCGCCGAAGAATCTCGAGGAAGTGCAGATTTTTCTTGGTATGTCAGGGTTCTACCGACAGTATGTGAAGGACTACGCGAAGATCGCAATCCCGTTGACTGACCAGTTACGATCAAAAACTAAAAACATTAGTTGGGGGGAAGCCTAACAGAAGAGCTTTGATAAGCTCAAGGTGACCGTGCAGCTGCACCTATTTTGGCTATTGTCGATCCAAATGAGCCGTTTGTCTTGGAGACAGATGCTAGTAATGAGGCCATTGGGGCTGTACTTATACAAAGGGGACGCCCAATTGCATTTGAGAGTAAAAAGTTAGATCCTGCGCAACGTAACTACTCGGCTTATGAGTGAGAGTTATTAGCAATAGTTCATGCACTAAAAAAGTGGAGACACTATTTATATGGTGCTCGTTTTGAGGTCCAGATGGACCATGAAAGTCTAAAAATGGCTTTCAAGTCGAAGTGAACTGAAGGGTAGAAAAGCTCGGTGGCGAAGATTCTACAGGAGTTTGACCTTTAGATACATTACTAGAAAGGAAAGTATAACGTGGTGGCAGATGCACTTAGTCGCATGCCACAGATTAATGAACTTAGTTTCACAGTCTTCAAGAATGATTTCTTGGAGTCACTACGTGGTCTATGTGAGCAGGATCCATCTTTTATAGAGGTCTAGTGCACTGTACACTTACGCCCTTCTTCACAGACGCGACCACCTCCCTTGTTGGCACGGATTGCTAGTCCAGAGAGACTAGCCAAAGGTGCAACGGGAAGGGAAGCGAGAGTTAGTTCGGAGAGACCAGCCATGTCTTTTGGGTATAGTTTGGAGTTGGAGAGCTCTGACATAAACCCTTCATCACCTTTGATTGCCACGGCTTCAAAGGGGAGTGATAAACTTCGTCGGGGAGAGAAATATGCTAATTACTCCATTGACAACGGGTACTTGCTCTACAAGGGTAGAGTATGTGTACCAACTATTGGTGACTTTCGGGCCCAAATTCTTAAACAAAGTCATGATAGTCCAAGTGCGGATCATCCCGGGATTCAGAAGACCTATGCACTAGTAAAAAGATAGTTTTATTGGTCTACTTTGTTTAAGGACATCTCCAGACTTATGTGCTGAAATGTAATAAGTGCCAGGTCAATAAACTCCAACGTCTTAAGGTTGGAGGACTACTCCATCCGCTGGAGATTCCTCAAGGGAAATGGGAAAGCATTTCCATGGATTTCATTATCGGTTTACCCAAGACGAGTCGAGGGAATGACTCGGTGTGGGTGGTAGTGGATAGGTTAACTAAAATGGCAAAGTTTATCACCACGAAAAAAACTGTTAAAATGTCAGAGTTGGCAAAACTCTTTATTGATCATCTCTACAAGCTATATGGCATGCCCGCAGATATAGTGTCCGATAGAGATAGAAAGTTCAATAGTCATTTTTGGAGGGAAGTCTTCAAAAAGTTGGATACTACTCTAAGTATGAGTACGGAAGATCATCCGGAGTCTGATGGTCAAACTGAAAGAGTTAACAAAATTCTAGAGGATACGTTGCGTTGTTATGTTAGTAAGAAGCAATCTAATTGGGAAGAGTACTTTCCCTTATTGGAGTTTGCCTATAATAGCTCCAAACACTCAGCGATGACTGGATTTACACCATTCATGTTAATGTATGGATTCCAGCAGAGATCTCCGATGGCTGTAGGCCTAGAAAATGAGAAAATTCAATCTGTCAAGGATTTCCTTGAAGATGTGAATGATATGCTCAGAGCCGCATGTGAGTGCATTTGTAGTGCTCAGGATCGTGCTAAGACTTATGCGAATAAAGCGGCGTAGAAAGGTGACCTTTGCAGAAGGTGACTTTGTATTCCTCAAGGTTAGGGCAGAAACCATGAAAACGCGACGTGGTCAGACTTGCACGCGCTGTGACATCAGCCTAGCCAGGTGCAGCCCGTGTAGAGGCTAGCCTCTCATTAACCGACAAAGCGTACAAGTGGTGGATGAGTTTGACAACTCATCCTGCCACTTGGACGTATTGAGTATTGTGAAATCTATACATGCATGTGAATGAGCCCTAGTTTAGTTGTAGTGTGGGCCGGCTCAAGTTAGGGTTTCCTAATTTTAGAAAAAGCAAGGCTTTCATGCCTATATATATGTAATTCTTTTATTAATAGAAATATACTCTCTTCGTGTCTGCTATTATTTTTGATGTTCTTGAGATGAGAGTCGCCATGCTTTTCTAACATGGTATCAGAGCTTGTTTGCGTCATCGCGTGCTAGAAGCCCGAAAAAATCTGTGCAATAGCAAACACAAAAATGCTTGTTTCTCCCTCATCCGACATCGGATTTTAGCATTTAAAGTGTCAATATTATCGTTTTGGGGCGTTTCGAAGCTGCTGATGATGTCAAAAATATCAAATTCTACACACAGATTTTTCTACAATTGTTTAACAGCTTCATAGAGACGTTTTTCTTCTCAGAAGGTGTTGCTGCTATGTTTTCATGAAGTGAAGAATCAAAGTTCCATGTTGCAATTTTGTTACAACATGATTATCAAGCAAGATGCATGTAGAGTTATAGAAAAAGGCGTACGATGCAAATCCAGTATTTGGTGGTTTTGTCAATTATGGTTATTGTTAGTATTGTTAATATTGTTGAGTTTTTTTAAAAAACATGTTGTTGCATGATGTTAAGTCGCATTTTGTGAGTCTGCTCTAGTCATTATCTGCTTGTTATTGAGTAGTGTACACCACACCTCTGGTATATTGAGGGGGGACACTTACTCTTTGTTGGACTCTCATAAATGTGTGAGTTTGTTAGACTCTTGTCATGTTGTTGTACGGGTATAGACACTGCCCATGTATGTGCATGTGGTAAGACCACCCATGTCTTTGTTTGAGTCTGTTGTCCACCACCTAACTGGTTGTAAGAGAGGAGTACACACACACCCTATGTAAAAAAGGGGGGGCTCCTACTCGTAGTTGTTGGGATGGTTTGTTAGACTCTTACTCATTGTATTAGGTGGTCTTGTCATGTTCACTATCAAAAGTTTTGCATGTTTAGCTTGAGGGGGGATTGTTGGGTATTGTGCAATCTATACATACATGTGAATGAGCCCTAGTTTAGTTGTAGTGTGGGGCTCAAGTTAGGGTTTCCTAATTTTAGAAAAAGCAAGGCTTTCATGACTATATATACGTAATTCTTTTATTAATAGAAATATACTCTCTTCACGTCTCCTATTATTGTTCATGTTCTTGAGATGAGAGTCGCCATGCTTTTCTAACAGGACGGAGTTTGAAACGATGTTTCGAAAAGAGTTTTTGCCTGTTAATGAGTTGGAGAGAAGCTGGGAGTTATGGGACAAGTGCTCGATGGAGAACAAATCCCTGACTCAGTACATCTCAGACTATAGGGAGATAGTACTCAAGCTGAAGGGGATCGGTGCATTCTAGACATTGCGAGGCTTTAAAAGAGGCCTCAAAGATGATTACCTTGAGTATGTAGAGCCCTTACAGCCTACATGTATGGCACCATAGGTGGCCGTAGAGTCACAGTTTTTATCGATGATGGAGCTAGCCACACTTCTTGAACTACTCGTTAGTCAAGAAGTTGGGATTTGACTGAGACCCAGAGGGATCATGAGTATACTATTAGTCTAGCCAACGAGTATGACAAAACGATATGGAATACTGTAGTATTGGGAGTCCCATTATCTATGCAGGACTATGAGGCTCCGCTTGACTTTCAGGTCATGCACTTAGCTAGAGCAGACATGTATCTAGGGAGGGAGTGGCTGTATAGCTTGGGCCCTAGACTAGCTCGGAGTTACCTACATAATACGCTACGTTTTGAGCATGGAGGTAGAGTCATTACCCGGCAGGGCGACCGTACTGTCCCCGCCGCCGCCACACCACTTATTTCCTCCATGGAGCTGTGCATAGCATTCCGCAAAGGCCAGATAGCAGAGGTATATGCTTGTTACCCTCTTTTAAATTCTATTTCCATAGATGAAACTATAGAAGATGTTTGTGTAGACAAACGAGGAAAACAAAATAGCCTTGGATGAGACCCACTCTTTGAAAACCCTGTTTGGCATGCATGCGATTCAAACAAGAAAAAATCCAAGGCGAAAGAGACATTAAAGAGAAAGTACCAATTTACTTTAATGAATTTATTAGAGTAATTTCAAGATGTCTTTCTTGATGAATGATTTGCCAGATGGCCTACCACCATCTAGAGAAGTAGACCATGGCATCAAAGTTATGCCAGGATCAAAACCTATAAGCAAACCTGCTTATAGATTAAGCCACTCTGAGGCACAGGAGGTGGAAAATCAATTAACAGAATATTTGAACAAAGGCTTCATTCGGCCTAGTTCAAGTCCATGGGCATCGCCTATTCTTCTGGTAAAGAAGAAAGATGGATCTATGCGGATGTGCATAGACTATAGGAATCTTAATCAGATAACGATTAAGAACAAGTATCCGGTGCCACGCATGGATGAGTTGTTTGATCAACTCTATGGATCGAGATACTTTACAAAAGTAGACCTGAGATCAGGGTATCATCAGGTTAGAATTCAAGCAGAAGATGTTGCGAAGACAGCATTCAGGACCCGTTTCGGGCATTTTAAATTTTTGGTTATGCCATTTGGACTAACCAATGCTCTAATGACGTTTATGATATTGATGGATAGCTTTTTACATCCATATCTAGGAAAATTCATAGTACTTTTCCTAGATGATATTCTTGTGTACAGTAAGATAGAAAAAGAACACATAGAGCATTTGTGTCTAGTGTTCGAGTTGTTGCGAGAGCACAAACTATTTGCGAAGAAGAGCAAATGTGAATTTTTTAAAACAGAAATTCACTACCTTGGCCATATTATATCTACCGATGGTACGGATGGAGCCCAAAAAAGTAGAGGCTATTCTTAAATGGCCAGCGCTGAAGAATCTCGAGGAAGTGTAGATTTCTTGGCATGTCGGGGTTCTACCGACAATATGTGAAGGACTACATGAAGATCGCAGTCCCGTTGACTAACCAGTTATGGTCAAAAACTAAAAACATTAGTTGGGGGGAAGCCCAACAGAAGAGCTTTGATAAGCTCAAGGTGACCGAGCAGCTGCACCTGTTTTGACTATTGTCGATCTAAATGAGCCGTTTGTCTTGAAAACAGACGCTAGTAATGAGGCCATTGGGGCCGTACTTATGCAAAGGGGACGCCCAATTGCATTTGAGAGTAAAAAGTTAGATTGTGCACAACGTAACTAGTCGGCTTTACGAGCGACAGTTACTAGCGATAGTTCATACACTGAAAAAGTGGAGACACTATTTATATGGTGCTCCTTTTGAGGTCTGGAGGGACCACGAAAGTCTGAAATGGCTTTCAAGTCAAAGTGAACTGAAGGGTAGAAAAGCTCGGTGTGGGTGGAGATTCTACAGGAGTTTGACCTTCAAATACTTTACTAGAAAGGTAAGTATAACGTGGTGGGAGATGCACTTAGTCGCATGCCACAAATTAATGAACTTAGTTTCACAGTCTTCAAGAATGATTTCTTGGAGTCACTACGTGGTTTATGTGAGCACGATCCATCTTTTATAGAGGTCTGGTGCGCTATACGCATACGCACTTCTTCATAGACGTGACTACCTCCCTCGTTGGCACACGGATTGCTCGGGGGGGTCACTCACAAAAAAATGTGAATATCACGTGTGTTCAACAGAAGCATAATTTTAATTTATGAAACTTACAGAATATATTTACATAAGGGTATGATTTAAAAAATTTTCAAAAAAAATTACAGATTTATAAAGAAAAGGGGATATTATATAGATTAAAAAATTCACAAATAAGGGATTTAAAATATAGGCCTTGAACGCACGTGATAGGGATATTTTACATATAGTGACCCCCCCGAGACGGATTGCTAGTTCAGAGAGACTGGCCGAATGTGCAACGGGAAGGGAAGCGAGAGTTAGTCCGGAGAGACTAGCCGTGTCTTCTAGGTATAGTTTGGAGGCGGAGAGCTCTGACGTAGACCCTTCATCACCTTTGACTGCCACCGCTTTAAAGGGGAGTGATAAACTTCGTCGGGGGGAGAAATATGCTAATTACTCCATTGATGACGCGTACTTACTCTACAAGGGTAGAGTATGTGTACCAACTATTGGTGACTTTCAGACCCAATTTCTTAAACAAAGTCATGATAGTCCAAGTGCGGGTCATCCCGGGATTCAGAAGACCTATGCACTAGTAAAAAGACAGTTTTATTGGCCTAGTTTGTTTAAGGACGTCCAGACTTATGTGCTGAAATGCAATAAGTGCCAGGTCAATAAACTCCAACGTCTTAAGGTTGGAGGACTACTCCATCCGCTGGAGATTCCTCAGGGAAAATGGGAAAGCATTTCCATGGATTTCATTACCGGTTTACCCAAGACGAGTAGAGGGAATGACTCGGTGTGGGTGGTAGTGGATAGGTTAACTAAAATGGCAAAGTTTATCACCACGAAAAAAATTATTAAAACACCAGATTTGGCAAAACTCCTTATTGAACATCTCTACAAGCTATATGGCCTGCCTGCAAATATGGGTGGTTGCAAGATGAGGTCATCTAGTTTCATGTAGTGGGCACCTTTGGCTTTAGCCGAAAAACAGGTATTTTTTCAAGAAGAATAGCCAATCTCTCCTAGTTAGCCAAGGAGTTTCACTTCAAGGTCTTCTAATGAAACATCATATGCAAAGTTGGGCACCTAAAACTATAATCCATCGAATATCCAATAATTGCAAATTTCCTTTTCTTTCGGAACCAAAATTGTATACAAGCCTTGTCGAAGGTTTAGACAGGTACAGTGAATGTGAGTAAATTGCCTATAACTTTTACATTATTACTCACGTGATGTTTCCATTTTGCATATCACAAATAGAAATAACATAGAGCTTAACTTGATTTATCGAGTAATTTTTGATGTGTTCTACTATTTTCTATATTATTTAAAAGGCATTAGAATTATTAAAAAACATACTATTTTATCCTCCCACCACATCTACCATTTAAAATGCTCAAATTGTATGGATCTAGTGATGGTTAGATTAGGGAAGATTAGTATAATGTGGGTATAAGGTAAAATTACAAATCTAACGGTTGGATTTTTGTAGATTTACTTTGGAAAATTTATTATGACTGTAAGAGGTCCATTAAATGAATTTTAATTTAATTCTAGAAAAATAGATATTGAATCTTTCAATCTAAAAACTCTAGGGATCAATACGCTTGTTGCCATGAATTTATTTTAAAAAATTTTGGCTTAATTTGAGTATGGGAAGGTCCATTTTCAATCCTCCCAAGTGAAAATTCCCATGTTGTGTCCACTCTCCCCTTTTCAAGTCTAAAAACAATCCTAGTTAGGTTTGGAAATCCAAGCTTAGTAAACTTTAAAGCTTAGATATCATTCCATGTGTGAGGCTTGAGTAGGCACAAATCTTATATATGCATGCCACTTTATGTCCACATGAGCTTCGAGAGGATCCACATAAGCAGCTTGCCACCTCCACCCTCCATGTCAACATGGTCAACCTAGTTGACTCCCCACCTCATCATCCTAGTCATCATTTAATGCCACATCTTCTTGCCACCTTTGCATGCCACCTCGCACTTGGTGACATGGCATGCCACATCATGGAATTACCACATCAACCATAATAGTGCCACATGTCAAGAGAATTCCACATGTCATGCACGCATATGACACGTGGCACCTCCTTCTTCCCACCTCCCCTTTTATTTCAAAAACATATTTTTGAAAAAGTTAATTTAGTAATTTAGAGAAATAGAATATAGAATTTTAAATAATAAAATATATATAGCTTATTAAATAAAAGAATTTAAAATCACTAATTTTAAAGGATTATATTTTGGAATTAGATTAATAATATTATTATTAAAGTTCATATTATTCAATTTAAAAAAATAAATTTTTAAGTTTAATATTTCTTGAAAATATTTTATGTAGAATAAACCTTTGAATAAAATTTAAAAAAAATACATTATAAAAAAAAGCAGTTATATAATTATAAAATAAAAGATAAATTTAAAGGTAAATTTATAGATCTAGTAATGATAAATATTTAGACTTGTTAATAAATATTATTAATAATATTAATTTTCAAGTGGATAATAGTTTATTTTTTATTATCTTTATGTTTATCTTAATTATCCAATCAATCTTAGATAGGAAATCCAATGAGATTTGAAGTGGATAACCTATTTTTCCTATATAATCACACATCTCTAGTACTATCCCATCATTGAGCCTTTATAATTTTTTCTCTCTTAGCTTCCTTGAGAATGGGTTCTCAAAGTCGTAGGAGTCAGAAACGTGATAGGACTAGACTTCTCCCCATCCACCAAGTTCAAGAGGAGGAGAGGAAAAGGGTAGCTTGTGAGAGAAAGAGAGAGTGGAGAGCACGTCAACGAGCAACACCTTCTGTTGTGGTGATGATCCAAGCCTTGCTCCTCCTCTTCCACTTCCTCTCCCTCTGTCCTCTTCCCCCCCACTACCCCTTAATAGTTTAGATAATCCACATGAATCCGCCCTTTCTGAGTCCCCTTCTCTTCTACAAGAACCCACCCCCCTCCTTTGGGCGCCCATCGTGTGGATAGGAAAGAACTATCATCGTTGTGCCCATACAATCTTCCATTCCTATTTCAAAGACCTCACGCCTTCATCACAGGCATGTGTGCTTGATGCTTTGATCGATCTGCCCAACATGGCCAACTGCAAGGCGCTTTCCGACATTGGAGGTCGAAGAGAGAGGAGAGCTGACATGGCGGTGCTATAAAGTGTTTGTCATTCCTATATAGTTAATAAGAAGAGGAACTCTGCGGACGCTTGGCTGCTCGACGGGCTATTGTGGCAGCCATAAGTAGCTCCCAAATGAAGGGTAAGGTTAGTGCCACATCTCGCATCCTTTCCATAGCACCACATGCACTTAGAGTTGGGTCTATTAGACGACAAAGTTTAGATGCCAATGAGGTTGGTGCTTTGTGGGCGAGTAGTGGTTGTGTAGCTAGGCATGATCGCCTACTAGATGAAACCACTAGAACCTTGATAGAAAGTTTTTGGGAGGAGAATTGTCGTGCCTCGCGCCAGTTTTCAACAAGAAAGCTTTGCGTAAGAGAGTGACAAGAGGAGTGTTCATTGAGCACGGTGCTTGCTTTCTTGAAATGACCCAAAATGAGTTGTATTCTTAGTTTTTGGCTTCATATCCAGAGCTTAAAATTGGGCAAAGGTCATTTGAGGGGTGTGAGCCTTGGTTTGTGAGGTACTCACATCAGCGTGACACATGTTGTTGTCGCTACCATGTTGAGTTCAAACTTTTTTATGATGTGTTCCCTTCTCTTAGTGGGCATAGAGAGTTGCCTCGTAGTCCTCGTAATTTCGTCCACTCTCTTTTGTGTGCACGCACGGAGGATGCCCAGTGTGTGGAGAGCAATTGCACATCATGTGGTTCACTTGCACATCTACAGATGGTAGATCTTGATGCAAGTGACTAAGAGATAGTGCCATGGCAACGTTATGAGTATGTGACACACCATCTCCGGAGTGGTGGTGGACAATCCAGGAAGTTGCAGCTCGTGGACAAACATACACCACGTTGTCACTTCACAGCCACATTTAGGGATATACGGCACAGTCATTGTGCCAAGTGGCAGGATCGTCAGTTTCGAGCATGCCTGGCAGAGTTTCCTATTGGTGTGGTCGTCTCTGTGATTGATTTTGCAGAGAACTACACCTTCACACCTTTTCAGGAGATACAATCTGAGTATTACTTCTCAGAAGAGCAAGTAATGGTTATATTTCATAATATTTGTTTCGTGTTTGAGCTATATTACTTATTTGATTTTTTGTGTCCTAAACGTCTGTATTGCTTACCTCACCAGGTTGCTATTATGGTCCACATTAGCTATCGACATGCAGAGGCTCATGTAGATGGGATAGTGAGTACCCCTGAGACCCGTGTCATTATTCGAGAGTATCATTTCTATATCAGTGATGATCGTTCACATGATGCACATTTTGTGCAACACTGTTTTCATCTCCATGACGATTTTTTAGGAGATTGTGGGATCATACGTGGCAAGCGATGGGTTTGGTCGGATGGTTGTGGCGCACAGTTCAAGTCCAATTCTATTGGCTCTACAGGTAGTACTTATGGTTCTCTTATATTCGCGCAATTAAACTAAATTCACTAGAACATCTTAAAGAAAACAATAACTAAGACTATCTTTTATGGATTTATAGGTGGCATGTGCAGTCTAGTATCCCAGTGATTTGGTCATTCTTTGAGACTGGTCACACGGGAAGGGAGAGCATGATGGTGCGGGTGCGTGTGTGAAATGTGCCCTGAGCGTCATCAGCTGCGGCGGCGGTAGGATGCTCAACGGTTCAGAGATGTGGGCCACGTAGTCGAGTGGTGCTCCTAACATTTGTGTGGGAGTGCAGCATCATCGTATCCCAAACGTGATGCTTGGATTGTCAGGAGATTTTTTTTGCATGTGGATGGTGGCATGATTGACCGTAGAGCCTCCCATGATTGTGACAGAGTACCTGGCACCTTGGGCTTACATTCCATCAGGAGCACGTGCATGGCGGTCCCCATGATTTACACACGACGATTTGCATGCTTCTGTGGAGCATGTATGGATGGCGATTGGTCACATTGTGCCTTGAGAGGATGGGCAAATGCATGGATACAGACATTCCTCTCCCCCGAGCATCCTTCACATCCAGTGTTGTCTGATGAGCACACAAGTCCTGTGTTCATGGTCAGTTATGTGATGACCTGACATATTTGCTACAGGAGGGTGATGTATTTGCTACAGGAGGGTGATGTATTTGCTGTTATTGCCAGTGAGAGAAATAGCAAGGGAGTAGACTATCTAGGCCAAAGTGCATCCTTGACCAGGATACAGTGGATGACCATGGGTTTTCTTTTGACACCCATAGCATGATTGTGGTGGCAGGCCGGTTCTACCAGTAGATTCGACTTCATCATCGGGGGAGTCTTGAGTTTCAGCAGTGGAAGTGGGAGTTAGAGGCATTTCAGTTCTCTCATCTAGTGGTTGCTACTACCAGGCTCACTCTTGATCGAGTACAGAGCCGAAAACACAGTTCTCACCCTCGTTTTCAGCTTCGAGTGGATGACCATGAGAGCATTCTAGAGCAGTTGAGAGCTAGAGAGGGTGCTGCTGACTAGATCTCTATCTTGATAGTGACTAAACTCAGACTAGCTGGGTTAGCTCACTTACATTGTACTTAGATTTTTTGGGAGTGACTAATCTCAGAATAGCTGGGGTAGCTCATTTTTGAAATACCTTGATCTTTTGAGTTAGTGGCTAAACCCAGAGTGGCTGTGTTAGCTCACATTCTGATGTACTTAGTTGATGTTTATGAGTTTTCTCATTATTGAGGATCATTGCCTGTAAAGGGAACAACCATTCGCTTCTGAGAACTGCTTTTAGAATGTGATTTTTGCCTAGTTTTTCTCTCAAATTCTTGCTAATTTAGGTATCTTCCCACTAATTGTTTAGATTTTGATTCAATAGAGGGCTAGAGCTAGTCTCAAGCTATCTATTGATGCCTAAAATGGTTAATGAGACCTAACTAATTGAGATTAATTTGTTGATTAAGCTAAGGTACAAACTTGATAAAAAAAGAAGAAGAAATCAAAGGTTTGCATGAATGTCAAGGGCAATGTTTGAGCACTTACTTGTTTCTCCTGCGCTCAGTGAAGATCTCAATGCTCCAATGCTCGATCATCAACCTTCGATGCTCCATGGAATCACTATCAACAAACAAAAACAAGCTCAAAATCAAGCAACCAACTAGTAGATTTGTGTTCCAACCGGGCCAAACAAGAACTCTAGCAAATGAACAAAGTGGATGACCCTAAGCTAAATTGTAAGATCCCTATCCCCACCGCGCAACGGGTTCGGGGTGCTAGCAGCGGAAGTAGCACATCTTACGCGGGGCAAGGTCCCACACTCGGGGCCTCGCCCACGGATATCCAGACAGGTGACTAATTCCTCGATTCTTCTAAACCGAACTCGGAAAAACTTCTCTTGCCCGGAAAGCATGGGCGATTCCACCAGGATAACTTTTCCCTAACGTAGTAAAGAGTATTCAATTGCATTCAACCAATTGGGTACAACTAAATTTATTAGGGAATATAGTGGGTGGCTACAAACCTACAACCTTAAATTTGCATAAAGAGCATTCAATTGCATTCAACCAATTGGGTACAACTAAATTTATTAGGGAATATAGTGGGTGGCTATCAGACCTACAACCTTAAATTTTGTGAAACCCTTGGAAAAATTTGGAAAATTCTCTGAATCTGACAATGCCACGGCCAATCCTTTCCAAAGGATATGCTCGTTCCAGAGCATTCATTGTGTTTTCCACGCCCGTGTCAGTTCTGCCACGCCCGTGTCATTCTCTTTTGTAACCGTGCTAAACACTTAATGTAAGGAGACATGGGATGCCTGAGCTTATGACTTGGGTAATGCGGGTCACGAGGAATAGTTGTGCATAGACCTAGGAAGACTAGTTTTAGGCCCCCAATTATAAATTGGCGGCCGTCCATTGTAAACTATGAGCTGATCTTGTATATAAGACATTTAGGAATTATAAAAAAGAGCAATAACATTAGTCTCATTTGAGTTTTTCCTCTTCTCTCTCTCTCTCTCTCTTTCTCATTTAAGCTTGTGGATGTATGCTTGCTTGTGTTTAATTGCTTGCATGCTTCATTGTTGGTGTGTGCTTGTAGGGATGGTGATGCTCTAGCTTCTCTTCTTCTCTCCCTTTTCTTTGCTCTCCACTAAGTCCCTCTTGCATGCATGTGGCATGAAGTGAAGGTTGATCTTTCCATAGCTCCCTCTTTCTTGCTCTCTAGCTATCCATTGAATCTCTACTTGGGTGTGACACAAGTAGAGGTAGAGTGAGCCCCTAGTGGCTTCACATCGAGGAGTTAACCCTCATTAGGGGTTGTTAAGTGCAACTCTTTGGACTTGACCCTTGCATGTTGTCTCTCTTCTCTTCTCTCTCTCTCTCTCTCTTGTGTGTAAGGTAGTATGTTAGGTTTAACATCTTTGGATCGGTTGCGACGAGAAAGCTCATTTAGCTTAGGGTCCTCCACTTTGTTCATTTGCTAGAGTCCTTGTTTGGCCCGGTTGGAGCGCAAATCTACCATTGGTTACTTGATTTTAAGCTTGTTTTTGTTTGTTGATGGTGATTCCATGGAGCATGTAAGGTTGATGATCGAGCATTGGAGCATTGGGGTCTTCACCTAGCGCACGGGAGAAGCAAGTAAGTGCACAAACATTTCCCTTGACATTCATGCAAATCAATGATTTCTTATTCTTTTTTCATTAAGTTTATACCTTAGCTTAATTAACAATTTAATATCAATTAGTTACATTTCATTAAGCATTATAGGCATCAATAGATAGCTTGAGACTAGCTCTAGCTCTCTATTGAATCAAAATCCAAACAATTAGTGGGAAGATACCTGAATTAGCAGGAGTCTGAGAGAAAAACCAAGCAAAAATCACATTCTATAGGCAGTTCTGAGAAAAGCAAACGGTCGTTCCCTTTACAGGCCACGACCGAGGCACATTTTCCACGCTCGTCATAATTGGGAAAGATTCTTCTAGAATGCCTACATGGAAGAGGAGAAGTCCGCCATGTGTAAGTGGGATCTCCACCTACATGCCACTTGGACTTGGCTATTATCTCATCACACTTTCAAAGTCAAAAAGTCTTCAATTTAATAATCAATAGAAGACTTAGCCTAAGAGGACAATTGATGGTGACATCTACCCTTATGTCACTGAAGGGTTGAAGATTTTTATGATGTAATTTGTAACAATGGAAGAGAGGGTGATTCTCCACCTATAAAAGGAGCCCTCCTCTCCCTTTCAAATCAAGGGAATGAAGCCTCCTCAATTGAGCATTTTGTGTCATTGCCACTCTCTTATCTTTCAAACCCTTATTCAAACACTCTCTTTACATGTGAATATCTCATTTAGCATTAGCTCATGCTTAACCCAATTTTGGACCTCTTTGATGATTCATGATAAGTGGGATAAGGAGTTATTATCTTGGTGGGCCTGTGACTTCTCAAGGTAGCCCTTGCCTTATTGCCGCCCTTCTTTGGAGGTACCAATGGTTTTAGGGGTGATGAGCATACGGAAAGACTTTGGGGACCATAGGTAAATCTTTATGATTGTCCACTAAGCAATGTTAACCCTTACCCTCTAGCTTGAATCATGAAGGAGATGAAAGGCAAGAGGCTATGTGAAAATTGAGGTTTCATGCAAAGAGAGGGAAGTGCAGTTTTGTGGTCCAATACCCAAATTTCAACCGGTAGTTACTCATCACTCGGGTATTGTTTTCTAAAATTGATCATATGGCTAGGAAGCTCTTTATATGCTCTTTCCACTCATGTAACTAATTTCTTAATCCCTTACTTCATTGATGATCAGAATCTCTCCCAAAGTTGCTATTTTTTAAGGCGAATTTTGGCAGTTTTATAGTCTTGTAGTAAAATGCTCATAACTTTTCGCTCGGTTGTCCATTTTTGAAAAGTTTTTATATAGGCGCGAAGCTCTCTTCAAGCTCTACGTATTTATGTAATCCTATTTTGCACATTCTATATGGATTTAAAACTAAAATTCTCTATGTATCTCTGTTTTTATAGAATTTTGGCAATTTTATAGTCTTGTAGTAAAATGCTCATAACTTTTCACTCGGTTGCCCGTTTTTGAAAGTTTTTATATAGGCATGAAGCTCTCTTCAAGCTCTACGCAGCTATGTAATCCTCTCTTGCATAGCCTATATGGATTTAAAACTGCAGTTCTCTGTGTATCTCTATTTTTATAGACTTTTGGCCACTATTTCTTCTTAATCATGATTAATTCCTCCTAATCTCTTATCAAAAAACCAATCCCATGTGTCTTATCCTCTTGTAAGTGATTGCTATATTCATTTTCTTTAATATGTTTCGTCCAAATCGCCCAATTCGAACGGATGAACCTTACCCAATATTCCCCGTATGTTTCCGTTCACATAATCCTGAGTCGGAAGATTTTCTTCCAACAAAGAATCGCCTTCTTGTTTGGAGCTGCCAGACTAGCAGAAATTCTTGCTTCTCCAGAGCCTTTCATCTTTCCTTCCATGAATTATGATCTCACCTTTGATGTGTATATCTTTATCTTAACCTTGGGAGAGAAATGGAGGTGAGGAGGCTGTGAGGTTTCATAATACAAGTGTGTTTTGATTCTAAGAAGTGACCGGAGTCCAAACCCCAACTTCGTGTCACATCTTTTGGTGGAGACGGCGGGCAGGTTTTACTTAGAATTATTCTATTTTAACCTCAAGGTCTCGCATGATTAAAGGAAAGTTATTTTGAAATAAGTAGATTTTTCTTGTCGTCGTCGCTACTCATCTTTTGGTGCAAGATGTTCAACATTCCGGTGTTCCAAGGATCAGAAGGAGAAGACCCGAGGAGTTATCTCCGAGAGTTTAACCAAGCATGCCGCTTGGACGGGTTGGTCTATGAAGGAGAGGGCAGAAATACTTCCAGATTTCTTGGAGGGTGTGGCCTTAACTTGGCATGAGGCTTTGTTAGAGGAGTCCAAGAATGATTGGGAAAGGTTGACCAAAGAAATGAAGGAGAGATTTGGGACAGTGGAGTCACCAAATGCTTTACTATTGCAATTGGATCAAATTTTCCAAAAGGAAGGAGAGTCAGTTTCTGCCTTTTCAGTGAGGTATGAAGCCTTATTCATCAAATATCAACAAGTTGCTTTACATGTTGTTGCTTCTTCTTCTTCACCTTCTATGGAAGATTCAAAGAGTTATTTAGCAATGCACCTTAAGATGAGCAAGTTTATCAGGGCTTTGGATCCCTGCTTGCATGGAAAAGTTCTTAGCAAAGATCCCACTAGTTTTAAAGAGGCTCTTCGTATTGCTTTGAAGAAGAAGGCCACTCTTCATATTGAGTCCACATTCCAATCTTCTTCGAGTGTGCCAACCCCACCACGAGTAGAGATAGCCTCAACATCTCAGGTACAAGCTCCATCCTTGGATCATAACATTGCACAACTTATGGCAGAATTTGCTGATTTGAAGTTACACTTAGTCAATGCAAGGCCACCTAGGGTTCCACGAGCTAAGGATAAACCAAGGGATAGAAGTAGTGTCACATGCTATGAATGTCAAGAGAAGGGGCACTATCGTACTGAGTGTCCAAAATTGAGAAAAAGTGAGGATAAAAGTTTAGCACTTTTAGAGGAAACATGCTCAAAAGAAGAAGAGGAAACATTGATGCCATTAATGGCAAAAAGGGGTCGTAAAACTAGGAGTCAAGTAGATAAATCTGAAGAAGAGGAGAAAAATAAGAAGAAGAAGAAGTCATCTAGGAGAAAAATTGGACAATCTGACTTTCCTCTTGGATAAAGATCTCTTAGTTATGACCTCTTAACAGATCTTAGGGAGAAAACATCACAAATCACATTTGGGCAGCTTTTGGCACTCTCTCCCAAGCTCAGAAAGGAATGGGGTAAGCTGGCTAGCACAAGGGAATCTAAGAAAAAGAAGAGGGATAATGGGACTCCTATGGTTTAAAAAGTGGATATTGATGTAGGAGATGATGTGCCAGTGAGATTGATGTCATCATTGAGGGGCAAACAATTTCTAATGCATACATTGATGGAGGAGCGTCAATCAATGTCATGAGTGAAAAAACAATGAAAGATACTGATTTAAAGTTGTCTTCTACTAACTCTCCCTAGCTCATCAAACTTGTTGATAATACTAGCGTGAAAACCTTAGGAATTGTCAGGAATTTGGGAGTGGATGTATGTGGTATTTCTGTGCCTACAACTTTTCAGGTCATTCCTACAAAGCCTAATGCTAGGGCTTACCCATTGATATTGGGTAGGCCATGGCTTTGCCAAGTGAAGGCAATTCAAAAGTGAGAGACAGGTGATCTTATTCTACAAGGTGAGAATAAGAAGGTCCACTACAACATCAAGAGTCATCACAAGAAAGTGGTAAGAGGTGAACCTTCAACTTCCGAAAGTTCAGAGTCAGAGTCATCCGATGGAGAAGAGACAAGTGGTAGCTACGAGGATTCCATCTCAGAAGGAGAGGTGGAGGGAGTTGCATTTGGTCTTTCTCTAGGAAGGGATTGAGGGGATGCTGAAGACAATGGAGCCTTGGAAGGGGAAGCTTCTTCAACCATGTGCAAGAAAGGAGATGTGGACCTCACTAGTCTTCACCAACAAAATGAACTTCTTCTTGATGAGTCCATAGCAGGTACTGAAAGGGAGAATTACTTAAAAATGTTGGATGGATTTCCTAACCTTTTTGCAAACAGCTACTCATAAGTACGCCAAGTTACCCTAGTAGAGCACAAGATTGATCTCAAGCCCCAAAGTAAGCCAGTGGTACAGCAGCTAAGGCGTTTGGGAGTAGTGCAAGCAGAGGTGCTTAAGAAGGAGGTAACTAATTTGCTTGAAGCTGGATTTATTTTTCCAGTAGAGAATTCAGAGTGGATTTTCCCAATTGTAGTCACTCCCAAAAAGGGTGGAAAATGGCATGTGTGTGTGGACTTTCGCCCTCTGAATGCATGCACAAAGAGGGATTATTATCCTCTACCCTTTCAGGATGAGATTTTGGATCAAGTTGCAGGTCATGAGTTGTATTCAGTGTGTGATGGATACTCTGGATACTTTCAAATCCGGATTTGTGAAGAAGATCAAAGGAAAACCTCATTTATCACCCCTTTGGGAGTGTATGCCTATAGGGTGATGCCATTTGGCTTGACCAATGCACCAACAACTTTTCAACGCTTCATGAGTCAGGTATTTGCACCTTACTTGGGAAAGTTTATAAGGGTCTTTCTGGATGATTTTTGCATTTATTCAAGCCGCATGGATCACTTGGAAAAGTTGAGATTGGCGTTGCAAAGTATTGATGATGCAAAAGGGTGTCTTAATCCTGGAAAATTCTGCTTGGCACAAAGGAAGGTGGTTCTCTTGGGACATGTTATCTCAGAACAAGGCATAGAGATGGATCCTGAGAAGGTGCAGGCAATTGTGGCCCTCCCACCACCTACCAATGTACGGGAGGTAATGAGGATTTTGGGTAAAACAAAGTATTACCAACGCTTTGTTAACATGTTCTCTGAGAAGATGTATCCTATAAATCTGTGGACAAAGAAGAATGTCTCTTTCCAATGGGGGCCCGATCAAATTCAATCTTTTTGTTTGCTCAAGGAATGCATGAGTTAAAGTCCAATTGTGCAACCTCCTAGGTGGGAGAGGACTTTTATGTGAACCCAAGTGTCTCATCACATTCAGTGGGTGCTATACTCTTGCAAAAGGGAGAGCAAGGGCATATGCAACCAGTGTATTATGCAAGCCGACAACTCACTGATGCCGAGGAGAGGTGATAAAACCCTAAGATCTCTCTAGATAATTGTTATGCATAAACATGCATAAATCAGGCATAACTCAACCACCCAACCACCCCCGAGCCCAAGGGATGCACACATGAATAATAAATGAAATACATCATACCTCTACCTTGATGTCCCATACCATCAAGAGGTATAACTCCAATCCAATAGCATGTAGCTAAAGTGTGAAATGGTAGATGAGTAGTTATGGACCTCTACACAAGAGACCATAGCATAAGCCTCAAGCTTCCTAGCCTCTAAGCCCCCAAGCTCCCTTGAGTGTGCCCCATGTCCCTATTATATAGGAGGGCCCTCAAGTGACTCTTGACTTTCCATTTCTCATGTGTGACCCTTGGATGCTTGACCCTAACCTTAAACCTTAAGGTTAGTCCTAACCCATGCTCCACTAGAGCTTGTTCCCATGCTCCCATGCTCACAAGCCTAATGTGGGTTAGCCTCCTAGTATATGCACACATAATGTGTATATAACATAGCATACATAATGTACATATAACATACTTCCCCTCTCTCAAAACATTGCACTCTTGCAATGAAAAGAAGAAGAACTACGTTGAACAATCTCAACCGACTCCCAAGTCGAATTCTCAATTTTCCTATCTTTCCACCTTATTTTTTAACCTCAGGGATTAGTCAACTACAAAGTTTCCTTTCCCTGAATTCAAGTACCTTATCAGGTTCATGTGGAACATAGGATAATTCATCGACTTCAACGAGTTCTTGAGGAGTAACTGTGTCATCCTCACCTCCCAGTTTCCCTTTCAATCTATCGATATGAAAGACTGGATGAACTCTAACAATTGGAGGTAGTTTTAGTTCATACACAACCGTGCCAATCCGATATATAACTCGAAATGGACCATAATATCTAGGAGATAAATTCGAGCATTTTCCCATTGACAAAGTCAGAGAATCTTTAAGAACATTAACATAAACTAACGCTCCTGGTTCAAAAGACTCAGATGAGCGTCACCTATCAGCATAAAACCGTGTCCTATCGGCAAACTAATCCTAATTCTACCAAAGTTTTTATTATGTCCTTCTTTCCTTTGGCTTTGGTGGCCATAATGTTCTTAGGTAATCAAATGGCACTTAAGCTTTCTTTCTCCAAATAGGTTTTTCAAGCATTTTGTGTGTTATGCGAATGTATTTTAAGCCCTATTTAAAACATTATTCTCACCTCTTAGATAATTTGCAGATGCTTGGATTATCTTTGCATCATGCTAAACTATGGTAATATTGTGAGTAATGCCATTACAAATATTAAGTCATTTGGGGTACATTGATGTATGCTTGTAGCTTCCTATGTTTGTTGTAATTAGTTTGTGTGGTAGGGTGATTCTGGAGTACTTTACCTGATGAACATGTGTGTGGTGATGGTTTACATCACATATCATGGCATTTTGGCTTTAATACAAGATGTAACTCGCCTTCTATGGCATTTTGCATTTCATACTCTATGTATGCCTTCAATGGTATTTTGGATTTAATATAAAACTTTTTATGCTTTAATATATTTCAAATGTATGTTTCACTTGTTTTAATTACTTATGTGTTTGAGTTATTTTTTAACATATATTTTGATATGTTTGTGTATAAAAATTGGATGTGTCATTTGCTCAACATATTGAATTAAAATGGGGCAGTTGGGGATAATATTCCAATCTGTTTCTTGTTTTTTTTTGGGTTCTTAGCATCATTGAGAGCAGTGATTATAGCTTTGTTTATAGTAGTTCTTATAGTATTCGTTATAGCATTGCTTATGCCAACACTTATTATAGGGTTGCTTATAACAATGCTTATAGCAGTGGCTACAACAACACTTACACCCCAACACTTTTCCAGTTCCCTTTACAAAAGCCACGCTATAAATGCCGCTAGCCCCTCTTTCTGGTTGTAGTGTACAGAGAGATTAGTCACATAGATTGTTTAAGGCACACACATGCTCAAGAAGACCGCACACATTATTTAATTCGGGGATGTACATTGAAGCACTACTAGAGCTTATGATCTTCAAGCAACAAATGGTTTGTCTGCAAATCTAGGGTTTCATTTTTCCTTTGCTCATATCATGCCCCTAGGAAAACAAGTGGTTTGTGTACAAATCTCTATATAGGCCTATCATGGTTAAGCCTTTGATAAATGTCCTCATTAACCTCATTTTCACGATTTGTGATTGTTTTGCAAATTGAGGGATTGATGTTAGTATGATATCTTTTTGTATCTCCTTGTACTTTTCTTGTAAATCATGAGAGTTTCATGTGAATACATTTCTAGTTTTTCACTATAAAAAAAAAAGAACTTTACATTTGTAGAAGAGTTTCATATGAATACATTTCTAGTTTTTTACTATAAAAAAAGAACTTTACATTTGTACAAGAGTTTGATATGAATACATTCCTAGATTTTCACTATAAAAAAGAAGGGAGACTTACATTCAAGTAATAAAATTTGGATTAGAGCTAGTACCATTGTAATTCAATTGAAAATGGATATCTCATATTCCTCGTACCATTGTAATTCAATTGAAAATGGATTAGAGCTAGTACCATTGTAATTCAATTGAAAATGGATATCTCATATTCCTCGTACATTGGAAATAGACAGAAGTGCCCACAAAATTTTGTAAACAACTCATCAACACATAGGATTTTGTAACTGTTTTGTAAACAATTGGTTGCCATCAACAATTGCATTGTGTGGAAATTGGTACAGAATAACAAAAGAAAGCCGGATTCTATTACACTTTGACCTTTTTGTTAGGATGTCGCCAGCATTTATATGCTTCAACCTGGTGTATATATAAAAAAAAAGGAGAACTTTCAACTTTGAATTCAGATCCGATAGCAATAGTTTCTGGGAATATTTAAGGGTAGAGCTTAGCACAGTCGAAGCATCAAGGTAAAGGTGGTAGAAGTGATCTTGACTTTGTCATGTGCGAAAGCTACGTCGCAAGTGTAAACGTTTCTCAAAAAGAAATAACTGCACTGCAGCGGCTACCACTAGGTTATGATGAATAGCAGGTGATCACTGTGCAAAAGCTCGACACTGCAAGAGCTTTCTTTAAAACGAATTACTGCAGCGACGAACACCGCAAGAGCTTCGCTTGAAGAAACGTGATCATGCGTAACTCATATACTGCATGTTTCTGAGGCTGAGCTTTCATGATTCACATGAAGGTCGAGTGCAGTAATCAGACGAGGATATAAGGCCGATTAAAAGCGGATTTCAGTCAGATTATTGTTCCGAATTGAGATCATTAGGATATGACGGGAATAGATAATTTCGATCGTGACCCACAAATCTCAGAACATCTTAATCATATTGCCATTGTCGAGATTGCCCATTTCCCCAACCTAGCTGAATATATATAGCCATGACGTCGCCCCCGCTCGTATTATGGCAGGCTCACATTTTAAAGATTAACAAAAGGCATGACTTTGGAAAAATTAGGAGGATGCAATTCCAATGTCTTCACAAAGAAATAAATGCAAATTATACACTAGCCTTCCAAATGAAATTTAGGACTCTTCAAAACTACGGTTACATAACAAAAAAACATGAGTGTGAAAAAATTAGTAGGATGCCATTCAAATGTCTTCACAAGTAAATGTAAGAATATGGGTCTCAAACGTTTTTTTTACATTAATTAATTAGTTGAGAGAGAAGGAACATTAGACAGGTGTACTTTAAACATTGGAAGCGAAAGCTCTAGATACTTTGAGGCGGTCACGAGGGTTATAAAGTGTCAAGTTGGAGGAAAGCGGGCTGTGAGGTTGTTTAAACGCCTTCGAGTGAGAGAGAGACACAGATGAATGTCGTGTGCCTACACGACAATATGAGAGAGACAGAGAGAGGAAATGAACACTATGTGGGTGCACACTAAGAGAGAGAGCGAGAGACAAAACAAACGTTGTTTGCCTCCACAATAAGAGAGAGACGACTAAATGCTATGTGACACTAAGAGAGAGAGAGAGAGAGAGAGAGAGCGAGAGAGAGAGAGAGAGAGAGAGAGAGATCAGAGAGAGAGAGAGATGTAATGTTGCCTGCAAAATCTTAAAAAATGTATAAAAACTTAGGTTCAGACCTTCGCTTGTGTGATTAATCAATCAATGTCCATAGGGCCTGATTAATTAGTTAATGAATGTCACATGTAAGATATATACCAACCTTTCAAATGAAATTTAAAGGTCATCCTCACTCTTAAAAACTATCATTTAATTTCCTAGATGAATGTTAAATTTAGAGTATTGACTTTGTTTTTTTTATATACAAAATGCAAATTTAAGGGTTATAAATGTAATATTTATAAATCTCTTTTATATTATGGTCTAAGACTTAATATGCATCCTAGAGAGTGAGCACAATCGAGGGTGGTCCACCATCACCTAGGTAATGGCCAAGCATAGTAAGGTGCGTGTCGTGAAATGAGTATTGATGAGTTTCTTTTCTCCCCCTCTTAAAAGTTTATAGTTTTTTAAATGTTTAATTTGCATGCTACAAGGTGTATGAAGGCAAATATTCACAACTGAAGTTCTTTCAGACACAACAACATAAAGTAAGCATAGACGCACCCCATGGACGCGCAAGTTATGGGAGTGTCTATAATTGCGTCTATACTCACGTCTATAAACGTATCCAGTTTCTTTGAAACTAGACGCTCTCATAGATGCACAAGGTATGTGGGCATCTATAATCGTGTCTATAAATGCGTCTATAAGCACGTCTAGTTCTTTTGAAACTAGACGTGAATATAGATGCAAGTTTTGTTGAATTATGTGCATAAGATTTTGATAATATGCATGATTTTTTAGTGCATTTATATACAAATGAATCTCTAGAAAGCATATTTGCAAGGAAAGAGAGGAAAAATAGGTAAATCGAGTAATGTGGTGAAAGGAATGGATACATGCAAAGGCTTAGGTATATCAAGTAATGCCATGAAAAACAATTCAAAAGACAATGATTCAATCCCCACATCTTTTCATCAAAGTGAAGCTTTAAAAAAAATTCACGGTTGGATACATGTAAAGGCTTGGGCATATCAAGTAATTCCATGAAAAGTAGTCCAATGGTGAATGATTAAGTAATGTCACGAAAAGCAACATATCACAATAAATCTATACATGTAAACTCAAAAAGGCATGAATCTTTACATGTAATCTCAAAAACATAATAACAACATATCACAATAAATCTATATCGAACTATCTATGTCTCATTTGTCTAATTATAGTTTCAATAATAAACATATTGGAATGCCATGGATTCATGTGGAGGACACACAAATAAGGTGATTTTCGAGACTCGTGTGCATTGTGAATCTTGTTGATTCAAAGTGCACAAATCCATCTCATATTATCCATGTCTCATTTCTCTAATTACAATTATGAATTACTAATAAAACAATCAATCAACCACCAATAACAAACAACCAAAAGGAAGACCATAGCCATAATAAAAGTAAAATGAAAGAACTAGAGTTCAACCTCATCTTCAATGAGGTTAACCCTTGCTAAAGTATCAATGTCATCATCTCCAATAGCACGATCATCATCTCCAATGGCACGATCATCATCAATGTTTTCCAAGCTATCTCCCTCCATAGTTGAGTTAACATGCTCCTCCATATGCTCAATGTGGGTGAATGTACTATAAATGGCTCTTGAACGTGGTGAGATTGGGATTATATGCCACCATCTCTTATTGTCAATTATTGGTTTGATACACAACCTATTCAAGCACAAAGATACATCATACAAAAAAAATACATCTCTACTATCTGTAAATGCAGATATTGTAATTACCAATAATTATATGTACCTGTTGACAATGTTGTGGTAACACTAGAGTCTCATCCTTTCCTTGCCAAAACTTTGTAGAGTCAATGGTCACAAAGCCACTTGCATGACTCTTGATTGTTGCATTAGGACCTCTTTCCACCACATCCTTAAACCATTTGACATCCAAAATATATACAAAGAAGCTTCGAAAGTCAAGCTTAATGATATTTTGGATCAATCCACAATAATCATCCATGGATCCATTGGCTCCCTCAAAGCTTGCAATTACCCCATAATCTTGGGTATTCCTCTTCTCATCAATCCTTTGTGTGCGAAAATGTTTACCCTCTGACCATAAAGCATTAAACATTGTGCACTATACCAAGACAAAAAAAAAATATAAATACCTCAAAATAAATTTTTGCAAGTTTAATATACTAAAATATGATTGAGAACACAAGTTTGTTTACCTTTTTGAAGCATCCTCGGGCATACTCCCACTCCTTCAATGTGATATGCATGTTTTCATCTTGTGTCACTCTCTCCATCTCCTCATATAGCCAATCTATATCAAGATCCTTGGGAAGTGATCGTAGGTTCTCGGGGTATGGCACACTACATCCATGGCGCTTGTGGAATGCCGACCTTTCACTTTGTCTACTCGCCTTTACATCCTCAAACTTTGCCACCCATCTTCTCATCACCTCACTATTAAGCACACACATGGTATTAAGCTTACTATGCATCTCTATATCCATGACTTTGGTCTTTCCCTTTCCTTGAGGAACATGAGAGGTCATCCTCAAGTCTTCTTCATTGCTCCATAGATGAGGGAGAGAGGGATTCACTTCGGCAAGGTATTCTGAGATATAAACAAGTGATTCTTGTACCAACCAGTCTTCAGCCATACTACCTTCTGGCTTTGCATTTTGCCTTTAAAAATCCTTCAAGGTCTTCATGAAACATTCAAGAAAGAACATGCATTGAGCATGCACAATGCCACATATGGCAATCTAACCAATTAAATGAACCATAAGATGTAGTTGGCTTGTGAGAGTTGACTGTGGGAATGTCTCTTCCACCAAACAAACCACCTCCATTGCCATGACCCTTGCATAGTCAAGTGTACATGGATCGATTTCCTTTCACGTCACATATCTACAATGCGAAACAATAAACAAATCATTTTGAGGAAAATGTGTGTAGAAAATTGGCTATGAGGGTTTGGGGTACAAACCTCACAAGCTCCCCCATATTATAAATCGTCTCTCGCACTTCATGGGATGCACAGTTGGAAATGCTTATAGGAAGAATAAAGCTTTATGCATAAGGCCTCATGCATGCTTTATGCATAAGGCCTAATGCATAATTCTTTATGCAAGGCTTGCGTAATGACTTGCATAAGGCTTGCATAACGCATAGTGCTTTAAACATAATGCATAATGTTTTAAGTTTATGCATAGTACTTTAAACATAATGCTTGCATAAGGCTTCTCTAGCTTGCATAAGGTTTGCATATTATTTTTTGAATATTCTCTTTGTTTGTATAGATGTGGCATGGGTCCTTGTCCTCTTGTCCCATAGACCCACAGGTTGAGGCTCTCATTGAGTCTCGATGACAGTTTGCTAGGGAGGTAGAGGGCATCGTTGGCTATACTCCCACCCCCGAGCAGTTGGGAGCCTATGTAGCAGGCACCCCTTTACCATCAGGTTTCCAGCAGAGTCCCTTGCCACGCACTTCACTTGCCTCTACATTCACCCCTCATCCATTCGCCCCAGTTAGTTCTATAGCATCTCCTACACCTCCACCTTCAGGAGCTCTGACACCTTATAGTTATCATGGCTCTCATGAGAGTGGCAACCATCGTCGTAGGGAGGGTAGTCATTTGGAGATAGTGGCGGTCGTGCCTCATGCCACACTAGCACTGAGAGTGGAGATAGAGGATGCCTAGGGCAATGCTTTGGGGGTGGGGATAGTTCTTTAGAGTCACTACCACATCATGGTGATATATCATATTATGATATCACAGATGTGGGTGGCATAGTTGATGACTCTCATGGGAAGGAGGTGGTAAACTACTTGCACCAAGTAGTTTTTGCACACTATAAAGACTGCTTTATACATTTTAAGTAGTAAAGGGAGAGCTTAGTGGATGATTGCATTAAAGTTATCCACAAGAAGTATCCTAATCCTCACGACCAAGGTTTAACAGTAGATGGGCACGACACAAAATCAAAGTTATACTTAAGAATAGGAGGTCTCCAGTAAGGAGACATGCAAAGGAAGAGAAATCCCGAATAGATGCCGGTCAAAATGGACACGGTAAGCCATCTACTGCTCATAAGGGCGAGTGGAAGAAAGCCAAGAAGGAGCTCTTAGAAGGAGTAGTGAACTAGCAACAAAGAGAAGCTCGGCGAATACAAATGAAGCAATATGGATCGTCGCACTTCGGATCTAGAGGTCGTGCATCATGGGAGGTCGAGTTTGTATGTATAGTGCAACATCATGTCTTTTCCTTGTATATTCTTTCTATTTGAGTTGTGTTATAGTGTTTGTCTTGTGATGTAGCGTGACATTGTGGGTAGAGATCCTACCCCAGCAGAGACTGGCTACCATCGTCGCCATAGTAGAGGAGATACATGGGATTACCTTCACGATGAAGAGATCATCTCTGGCGAACAATACAATCGAGCAAGGAGAACACCAATGCAGATAAGACTTTTTATTTTTATTTACAAAACATGTTTCGACCTTTATAATACTTTCTATTTTTATTTATATATATCTTCACGTTGTGTAGGCACAAGGTGGACAAGAAGGAGGACAAGATGACTCGGAGAGTGATGACTCCTCTGAGTTGTCGCCCGCTAGTTTTTCTTCATGTATAGTTTTGGTTTATGTAACTATGTTTCTTTTTCAAGCCTCATATGGCTACCATCATGTATGGACAACTTCTTGGATATAAGACGAAATTTTTCATCTTCTTTATGTATCTATGTTTTTATTCAAGGCTTATATAGCTACGATCATGTATGGATAAATTTTTGGATATAAAATATAATTTATTATTTTCTTTAATCAATATTCAAAGTGTGTTCATAAATCTTTTTGTGCATATCTATCTTTAATTTAAGTTTTTATGATGATATCTTTGTTGATCTTGATTAGTCTATGTAGAAGTAAGTAATACTTATAGCTTTGGGGAGCTAACATATACACTGTTGTTGTTGCTCATTAAGTATCGTAGATGAGATGGAGGAGTCACGAGTGTCGAAATGCCTCAGTGGCGGCCCACACATGCATGAAACACACAAGAAGCACGTGGAAGATCTCGTTTTTTTAAATTAAAATTGAACAATCTTTTTCCAAACTAATGTCACAAGATGCGAAGGCGATAGATAGAATTAGACGGATATTATTATTGACTCTGAAAAGAGAAAAGGAGACTCACGACGGCGTAATATGAAAGCCTGGCGCCGTGCATCATTGATCACATTGCCATGGCCCATCAGTGATCACTCATGGCCAACAAACTATTACATGAAGCTGAGATGCGTAGCTATCATGGTGTTTGGTCTTAATTAGGTTACGAACTGGCCTTGTTGCAGAATGTCCGTTTGCTGCAGCAAGTAAAGACTTGTCTGAGGTCTCTCTTGCTGTTGCTGCTTATGATCCCCACCTATAAATTAAGGACGTGCGAGCGGGGGACGAAGCTGCAACACAACAAACCTTGGAGAGTTTCCTCCTTTTATAAAAAAACTCTACAGCTTGCTCAGCACGCTTGGTAGGCTGTGCTTGCAGGGCGCAAGAGTAGTGTTACTTATCGAGGTAAATTCTTTTATGTCTTTGAAGCTTTACAAAATTTTCTTTCCCGATTGTCGGGGTTGAGAGAAAAAGAAAAGAAAATACCCGGGGTATAAGAGTGTAATTGCACCTTCGGAAATCAGGAAAATTCTCCAAATTTTGATGCTCATTAAAAAAAAGAAAAAGAAAAAAATCCTTCATATTCTGACACAACGTTTAGAAATAGGTGGTTTTCAAAAAAGAGTGATTTTAGCAAGAATACATTTAAAATTCATACAGTATACTCAAGGATTGCCTAAAGTAGAGTTTGATATTTTTATTTTAATTTCAAAAAGACATCATGTAACATGTGATGTGCTATAACACAGCAAGGTGATGGGACGTAGTGGTGGCGCCAACAAGCAGCTGGGAGCGTATCTGCATGGGAGGGTGTGGTGGCGGTCCAGAATGGATGCTGCCTTCAGGACAGGATGCGCATGCTTCATTGCCGGCCTTATTTTGCAGCTTGGCAGCATGCAGCATGCGCGGCCGTGGGTGACATTTCCAGTGTTCTCCTATGTGATTGCCGTGACCGTTGTGGGAGAATCTACGTTTGGGAAGGCTGTCCAAGATATGGCCGGCGTGTTGGTGGGAACTATCCAAGGCGTGGGCATGCCCATGTTGGTCATGCGGCTGCTGGTAAGGCCGGAGAGGTCGATGAGCATAGCTGCGGCTGTTGCCTGCATCTCTGTCAGCTCCTTCCTGATCGCGTACCCGCAGAAGACCAACATACTGTCCAAGCGGATCGCTCTAGCGCACACTGCTATCATCTATATAAGTGCAGTGAGCCAGAGAGAGAAGATGGACCACATCCTCTTCCCACTTAGGGTGGCCGCAACAACAGTCGTGGGCGCTGCTTCTGGTCTCCTGGCTTTGCTTCTACCTTTTCCGCGCCTTGCTGCCTTCCAGGTCATGATTAGTCTTCACTAGTACAGCTACTACTTCAACGTTCATAACATCCCATTGTCAATGTTTAGCTTCACTAGGAAATGTTGTGCTAAAACTGTACGTTCGGATAACTTTGTGAATAGGTGAAATCCCACACGAGACTGTTAGCAAGGATGTCGGGCGAACGACTGAGAGTCATGGTAGAAGCGTTTTGTGCTGATGAACCGTCCCTGGCCTCTACTCTCAACCTCCGAGCTCGGTTCCTTGCCAAGATAGCATCCAGCGTCCAAGCAGAGATCCACTCCAATGAGGTAATAATAAAACTGTAGATCAGTCAATCTGCAAGGCCTTAATCTTGTAAGTCTTTGTGAAGGTTGCGCTAGTACTGCTAAGTTGCTGTTCAGTACGTACGGTCAAGCGTGTAGGATTTGTGATGCTCACTTACCATTTGTAAGGACTTGGTATTGTTCAGAGTGATATGGATAGGGAGACACAGCGTTTTCGTGCTTGCCTGGGGCAGGAGACGAAGCACTTGGCTCGATCACTGGAGAGCCTTGAAAAGAACCTGTTTGGGATGGAACTAGCTTTGAAACCGGAGCTGGGCAATTCGCCTCGTAGAAGGCCGCTTCCTGATCTTCCCGGTATGCTCGAGGGTTGTTTGGTGTACCTCAGCGACTGGGTGTGCTTAGCTTTGAGGCATGCTGCCGCATCTTCAAACAGAGGGGAAGATCAGAAACTAGATGGGCACCGGCGGCTAGTTACAGAGGAAGGAAAGGAGGCAATACACACATTCTACAAGGAGCTAAGCGCCTCTCTAGCAAGACTAGTGCAGATTGACGGCAATACTGTGGACGGCGCAGCTCAGATGCACCCCGATCCTGATCCGGAGAGATCGCAAGAACGATCAGATCATGTGGCGAGCTTCTTTGAATTGCCAGCCTCAGCCGCTTTCTTTCTTTTAAACATGCGCAACTTAATTGAGCAGACGAACGCCATTTTCTGGATCAGCTCAGATGATCAGCCGGCCCAGCGGCTAAAACTTCCGTCTGAGGTAGCACCAACCTCTCCGTGCAGCACCACAACTATTAATGTGATGATTCCCAATGAAGGCGGCCAGAGTCCTGCAGCGCCTAGCCGCACCTCTCGAGGGATGTATATGGAGGCGGCGGTGAAGCGGATAAAGCGGTTTTTGGCATCCCTGAAGCCCCAATCGCAGCAGCTCAGAATGGCATTCAAGACGTGCTTGGCTATGGCGATCGGAGCATCAGTAGGCTTCTGGTTCAACCAGAGGAAAGGCTATTGGGCTGACATAACGTTGGCCTTGGGATTTACAGGCGCTTCCAAGGGAGGCACGTTCAAGGTAGCGGTTCTGAGGTCCTTGGGTACCGTCTCTGGCTCCATTTATGGCCTGATGGTAGCTCTGGCCACCCAGAGCTTTCCTGTGATGAGGCTTGTGGCACTTATACCCTGGGTGGTGTTCACTAGCTTCTTGCGGCAAAGCAAACTGTTCGGGTACTCCGGGGCCGTGTCTGCATTCACGGGGGCCATTGTGATCCTCGCTCGCTCCGACAAGCACGACTCCAACGACCAAGACTTCACCGTGGTGAAGATTGTAGAGGCATTTCTGGGCATGACCAGCTTCATCTTGGTGGAGCTTCTCGTGTTTCCTAAGCGAGCTTCATCGCTTGTGAAGAGGGAGGCTACCAGTGGGCTGGACAACCTTCGAGACTTCTCTGCATACGCCTTGATCTCAGCCTCACCACCGTCTGATGATCATGTAGTAGCTGCTGATCATAGCCGCCACCTTGCAACCTGTCACGACCGCCGTTGTAGGTCGGCGGTGCCGCCGGAGGAGCTGATGCACTCAAAAGAGAAGGCTCTGAGGGCTGCAATCTCCCGCCAGAACGCACTTGTAAAGGAGGCCACAGAAGAACCCCAATTCTGGTTCCCGCCCTTCCCTGCGGACCTGTTCTTCATGCTGACTGCATTGCAAGAGAAGGTGCTAGACCTGCTGCATTTCACCATCTCCTTTCACCAGGAGGTGAGGATGTTGCTACCCAGGGCTCAACTTGACCTGCTGGAGCCCACCATTCAAATTGTCTTGCGGGAGAAGCTGTTGCCGACATTGGAATTCCTGGCAAAGCAGCTCAATATGGCGAGCACCAGCAGTAGCAACTCGCAGCAGATCAGATCTGATGCAGGAGCCCTGCAATCGTGTCGCGCATCGGATGATCAGCCTGAGCAGTCGATAGAGATCCAGATCGACGACGTCGACTTGGAGAAACGCCTCTTGGAGGCTTTGCAGAGAGCAAGCACCTATGCCTCTTATTCGATGCTACCGCAAGCAGTTGGGTCGCAGGACGGTTCTAGCGTACAGGATAGTCGAATCCCCAACACGGACTTTCAGTTGTGCAGTAGCTCATGTAGCCACCCGTGGCCCTCTGTTTTGAGTGTAGCCGGCCTTGCCTTTGCACTCAACGGCTTACTCCACTACAACAAGCAACTGGAGACGGTGACCCAAGAGCTTCTCCAAGAAGAATACGCTTGGACCTTCATCAACAGCTTCTAGAAGTCTAACCTTGCAGCTGTAATTTATTGAAGCCCTCTACGTAGCCTTCTAAGTTCAGAAGAATCAGCGTTTCTTTTGGGTTCTTCTCTGTTTTTGCCTGCCCTCTAAGTAGCCCTCTAAGCAGCATTGTAGAATCAGCGTTTCCTTTGGGTTCTTTTCTGTTTCAGCCTTTGTATGACTAAGGTTTCACGTCATTTTTTGGTTCTTCTCTGTTTTAGTATGCCCTCTATATGACTAAGGTTTCACGTCAATTTTTCCATTAAATATATCCTCTAAAAAATCCTATATGGAACTTTTCATAAAATTGAGTTAATTAGCAATAATTTAGATACATCCCTGTTTTGTAAAATTTTAAATGATAAAAGTACTTCAGTTTTATAATTTTCTTCACTTTTTTTCCTCCAAATGCCCCTTATCTATGTATATTTTGTACAACTTCACAAGAGAATAAGTTGAACTTATGTCATGCTATTTATAAAAATTTCACTCCCCCCACCCAACAACCCAACAAAAAAAAGGTTTTATGCACATAACTTTTTTATTTAATATTGATTGTCCCTATTCCTCTTCCAGAATCTACTTGTCTACATGTATTCTATGCAATCTTTTTTTTGTATCTTACCATGCATTAATTTACATATATTCTTAAATGCATATTAATCTAGGTATTAATGCATGTGTTATTTTATTATATATTTGAATCACTACCACAAACGAAGAGCACAACCGCGTGAACAGACATGGAAATTACAAAGGATCTATAAATGGAAAAAATATTCACATGGCTATAAGCGTGGCTATGTATGTGACTACAAGAGCGCTATAGCCGTACATATAACTACGTATACAGTAGCACATATAGACAATGTCATAGTTTTTATTACTTTCCAGTTATATACTAAGTTACAAAATACATAGTGTTTATGTTCCAAAAAATGAATAATGACAAAGACAATAATTAAATTAATTCATTGTCTTCGTCTTCGTCTTCGCTTCCATCTTCACGTGCACGACCACCTTCATCATCACTGCCACTTTCAACATCCTCCTCTTCTTGTGGTAAATAGTGATCAAATACAAACACGTTAAAATCACAAGCAAAACAAGTTGGGTGATACTTAAAAATCAAGTTTTAGAGTCTCACCAAGTTTCCCTGCCGAGCTCGTTGGATATCTCTTTCAGTGACCATTCCCTAGCGTTTGAGCTACTCCCAAGTGTCTGCTTTGTTGTGGTGTTTGCGATACCTATTCTCCCCAGACGTTGGTGACAACTTGCTACCCTTTCCAACAAAAAATTTCAACATGCATGAGATATGAAAATCACGATGACACATGAAGTCAAAACATAGATCACATAGAGCATACATAGTCTTAATGCAGTAAGCTTTATGCATAGTCTTGATGCATTAAGCTTATACACAAGCCTAATGGATTAAGCTTATGCATAAGCTTAATGCATTAATCTTTAAGCCTATGCATAAGCTTAATACATGAAGCATAATGCATAAGCTTAAAGCGTAATGCATAGTCTTGATGCATTAAGCCTATGCAATAAAAGCCTAATGCATAGTCTGAATGCATTAAGCATCATGCATAAGGTTAATGCATAAGGCTTATGCATAGGCTTAAAGCTTAAAACCTATGAATAGTCTTAATGCATTAAGAATAATGCATAAGCTTAAAGCTTAGAGCCTAATGCATAGTCTTAATGCATTAAGCATAATGCATAAGCTTAAAGCTTAAAGCCTAGTTCATAGTCTTAATGTATTAAGCATAATGCATAAGCCTCTAATGCATTAAGCCATATGCATAAGACTTATGTATAAGCTTAAAGGTTAAAGCCTATGCATAGTCTTAATGCACAAAGTATAATGCATAGTCTGAATGCATTAAGCATAATGCATAAGGCTTCTGTATTAATCTTAAAGCATTAAGCATAATGTATAGTCTTAATGCATTAAGCATAATACATAAGCTTAATGTATATACAATATGCATAAGCTTAAAGCCTTTGCATAAGCTCAAAGCTTAAAGCTTAAAGCCTAATGCATAATCCTAATGCATTAAGCCTATCCGTATGCTTAAAGCTTAAAGCTTAAAGCCTATACATAAGCTTAAAGCTTAAAACCCATGCATGAAGCTTAATGGAGGATTATGCATAAAGCTTAAAGCTAAGAATTTGTGCCAATCATGACTCTTCAGGCCACTAAGCTCATCGTCCTTTTTGTAAATGCTCCCTTCAAGCCACTAAGCTCATCGTTCTTTGTAAATGCTCCCTTCAAGCAATGCATGCATCCTGTAGGGGTAAGAAACTCACTAATGCACTTCTTTACATGCTGTTGCTCTTCCTTTATCATGACCCAAGGTGCTTTTGGTAGTTTCACCTTCCCATCTGCTCTATTTTGGGCCCATAAGTGTTGCATGCGTTGAACCTCTTGTAAATCATCTCATTGTGCCTTGCTCTCCTTTGCTCCTGTGATGGTTTTCCAAAGCACCTCGGTTATATTCTTGAAAATGTGCATTGGGTTAAGAAGATGGTTCACTAGAAAGTCATTCCAGTATGGAAGTTGACGGAAAATGGATAGATGCTTCATTCCTAGAGGTGTGTAGGCTGGATCCAGCTCCCATAATCTCCTCTAATCACTGCTCTTCTATATGCGAGAAGACCTCCCTAGAAATCCCTCACACAAAGGATGCTTGTCAGGGAGATAATTCTTGTGGCCCTCGTATACTATCTTCTTCATAGAATCTGAGTACCGAGCCTCAAGTTACAGCCCACATAATGGACATTCATTATACCCTGACAGTTAAAGCCCTTTAGAACATCAAAAAAGATTATAGCAGGTAAGTCTGGATGATAATTATGACTTAACATAATATGTTAACAAGCTGCAGTATTACCAGAGCACTCTCCATAGCCAGGCCAATCATGCATAGTCCACATAAGTATTCCTCTCAATGTTAGCGCACGTTGTCCAAACCTCTTGGAAATATCATGAACTTCAATGCCCTCCCATAGAACACGAAGCTCCTCAACTAAAGGGGCTAAATACACATCCATGTTATTCACCTTGTACTTTCCAGGAACTATTAAATATAATAAAAGATGCCCTTTTTTATCGCTAGCCATTGTGGAAGATTATAGTTAACTAGACTAACATGCCATGTACTCCATGATGAACTTTGTAGACCAAATGGATTCACTCCATCCATCGCTAGTCTGACTCGAATATGGTGAGTATCCTCTCCTAAAAGGCTACCCATGTGCTTCCATGCAGGGGAATCTATGGGCGCACGCATAACATCATCCGTGGACCTAGTGTTACAGTGCCAAGTCATCAATCTTGCAATGGATTTGCACTTGAACATTGTTTTAATCCGAGGGATGATGAGAAAGTGTTGTAAAACTTTTGCTAGTACCCTTTCTCCTTACACATCTTGTCTATATCTCGATGTACCACAATGTGGACATTGTACTGCGTTGTTATATTCTTGTCGATAAAGAATACAATCATTTGGACAAGCATGGTGTGTGTTGTAGTCCATGCTAATCGAGTGCAAAAATTGTTTTTGCTCAACTACGGTCCACTGGCATCTCATTATCTTTTGGCAATATTTGATGTTTCAATAAGCTGTCACACAAAATAGACAAGCTAAGAAAATGCATATAAAGGTACATAACTCACTAATTGCATATGATATCATCACTTACGCAAAAAGTTATGATACGTCCTAAAGCATACATAGAGAAATGGAAAACCTTACCTTGCTCGAATGCGAGACTTGCTTGTGAGGATTGTGGGGAGAGGCCTTTTCCTTGGGAGGAGAGGAGAGGCTTAGTGAGGAGGGATTTCAAATGGTTTTAAAGGAGTAGAGGGATTATGCTTGTGAAAAGAGGATCTTGTGGTGGGAAGGGCAATGAGAGGGCATCATAACAAGGACAAGGGCAAGGGCATCATACAAAAGGAGAAGGAAGTCATACAAAGGAGCAAGGGAGTAGGGTACCATGGCTAGGGTTTTCATCAGGTAGTAATAATCGAGCTACAACCTCCTTGGAAGGAGAAGATGACATATGTGGTGACACAACACACAGGATTTGAAATCCTAAAATTACAGTGCATGGCTATAGCCGCACGTACAACTGGGTACCATGCACATCCCCTCTCTCACTATGCTCTCTCATCCTTGTGCGGCTACCTTGCATGACTATGCTCTCCCATCATTGTAGTGAGTGTTTGATTTCTTTTTTGTTACACTTGAATGCATAATGTTTATAATTTAAACTTTGACTATGATAACTTACTCTATGCACGTATTATCTATATATAAGCACTCACGCTATGTACACTTACACCAAATGTTTTAAGCAATCATACCAGGGCTTCCAAAGCCTTAAGAACCACTTTTAGTCCTTAAATTGGTGCCACAGTTGAGATCACTACTACCAATTCTTGATAACATTCATAGCACTTTGTTGTTAATGCAAGCAAAAGTTTAAAAGTAGTTCAAGGATCCTACATCTTGAGTAGGGTTTAAAAGCAACTACTTCTCAAAATGAAAAGTATTTTCTTAATTGTTGTGGATTATGTTTTTTGGTATGTGTGATTTATTTTCCTTATGGACTTTAATTTCATACATGTAAGTTAAATGCATGGTTTCTAACATATGGATAATAGTCGAGGCTCACCTTTTGCTTGTTTAGATATGAAGATATAAGTTATGTTGTGGGCTAACGATGCCCCAACAAAGCTTGGAACAATTCAAATTTTGTGAGTGCTTGTCATTGAGTTATTGTTATGCATTGATCTTGAGATTTGGGATTTGGCATCGAGTTATTGTCATGCATCACTCTGCCTATGGCTATGTGGAGCTTGTAGGATCTATGAGATACAGGTATGTCCACTCTTCTTTTGGTGTTTAATGATTCTCTACTATGTTGTACTTTGTACTTTCGCATACATTAGCTACTGAATATTCTCTTTGTCTTGTTTTGGGTCCTTGCAATATAGTACATCTACATTGTTTATGATCCATAGCAGGAAGGGGGATGGGTCCACCTATCTACGTATCCGATAGTACACCTCTATTTGAGTCCCTTTAAATGCAGCATTAGAGTCCGTTGTACCATCATTTGGAACCTTCAAGGAGGGCTACGGGACCTGATGGTGCTAAGTGGTGTAGGAGCATGGAGATAGGCATACATTCATGGCTTGCTATTTGCAGCTGTTGTGCTACCATGGTGGTATAGCAATGGATTTGGGTTGTAGCACATCCCCAATCCTGATGGCATGCCTTCACACTGGTGCATATAGATGGATGTGGACATTAGGGTTATCACATCTTATGTGCTGCCTCTTCTTCATATAAAGAATAAAGCTAGAGATAAGGAGGCTAGTACTTCACATACTCGCACAATGATATGGTGGATGACCTAGCGGGGAGCAATCCATTATGACTAGTGAGTGCCTTCACATCATATTCACTAGCACTATTAATTACTATTTCGTTTACTATTAGGAAATTTTTGGGTGGATTTCCATGACTCTATTGGTATGGATTTTTGTGACTTTGTTGGTATGGATTCGTGAATGTCTTGGGAATATTGGCTATGTCTTAGGTGCAATGGTGCTATTTTATTGTGTTTGACACCTTTCAATGTTTTTTGTTTTTCCACTGTCCATTCATATATCAACATTTTTTGGTTGGTGATTGATTGAAAGATGACTTGAAGGGAGATGTAATTTTTCATTTTCTTTCTTTATTGTGTGCATAGATGATGCTTTCCCAAGAAGGCAGGGAGAGATCCTCTTGAGCACCACCTGAGGAGGAGGACACCCAAGGAAGAGTTAATGGGAGCACTCTCTCGGTAGCATACAGACAGTCTAGCACACACTCTCACAAGAGAGGACACTCTCTCGTGTATCACCTTCAGTTCTAGCACAGTCCTTCTATCAGAGCGAAGTCTCCCTTGTAGCATCCCTTTTTGGTATTGTGATTGTAGTGTTGCACTCTGTTGGTGTTTTGTCTTTCTCTTTGTGTGAGTGAGGTGAGTGAGGTGTGAGTGGTGTGTGTGGTGTGAGTGAGAGGCCTGTAGGGGTACTGCAGTGCTAGGTGGTGGTCGGAGAGCACAACGGTAGACAGTGTAGAGAATAGGTCTTACATGTCTAGCCAGTGAGGTTGACTCATGCTTGGCGGGTATATTTCCCTGAGAGGATCCACACTCCCTTCTCCCCAACCATAGTGTTTGTGTCGGTTTTCTTCGAGTTCCCTAGCAAGGACCGGCGGAGTCATCCACAAGGGATGTATTCCAACCTACACTAGGCTCAGGACCTTTGGTCGGAACCCAATTTAGCATTATGCAAGGACCTGCACTAGGGGTTAGTGATACCTTCTTAGATTTGAAGTAATTGGAAGGATCCCTAGTCCCAAGAAGTGAGAACCCTTAGGAGGCCTCACCAGTCAAGCCAGCTACCCGTCTTTTTGACTGTGTAGCTAGCTACCTTAGAGGTTCGGCCTCAACCACTACATTTGAACTAAATCTTACTACATACAAACCCCATGATGGAGTTAAGGTGAACTCTAGAGACACCTATTGTACTCTCATCACTACAAATAGGGAGAGTTCACATTGATATTCTTATCCATACAGCTCCTGTTGCACCTACTATAACTATGACTATCGAACCACCCCTCGCACACATGCTTATACCTGATGGTAGAACATTAGAACACTACAAGAGAAGGCATCATTAGCGGCATTTTACGTTATGTCACTAAAAGCGTTGTTATTAGCACTGCTCAGTGGTGACGCTAATTAAAGTCGCTATAAGCACCGTTATTAAAACGCCCCTATAAGTGCCGTTATAAATGTCGCTCACTAACGCTAAGAAAAAAAACAGAGTGTTGAAATTGAGTGGAAATAAAATCTTAAAATAAATCGAAACCCAAAAAGCTTGATAAACATCCAAATATGTTTGAAATAAAACAACAAAATCATCAAATCGTTATATAAACCGATCAACCCCAAACCTATCTGGAATTCCTGGACTCTCTCAGAGTCAGGATATGATAGCTTTTGCATTTGATCACCTCATCAACTGTGCTACAACCCGAATGAACAGAGAGACTCGCTCGCCATTTTGAAAGTCTTTACTTTCCTGATCCTCTTGAGCAATGTCGGTATATGTGGTTCTGTGGAGGACGGTGTATTAACATCAGTACCAGTCACAGCGTCATAGGCTCAGGCAAAATATTTCCTTGGCCATGATTCTGATAAGACTAGGGCTTGTTCAGCATGTTCTACTCTGTGATCATTCACCCAGGAACTTCAGAACTTCATGTCGATTTTTTAGACTTCTTAGCTGCTTTATCCCAAGAAATAGAATTAGAGCACCTCTTTGTGTAATGAATCATGTGTACCATGGTATGTCTTCTTCACAATTTTGCTTCTTAATGCGATTATGACTGAGGTGGTGAGTCTGGAGCTGAGCTACTCTATGTACATATTGTAACTTTTATATAAATATAGAAATGTTTTCTCGAGAAAAAAAATCCCTGTTGTATAAGTGATTGTTTACGGACGATCTGATAAAGAAAAATCTGTTATCGGTGTCATAGATCTCCAATAAGATCATTGTCTTGTTTAAGAAATTGTTTAGGATCTCGTGGATGATATCAAAATAAAAATTTAATAATATATAAATTTTTGACAGAATCATGAGACAAGGAAACCGTGGTGGCCGTCAGCCAGACCCTCTCTCTGAAGATGACGAGCTTGACCCTGATGTTCGCAAGGCTCTTCATAGGACTCAGCCAGGACCCTTCACAAAGGAGAAGGAGAGAACCTAAGCGAGGCTGTGGAGAAATGGGTGAAAGCCATGGAAGAATATTTTGACGTCACAGGCTACAATGATCGGAGCAAAATGGCTCTTGCCAAGCTGAAAATAGTGGAAACAGCCAGGGTAGCATGGAGGAACCACTGTGACACCAACCGTCTAGACAGAAATACTCAATCCTAGAATGACCTAAAAACCTATCTAAGAAAGAGATTTTGTCCCCCTGGATTTTTGGAAATCAAAATAAACGAATTCTTAGAGCTAAAGCAGGAGAGCAAAACCATGGAGAAATATCACCAGGCCTTTGCTCTTCTACTCAAATATTCACCAACTCATGGCCAAGTTCATTCGGGGAATGAACGAACCCTTGGACACACTGGTCAAAAATGCCAAGCCAATGTCCATGGCTGAAGCAGTAAGAATGGCAAAGGATTTTGCTAAAGCCTTTGTAGTAAAGGTCCCACCAAAGCCTGCACCCTCTAACTTTAAAAGATTCCAAGCCCAGGGAAGTACTTCAAACTTTCCTCCCCCGAAGAGGCAGCAAGGCCCAAATCAGAATCAGGATGCAGGAAGATTTCGAAGTGAAGGAAGACCCTTCCCCCAGAATACTTTCTCAGGAGCCCCACCTCTTTCAAGAAATCAGAGGGATGAGCTCAAAAGTGAAAACCGATGCCAAGGTTTTGGTCACTAGTTGAAAGAATGCCCGACTCCTGCCATGTCAAGGGGACAAGGAAGTCAAGGACCCCAAATTCAGAGACCAACCCCTTCATACCAGTCTAATCAGGGTTCGTCTCGCGCGCCCAAGCCAGGAAAACCCCAGAAGAACTCCAGCTCAGCCATCTACCTCTGTTCAGAGTAACCTCAGAACTCCTTCCAAGAACTGGGGTAACCAAAGAGAAAGAGTTCCCCCTCAGACTACAGTAGCCAGAGCAGTCACAATTTTAGATGTAGTAGAAGAGGAAAGAGGGCAGATCTTTACTGCAATTGAAAACCAAGGACCTAACCGTCAGTTCTCTAAGTCATCCATACTCCAGCAGAATATCAGGGTAAGCCTTTTAAGCTTTTGATTGATTCAGGCAGTTCTCATTCATTCATTTTCCCTGGATGCTTGCGTAAGCTAGTCTTAGAACAAAAATCAGGGAAACCTATGCAAGTTGAATTGGCCAATGGAAGACTCTTTTCACTCACTATGAGACAGATCTTATCCAGTTCAATCTAGATGATGGTAATGTAACCGACTGTCAGTTCAAAGTCTTACCTCTGGGAGTTTTTGACGGGATCCTTGGAATGGAAAATCAAGCTGACATACACTGTCACAATGGAACCATTTCCTTCCATGACCTTCACGAGAACAAAGTTCAAGGAACTGGAGTTTTTGGATCCCCAGACCTTCAGTTAGTAAAAGCTTCTAGGTTGCTGAAAGGACTTAGAAAGAAGCAGCAAATTTATGTTGTCAAAATGAACCCAGTAGAGTCAACGCTTAAGGCCAAAGAACCAGAATGGTTGAATGAATTTGATGATCTATTCCTAGTAGAGCTAACTGAAATGCCTCCAATTCATGAAGTAGATCATGTGATTGAATTGACCCCCGCCGGAGCTCAGCCAGTAGCCCTACGCACGTACAAAATGCCAGTTCCTAAAGCCATTGAACACAAGGAACAGCTTAGACAGCTGTTAGAACAAGGGTTTGTAAGACCCAGTGTTTCACCTTGGGGTGCGCCAGTTCTCTTTCAGAAAAAGAAAGATGGAACGCTTAGACTCTGTGTGGACTACAGAGGTCTAAATCAACTGACAGTTAAGAATAAGTATCCTATCCCAAGAATTGATGAGCTTCTGGACATGCTAAATGGAGCCCAGATCTTCACAACGATAGATCTCAAATTCGGGTATTACCAGATCAGGATCAATGATCAAGATATACCGAAAACAGCCACCATCAATACTCACTATGGGCATTATGAATTTATTGTCATGCCGTTCGAATTAACAAATGCCCCAGCTACATTCAATCACCTAATGCAGGACATCCTCAGAGAATACTTGGATGATTTTGTTCTAGTTTTCTTTGATGACATTCTGATTTACTCAAAGAATGCAGCTGACCATGAGACTCATGTCCGAAAAGTCCTTGAGATTCTAAGGAAGCACAAACTCTTTGCCAAAAAGAGCAAATGCACTTTCTCTGTCGACCACGTGGAATACTTGGGCTTTTTGGTATCCAAAGATGGAATTTCTCCAGATTTCGCAAAAGTCCAAGCAGTCATAGATTGGCCTGAACCAAAGACAGTGAAAGTAGTCAAAGGATTCTTGGGATTGACTGGTTGGTATAGAATTTTTATACCAAAGTATGCTCTCATAGCTTCCCCCCTGACTAACCTTCTCAAAAGGAATACCCCATTTCAGTGGTATGCCAGGTGCCAGAGTGCTTTTGATAAGCTGAAGACCGCCTTGGTAACCAGTCCTGTTCTGAAGCTACCAGATTTCTCTCTACCCTTTGAGGTAGTAACTGATGCAAGTGGTTTTGCCCTGGGAGGTGCACTCATGCAAGAAGGTCATGCAGTGGCCTATGAATCCCGAAAGCTCAGAACGCATGAGAGGAATTATGCTGTTCACAACCTGGAATTACTTTCAGTAGTCTATACCTTAAAGTTGTGGAGACATTACCTACTGGGAAAAAGATTCACTTTGATGATAGATCATCAGAGCTTAAAGTGGATCTTTACTCAACACTCAGAAGGACCTCAACATGCGCCAAAGAAGGTGGATGCAGACCCTACAGGAATTTGATTTTGAAATCAAGTACCGCCCAGGCAAAGAAAATGTGGTAGCAGATGCCCTCAGCAGAAAAGCCTCCTTGCTTGCAATTACTGTAGTATCAAATCCTTTAATTATTGAAGCAAGAGAGAAGATCGTGCAAGATAGATTCTTTGGCCCTATTGCTACCCTACTTATGTAGGAAAGCAAAACTCCACAGGAGTTGAACAGAGTTCAAGGGTACAGCCTAGATGATGGCATTATGTATTATAATCGCAGGCTATGCATTCCCAATGATGAGGGAACCAAGGATCAAATTCTGAATGAAGCCCATGATAGCCTTATAGCAGGACATCTAGGTTTCATCAAAACCTACATGTCTGTAAAGAAAAGCTTCTTTTGGCCTCGTCTAAAAAAGGATGTACTGAATCATGTACGTCAATGTCTGACATGCCAGAAAGTCAAAGCTGAAAAAGTAAAATGCCTGGGAAGTTACATCCATTAGACATCCCCCATATGAAGTGGGAATGTATCAGTATGGATTTTATTTTTACTGGATAAACTTCAGTGCAATCAGGTTACAACTCCATTTTCGTGGTAGTTGACAAACTAACCAAAGTTGCCCATCTAATCCCAGTAAAAGAAACCTACATTGCAGTGGATGTGGCCAGAGTGTTCCTCAAAGAAATCTTCAGATTGCATGGCCTACCCAGGAGAATAGTAAGTGATCGAGATCCCAAGTTTACTTCAAGGTTCTGGACTGCATTTTTCGAAGTAGTGGGAACTTTCTTGGATCTCAGCACAGCTTATCACCCTGAGAACGATGGTCAAACTGAAAAGGTAAACCAAGTAATCGAAGATATACTTCGGTCATGCTGTGGGCAGGGAACCCAAGAAGTGGCTAAGCTATCTGCACCTAGTCAAGTTCGCCTACAATGCTTCTTATCACCAAAGTATCGAGATGAGCCCTTTTAAAGCTCTATATGGACAAGATTGCTTAACGTCATTAACTTGGTCCGACCCATTGATTAGGGTCGAGATGTCTACACAGATGCTTGACGACATGGAGCAACAGATGCAGTCCATTCGTAAAGATATTAAAGCTGCCCAGGATCGGCAGAAGCAGTATGCAAATAAGAAGAGGACAGACAGAAAGTTTGAAGAAGCAGATATGGTCTTCATTAGAGTACGGCCCAAAAGAAGTTCTCTATCTCTTGGGAAGTACAAGAAGTTATCCCCCAGATATTGTGGACCATATCTGATTACAAAGAAAGTAGGTGACTCCTCATCTCAAAATTCATAATGTATTTCATGTAAGCCTTCTAAAGAAATGTGTGCCAAGCCCAAATCATGTACTTGATGATGAAATCCTAACCTCTTCAACCCAAGGATAGATGGAACTCCAACGTGAAGAAATTCTTGATGTTCGAGAGAAGATTCTCAGGAACAGAATTCTCAAAGAATTATTGGTAAAATGGAAGTTCTATCCTTTTGAAGATGCCACCTGGGAGAATGAAGCCGATCTGTTTGCAAGATTACCCCCAGTTTGCGAGATGAGGACATCTCGCGTTTTTCAAGTGGGAGAGAATGTAAGATTCCTCCCCAGTCTCTCAAGATGTCCAGCATCTTCCCCTATAATCAAATCCCTCTTCAGAAATATAAAAGATCTTGTTTCTACCAGTTTTGGCCTAGAGAGAGAAAATATTCTAGAGAGAGAGTATTCAGATTTTAAATATTTTTAGATAGAAAAATTTATCATCTTATTAAAATAAGTTTTCTTGAAATAGAAGTTCAAAAATATTTTCAAAAGGTGCATTAGAAATTAAGTATAATCTATTCAAGACGCATTATCCTCCTGAGGGTGAAGATTTTTCAAAATTTTAAATTAAGGTTCATATGGACTAATAAGATTCATCCAAATGTAGCAAGGAGATAAATAGAAGAATAAAAGGAAAATCCCCCAAAAATGAGTAAATACTCACATAAGATGAAGAGTTGACTAAGGACAAGGTTAATAGTTAAAAAAGAGAGATATTTAGATGAAATGATGCATTTTGACACCTAAGTATGGGGGAATTCCCCTCTTGAAAGAGGCACCTATTTCATATGTGTGAGAGAGTTTTAAACTCCCAAATAATGAGATATTTTTATCTCTCCTCTCTCCTGTTTCAACTAGATCCAAAAAGTGGACTAAACTAACCCAAAAATGAGATATTTTTATCTCTCCTCTCTCCTATTTCAACTAGATCCAAAAAGTGGACTAAACTAACCCAAAAATGGTCAAAAATTGACCAAACTGATCTGGAAAATTCTAGAATCAGTTGGCTTGGATAGAAGCTCACTTTTTTCTATAAATAAAAGCCTTTCCCTTTGTTGAAACTCATTAGTGTTTTGCACTATTACCCTACCTCTCCCAAGTGCCAAAAACTGTGAATTTTACTCATAATTCATTAGTTTTTTACCTTCCCTCTTCTAAAAGATTGGTGGCCACTCTTGTTTCAAACAAGAGTAGAACCCTCAAACCATCAAGCCAAAGGAAAGCTCTCAAATTATCCATGTAAGTTGGAGATTCTTCTCTTTTCTATTTCTTTTATGGTTTTTATGATTTTTGTCTTCTCTAAATTGAATAGATGTTATGCCTCATTGAAAAAGGCATTCCCCTCTCTTCTTTAGTAAATCCAACCATTCTTTATCCTAGATGATTGATTATTGAATAAAATCAAGTTTTTCATAATGTTCTCTTAAATAAGTAGAAAATGTTTACACTAGAATGATTAAATACTCTTGGTGAACTTCTAATTAAATTTAGTGAGTTAAAATTTGAAAAATGGTCAGCCATACAAAGGAGGTTATGGCAAAATTTTCTAAAAATTTGTGAAATAAATTTCATCTTTTATTAATCAAAAAGAGTTATCCCCATCATTAGAGTATTCTAAAAGTGTCATTTTCATTCATGCATAGAAAGATGCATATTGATTAATTTTTATAAAAGAATGATTTTCAATAGAATTAAATTCTATGAAAGATACTTATTGATTTAAAAAATTTTATGAAAGTGTTACTTTCTTCAGTATGGATTTTTATGCATAAAATAATGCATAAAAGCATATTTTTTTATTATAAAAGAGTTACTTTTATCATATTGATTTTTATGCATAAAAGTATGCATAAAAGAATATTTTTTATTATAAAAGTGTTACTTTTATCATTATTGATTTTTATGCATAAAAGAATATTTTTTATTATTATAAAAGTGTTACTTTTATCATTATTGATTTTTATGCTTAAAAGTATGCATAAAAGAATATTTTTTTATTATAAAAGTGTAAATTTTATCAATATTGATTTCTATGCATAAAAGAATATTTTTTTTATTATAAAAGTGTTACTTTTATCATTATTGATTTTTATGCATAAAAGAATATTTTTTTTATAAAAGTGTAAATTTTATCAATATTGATTTCTATGCATAAAAGAATATTTGTTTTATTATAAAAGTGTTACTTTTATCATTATTGATTTTTATGCACAAATGTATGCATAAAAGAATATTTTTTTTATAAAAGTGTTACTTTTATCATTATTGATTTTTATGCATAAAAGAATATTTTCAACGCTTTTTTCCTAACCGAATCAGGCACAACCGCCGTTGATCTAATCATATGAGAAGTCTTCAGGTTTTTATTTAGCTACTCGAATTCTAAGCGTATTCCTATTATTCAATTTCATTATTAAAACTCCACTGCTTCCAGGCTAACCCCATCTGGCCCATGGGTTAGCCTCCACCCAACCACTGGAATCGGTAGAACCCGACAATTACTCACCCACCCATGATTGAATGCCTTTCTTAACTTTTGCTTTCGAATACAAATACACACACTCCTCTTTAAAACTTTAACTTATAAAACAATCCATTGACCAAACAGTTATAGGTTACAGATGTCATAACTCAAAATTTCCATCTAGTCCCTTGTTTCCATCTAGTCCCTTATTTCTTAAAAAAAACAGTATCACTCTGGACTCTCCGTTGAGTCCAGCTGGTTAGCAACAACGAGGTCCAGTAAGAAATTACAATATTCATTTGTCCATCATACAATCCACGACATACGCATGGGTGTCCTAGGCATTGCGAGCCCGTGCATCGCCTGGTCAGAACCCTCCAAGATCCTCCTTAGGTGTCCTGGCACTTCACTCAGGGACCGCTTCGTCGACCCTCGTCCATCATGCCGGAAGCGCACCATTTTAACCGTACCGAGGCTGGTCACAACAAGACATGGGCAGGCTTTGCCGTGTGAGCTGTCCTTTGAACACTCCCTGCCAGCTGTTGCAACCAAACTTCCCTTAGAAAAATACATACCAAATGCTCCCTCCAGCATTCTGGCATAAGACAGTCCTTTAAGAAAACAAGGTTTCTCTAGACCCTTAGGCTAAGGTCCTTCATATCCATTTTCAATTAATTCTAATTGCACATTGGAAAGTTCTTTTTGAATTTTTGTTTCAGGGGAACTTATTTTAATAAGATGAGTTATTTTTCTATCCAAAAAATATTCATAATCTGAATATTCTCTCTCTAGAATATTTTCTCTCTCTATGTCAAAACAGGCAGAGACGAGATCTCTTATAATTTTGAAGAGGGAATTGATTACAGGGGAATATGCTGGACATTTTGAGAGGCTGGGGAGGAATCTTACATTCTCTCCCACTTGAAAAACGCGAGATGTCCTCATCTCGCAAACTTGGGATAATTTCGCAAGATGCACGAACATGAGACTTAGAGAAAGATTTAATTAAGATTAACCACCAAATAAAAAAGTCTCAAAGAGAGTAAGGGTCAAGACAAGAACAAGATTTAAACTTTATTCATTCTTGGAACATATACAGTAAGGATAGAAGAACTCTTTACACTTTCATAAGCTCGTCCATCATATGATCACAAAAGCAGCACTCACCAGCTGCGCACGTATAAGGTAACTCGTCTATGGGAATAATTCTGTTGGTTATTGCCGCACCTATCTCAGTGGTATGAGGTGATCTAACAAAAGGACCTCTGAGAGGCAAGCCAAAAACGGGGTAAAGGCATATCTTTTGATGAGGAAGAAAACACACTAGTAAGAAGACCCACTCAGAAAACCCAAGATGTCTTGTTTTATGCATAAAGGGGTGCATAAAAGATATTTTTTTATATTAAAAGTGTGATTTTCATCATAAATGATTTTTATGCATAAAAGATATTTTTCATATATTAAAAGTGTGATTTTCATCATAAATGATTTTTATGCATAAACAAATGCATAAAAGATATTTTTTTATATTAAAAGTGTGATTTTCATCATAAATGATTTTTATGCATAAATGGGTGCATAAAATATATTTTTTTATATTAAAAGTGTTATTTTTATCATAAATAATTTTTATGCATAAATGGGTGCATAAAATATATTTATTTAAATTAAAAGTGTGATTTTTATCATAAATTATTTTTATGCATAAATGGGTGCATAAAAGATATTTTTTTATATTAAAAGTGTGATTCTCATCATAAATGATTTTTATGCATAAAAGATATTTTTATATGCTAAAAGTGTTACTTTTATCATAAATAATTTTTATGCATAAAAGATAATTTTTTATATTAAAAGTGTGATTTTCATCATAAACGATTTTTATGCATAAACATATGCATAAAAGAAATTCTTTTATATTAAAAGAGTGATTTTCATCATAAATGATTTGTATGCATAAACATATGCATAAAAGAAATTCTTTCATGTTAAAAGAGTGATTTTCATCATAAATGATTTTTATGATGATAAAAGTGTGACTTTCATCATAATTGGATTTTATGCATAATTAGATGCATATAGAATCTTTATAATTAAATAAGGGTTCTCTTAATCCTCTGTTTAATTTTTGCAAAAATTAGAAAAATGAATAAGTAGATAATCTGTGAGAAGAAATGCTACCGTTTCATATTCACTAAGATGGTAATGAGAAAATTAGAAAAATGAATAAGTGGATAATCTGTGAGAAGAAATGCTACCATTTCATATTCACTAAGATGGTAATGAGAAAATTCAACTAAACTATCAAAGTCGGAGATCGAGATAAATGATTATTTTATTCCTCATAAGAAATTCATGTTTTAGAAATCTGTAAGCAAATATTCGTCGAACGAAATTTAGAAAAAGAGAAATTGAAATAGTACCTTTCGAGAAAGATAGTTTAGGAAGAACCTTTCCAGACCCAAACTCTGATTCAGACTTTTGACTAAGGCCTAATTCCTTCATCAGTTTCGATCAATGACGATGTGCCCAGTTCAGGAAAAATGCACTCAAATCTCCCACCGAATCTGAAACTAAGTTAAGACTTTTGATGTTGATCTGAGGATCAAGTTAACAAAATTCGAGGAATTCTGTTTGGAATTCAGACCTGGATCTAGAAGTATTGGGATACGGATTCAAGATTATTCATGGTTTTCAAACAAAATCAAAACTAAAAACTTGCATAGAAACCCTGTTTTTCTTAAAGGACTGTCTTACGCCAAAATGCTGGAGGGAGCATTTGGCATATATGTCATCTAAGGGAAGTTCAGTTGCAACAGCTGGCGGGGAGTGTTCGAGGGACAGCTCATGCGATAAAAACCTGCCCAGGTCTTGACCAGCCTGGGTATGGTGAAAAATGGTGTGCTTCCGGTACGATGGGCGAGGGCCGACGAAGCGGTCCCTGAGTGAAGTACCAGGACACCTAAGGAGGATCCTGGAGGGTTCTGACCAGGCGATTCACGGGCTCGCGGTGCTTAGGACACCCATACGTATGTCGAGAAAGATATATATATGTATGTTGACGAAGTTATTATTGTAATCTATTATTTACTGGATCTCGTTGTTGCTGACCATCTGGTCCCAACGGAGAGTCCAGAGTGATACTGTTTTGTGAAACAAGGGATTGAATGGAAATTTTGAATTATAAAATCTACGAGATCATATCTATTTTGTCAATGGATTATTTTTATATTAAAGTTTTAAAGAGGAGTGTGTACGTATCTGTTTTCTAAAGCTAAAGTTAAGAAAGGCATTTCAATTATGGGTGAGTGAGTACTTATTTGGTTCTATCGATTCCAGTGGTAGGGTGGTGGCTAACCCATGGACTGGATGGGGTTAGGCTAGAATCAGTGGAGTTTTAATAATCAAACTGAAAAATCTTAGGATTACGCTAGGATTCGAGTAGCTAGTTAATTCCCTGATAAATTTCTCAATTGAGTGGATCAACAGCTATGCCTGATCTTGATTAAGAAAAAAGCGTTGAAATTACTCAAATGATCAAATTATATCAGTGATAGTTTCCTTCTATCTGGTTTATTCAGGTGAAGGATAGTTTAGAATTAATCTTGTTAGAAAAGTAAAGTTAAGAAAATTCAAAAAGGTAGAATCATCTCTGTTTTCTGGGCATGGGAAATTTTCTCGGTTTCGGTTTTCGGAGTGACCACCAGCCTAGTCTCGTGCCCGGACATTTGTGGGCGAGGCCCTGAGTGAGAAACCCTACCCCGCGCATGAGGAGGCTGCTTTCGTTGTCAGCTACCGGGAGTCCCGGTGTGCGGAGGGGGCAGAGGGATCTCACACGTCTGCAAAACGGAGACTTATGAGCGCATCAAAGACAAACTCACAATGCTCTTTTCACCCTTTTGGATATGAAGCGTAAGTGTAGAAGCTACGTGGTAGGCGGTAGACATAAGAACCTATTCTCTCAAAAAGGAGGGTCACCACAAGCACCTGGTGCTAGTAAAAAAAAACAAACAAACAAACCCAAGGGAGTCACATATATGGCCTACTTAGAAGTGGTAGAATATCACAAGCAACTCCCAAGGATCTTCAATAGCCATTATATCTTGTTAAGATTATCGCTTACTATTCTTTGGCTATGTTAATGTAACAGTTGCTCCATGAGTACATATCCATACTCATGCGCACTCGAGAACATTTGCACCAAAGTGGCCATGGTGGGCAAAAGCCTAGTCTCAATGGTATAACCCATTGCCTAGAATTTTCCTTCAAATTATAAACCTCTCCAAACGACACTCCTATCTTTACAAATCAATAATCTCCAGTCCTTAGTGAAGATAAATATATTAGCATCGCAAGTTGATGTAATTCTTTTAATCATCGCCAACCAGTGGCTACTTTAACACATAGCAATTCAATAAGAGTCTATATGACTCAATTCTTGTACTTCATATATATCTGCTTCATAAGAGCACTTAAATATACATAAAAACATAAAAAGCACATGGAAAGAAGCATGGGAAGAAGCATGCAAGAATAGGTCCTACTCAGCAACAATTGACAAGAATCCTGCCACACACAGGGACATCATCAAAGGCCAATTTCTTGTACTTCATATATATCTGCTTCATAAGAGCACTTAAATATACATAAAAACATAAAAAGCATATGGGAAGAAGCATGGGAAGAAGCATGCAAGAATAGGTCCTACTCAGCAACAATTGACAAGAATCCTGCCACACAAAGGGACATCATCAAAGGCCAATTTCTTCAAATGACGAATATTACTTTAATGAATCAAATGAGGAACTGAGAATCACCATTTTGTTCTGATGATTATGTCTACTTTCCTCCAGATCCTTCCCTCTCTTCTATCCCATTATCAACATCTCTTAGCATCCCCAAACCACTAACACAAATCAAATGTAACCTTGCTTATGATTGCCAAAAACAAAGTGAGCAAAAAACACCCAAAAAATGCTTGTGTCCAACCGGCCACAGTTTAAGTGAGTGTGAACACAGTTTAGTCTTAAGCCCTGGTCGCAACATCCCAAGCCTACACCGATGTTGGTACTACTCGTGGAGGAACTTGCCATTCCGATAGGGCAGCTCCCTCACTCTTGGAAGGAAGAATAATATGTAAACTTCCCAATCTAGAAATATCTAGCTCATGACCCCTCTATCCTCTCCAAGGCTGATGATATAGGAGAACCCCTTACTCTTTCCTCTTGTTGCCAAGATCTAGTACATGAATTCAACCTTGGCATAGCGAATGAGCCATGGCCTATCCTACTGGCATCTTGGTTATGGGACCATCCGATCTCACTGGACCAAGTCGCCACCTTATTTAAGTCTTACATGGATGTACTTGCTTGGACCTATAAGGATTTATATGGTTGTGGGACCATCCCATCCTGCTAGACCAAGCTGCCACCTTCTTTAAGTCTTACATGGATGTATTTGCTTGGACCTATAAGGATCTGGATGGTGTACCACTTGACATTGGTTTCCACACTATACATTTCTAAGAAGACACAAGACCAAGGGCAAAGCTTACAAGATTAATTTAAAATATGATGAGGTAGTCAAGGTGGAGTTGGAGAAATGGAGGCATCTCACATCATCTCACGTGTGGAACACTCTGAATGGCTCTCTCCTAAGAAGAAGACCAACAAGATTCGGGTGCGAGTGGATTTTCAACCCCTCAATAAAGCCACTATTAAGGATGGTGAAAACATGAGAAGTTGTGCCTTAGCTTACAAAGTAGCACATAAGGTTTTATTGTTGAAAAATTTCTCGTACTTACTCATATTTACAGAGATCATGGTGGGTTATGTCATCGGGGAAGACATAAACAAAACCTCATATGGGGGTAACCTCACTTTAATACAATCACACCTTGTGCTTGTATTGATACCTTTAATATTGAAGGTCACACAAACACTTTGTAACATTTCTTGAAGACGTGCTAGCTGCTTTGGACTCTCTTGGTTTTGAACTACATGTCCTATCTTGATAGGATCTCCTTCAAATGCTCCCACCTTCACAAAAGTATCTAATGCTACACCATGTTGGGAAGAGTTTATTAAGAATAATATAAAAGACACACATAACGTGTTATTATACATGCGATGCACAAATGATTAGTATACTTGAAAGCATAGAGGTACCTACAACAGTAGAGGAACTTGCACTTTGATGTTGCAACACGCTCAGAACATCAAGAACTAATGTGTAACACATATTTTTATTAGTTTTTTTTTCATCTTACATATTGTAAAGTAATGTGATAAAGGCACAAATCCATGCTTACTAGTAGTTATAGGTGCATGCGTTATATTTGTTATACCATGATATAACATACTAGACATACCGGAAGCTCACCCATGCTCCACTGCTGTGAGGGGTCAAGATCCGAGTCAACTACCATCATCACATAAGCCACCTCATAGGTGCAAATTATATAGAATAATAGCCCATGCGATACATCCATATGGTCCGCATTCTCAAGTGCGAGGCTCACCCCATGCCACTGGCCAATTAAAGCAATTTATCTAATTTATAAAACAAGAATGAAAACAATGGAAAACATTTGCATACAAGCAATACGTCAAACTGACTTTTTGGCATGGTATTCCCTTCTTTGCATTGGAGTTCTTCAGTTGGTTGAACGCTTCAGTTACCTATCTAATTCCCTTCTTTGCCGTTTAGAAGTATAAAAGATTATCTCGTATGTTCTTCATAACCTCTTTTGTGGCTAGATGGAAACTTGAGCGAATGTAATTCTCTCTCTCCTAGCTCTCCACCAAAAGTGTAAGGTTATCTTGTATGTTCTTTATAAGCCATTCTCTGTCTAGATAGGAACTAGTGATGATCTTTTATAGGCGAATGCAATTCTCTCTCTTCTGGCTCTCCATAGAAAGCGTTAGGTTATCTCATATGTTCTTCATAGGCGAATGCAATTCTATTTCTCTTGGCTCTCCATACAAAGCGTAAGGTTATCTCATATGTTCTTCATAAGCTGTTCTCTGGATAGATAGGAACTAGAGGATGTTCTAATAGGTGAATGCAATTCTATCTTTGCATTCATCAATCCCAGTAAGACCTGATAGCCAAGTAGACATCTTTCCTTTGTCTAAATCCATCTTTTTTTAGAATCCTTATGATTAAAATTATTATTCTCTCATGGAAACATGGAAAATATAAACACAGATCATTTATGTGAATTATGCTAGGGACTAAACCCATTGCCTTAAGAATTTAAAAGTGCTTGAATTATTATTCTCTCATGGAAACATGGGAAATTACAAACATAGACTATTTATTTTAATTATTTTAGGGACTAAATCCATTGCCTAAGAATTCAAAAGTGCTAGAATGTTAGATATCAATGCTCCACCCTCATATTTCAGGGACTAAACTCATTGCCTAGGAATTTAAAAGCACTGGAATGTTGGATATCTATGCTACCCCTCAAATTGTATTGTCCAAGCATCAGCTAGGTCATGTTTGTACGGCTCCCATTATCAGGAGTAGCCATGGTTGAGTAGCCTGTGTGCTCAACATCCCTACGTTTATATGAGAAGGTGTCCTATGAGGCTAGACGATATAGAGATGGCTTGGATTAAATTTGACACACTGTAAAATAGGCTACATGGTACTACTGGATTGTTATCTCATAATGGTCCACACATGGAGTAGGTAGACTTTAGTCTTGGACATCTTGTCCTAACATTGCAAGGCTCGAATAAGACCCAAGATGAGCCTACATGGCCATGGGAGTGTTGGATAGTCATCTCCAGATGATGTCATGCTAGTGGCACACTCTTTAGCCTCTAGGAATTTTTGGGATTTATAGCATTCATTTCCATTTTTTCCTATTTACACATTTTTGGGTGGAGGAAAGGGTGGAGGAACTTTCCTATATATATAAGGCATTGTAGTTCATTTCTAATTAAGTTGGATAGTGGTTCATTGATGAGTTCTTGAGTACATTGTCTCTTATCTCATCTCTTCTTTCTCACATGGTATCAAAGCAAGGTGGTGGCGCACATAGAGCCTCCTTATCCTTCTTCCTCTCTACCTCTAGTCCTCTTCAACAACCCCGCTTTCAATTGCGTTTTTTCATTCTTTGATTTTCTACTAAACAAATGCGTTTTTGAGTATTGTGCCCTTGCGGCCTACTGAAATCATCATGGTCTACAACTTTGCAGAAGAAAGTTTTCGCAAATTCCTCACCGTTTTTGAGTTATTCTTTGCAGACTGCCTGCATGCAGAATTTCTGCTCGCATTTTTTGCAGAAGCCCTTACTCATCATCCTTGCACTCATTCAATGATGCAAGAGGCTTCAAACCAGCCCCTTACCATCCTCTACAAGTGTGTTTTTAAAGCACTTCAATCCGAGTCCTACAACTCTACTTGTGGGCGGTGAAAACATTGCCAACTAGTTTTCCCTACATACGGTAGTGTTTTTTTGGAGGCTTCTTGTGGAGAGATTTCTTGGCTGCGTTTTCATCATCAACTTCAGCCCTCTTCATGGTGTTTTGAGGTACATATTCATCCTCTTTTCTACACCTTTCTACCGGCTGAAAATTCCACTTTGCTACACACTTTGTGTTTGCGTTTTTGTGGACAATCAACTCCTCCATACTCCTTCTACCTAAGGCTACATTCTCAGCCCTCTTTTGGTGGTTTCTATGGAGTCTATTGGTTCATATATCAACTGTGTTTTGTGGCTACGTTTTTTGCACTATCTTTGTGCATATTTTGGAGATACTTCCTTGGTGGGACAACCCATCTTTTGGCTACGTTTTTGGAGGTACGACACTTCTTCCCTTGTATTTTTCCACCCTCCTCTCCCTATGGGATCTCGGAAGTCCTCTACTCCAAAAGACAAAGGCAAACTTGAAGATACTATGGATCCTACATCTCCTACGACGGTTGGGGACCGGCAACTACTACAACGGAAGTTGGTGCAATTCCTTCTTCGGTAGGTGCTTCTACTTTCTGCTTTCCATCGTATCCCCATTACCTTCTACGGATCCTTTCTCTCTTTCTTCTTTGTCCTTTATGCCTTCCTATCCACATACTTCTATGCCCTCTATGGTATATCCCCCTACATCATCTATGCCTTTTATGGCAACTTCATCTACTATGATTCCTTCTTCTACTACTTCCACTACTACTCCTCTCCCCACTCAATCATATCAGCCCTTTAACCCATTCACTCAATCTTTGAGCCTTCCAAGTCTTTCCGATTCACAAAAGCTTACCCCAAACAACTACCACACTTGGTCCTTGTTTAAGCAACTTCTTTTGGAAAGTGCCAGGGTGTGGTCTATAATCACTTCTCCTCATATGGTGCCAGGGTGTGGTCTATAATCACTTCTCCTCATATGGTGCCTTCTCAGTAGTAAACCTATATGGATGCACGGGCCAAAGATTTACTTGTGCATGGCATGTCTACATCGGTTGTGTCTCAATTTCTCTCTACAAGGAGTACGGCTCAACAATTATGGCATGCTATACAAAATGTGCCTAAGATGTCTGCCAACTTATTTTCTATCTCTAAGGCTACTTCTAAAGGTCTTGGGGTTTACTTTGATGATGAAGTGATTGAAATCATTGATAGACAGTCACTTTCTTGTGTGGCACATGGTTATCAAAATGCTGGGCTTTATCATATAAGCTCTTTTACAGCACAGTTGCCACCACATGAGTCTCATCTTCATCAATTATTTGCTTCTCCTAAAGCACTTGTTTCTAATGAAGATAGTGATCTATGGCATTTCCGCTTTGGCCTTGTTCCTCTTGCTACTTTGCAACATCTTATCTCACATGACATGGTTATAGGTCTACCAAAGCTTCAGAAACCTCGCCATCATATTTGTTCTTCTTGTGCTCAAGGAAAGCAACATCGGGCTTCTTTTCCAGAGGAGGCTACTCATAGGGCCACACGCATACTTGAGCTTATTCATGCTACAATCGCTTGGTGGATCCAAGTATTATATGCTTCTTGTGGATGACTTCTCTCGCAAATCATGGGTTTATTTCTTACCTAAGAAGTCTGATGCTCTTTCTCAAATTCTGAATCACCTTGGATGTTCATCTACTCCAACACTCATCTACTCAGATTCACAGAGTGCTATTGCTTTAGCCAAAAATCCAGTTATTCGAGGACGATCCAAACACATTGATGTTCATTTTCATTTTGTTCGTGATTGGATTTCTAAAGGTCACATTCAGCTTGAGTGTTGTCCTACCAAAGATAATGTTGCTGATTTGTTTACTAAGCCTCTTCCTTGACCTACCTTGGATTATCTTCTTCAGCTCGTTGCGTTGGTCCTCCCATCTGGACCTGAAGAGGAGGTGTTGGATAGGTGTCATCTCCAGATGGTGTCACGCTAGTGGCACACTCTTTAGCCTCTAGGCATTTTTGGGATTTATAGCATTCATTTCCATTTTTTCCTATTCACACATTTTTGGGTGGAGGAAAGGGTGGAGGAACTTTCCTATATATATGACGCATTGTAGTTCATTTCTAATTAAGTTGGCTAGTGGTTCATTGATGAGTTCTTGAGTACACTGTCTCTTCTCTCATCTCTTCTTTCTCATCACAGGGAGGTGGGAAAATAGCTACACACTTTCTAGTGCATTTTTATGGACCAAGTCTACACTATGGATGGTGGCATGGACTATGACCATGGACTATGACCATGGACCTACATAGTCATGTTAGGGTTGCCCCATATATACAGGTTTATATAGATGCATAGCCAACTCCTTCTCCACACAGTTCATCAATCATCATTGTGATTTTACTCCCTAGCTTCTACTACAATACAACCTTTGTCTTGGCACTTCTAGATTAGCCATCGAGAAGATCCCTTCACAAGAGCACACGGGTGTGGGATTTTTCATCATTTGTATTACTTCAGTAATACAATATTATTCTCTATCTCTATTATTCTACAATTTGAGTTTTAAAGTTTTATTCTATGAAAGATCCTACTTCTTATGTGAGTGTTATCTTATATATACACTATATGTTGTATTCTCTTACATGGTATCAAGGCTCTAGATCAGTAGAAAACTTCTTTTCTAATTGTTGTCTATTAATAGTCCCTTAGAGAAGTGGAATTTTTTGTAAGACCATGCCCACCACTATATGTGGTCTACGTGCAAAAATGATGTATTGCTTGAAAGGTTATATATTATGTATATTGCAAGGTCTTTGATGGAGTAAATTGATCTGATAAAACTTAAGGTTAGTGAATATATCAAAACATTATATAGAGCATTGATTGTTACATTTATGTGACCTTATAATATTTGGTTATACATAGGTAGATACTCATTTTCTTATATATATAATCACCACAAAATTTATTTTTTTGAAATTATTATTTTTTTCAAAAATAATAATTAGTTTAAAATGTTGAGATATTGAGCTCATCTAGTGAGGCGGTGGACACTGATGACCCGCCTGGGGGATAAGCCCCACACTTACACCACTGGCATGGTTGGTGAGATCATGGGTGATATGCGGTCAGTGAGGTGACAGGCTATGTGACAGCTGTTCTAGAGACTGGCATAGTTATAGCGCCAGCTCATTTAGTTGGGTTCACACTATAGAGAACCCTAGTATGTATTTGGTTGAGTACCTTTTCATTGTGTGTACTCTTATCTTTGTATATGGTGTGTTGAGTGTTGTGTGAAGAAGAAGAAGAAGATTTTCAGCCTCTCACCTTGTGTGTTCTCTTTTAGGGTTTTGTGAGTGTGTGTATGCTTGCAAGAGCTCAAGCTCTCTTCTCCCCTGCATCTTTTCATGGTATCAGAGCCTGGTTCATGATAAGGACTGAGCTGCAAGCAAGAGAAGCACAGGAAGTGGTACAAGGGTAAGAGCTTCATCTACTCTTCCCTATTTGTGTTGACGTCTACACCCTTATCGGGAGCTCTACGGGAGGCACCGGCAAACAATCTCTGATTGAGGAGCTTTCTTCGCGGGAGTAAAGCAATAGGGCAACTATATTGTCTTGTCAGTCCTATCGAACAGCATTTTTTGGGCTGAAAACGCGTTTCGGGCGCGTTAGGACCTCGTTTCTCGGAAAGCAGGTGATTTCGAGCACTGCGGGTAAGTCATCAATTCTATGCAAAACTCTGTTTAAGAATTGCAGGAAGACAAATTGGTTGTGCAGACATTGTGTGTGCTGCAAGGAGGTCAAACAGTTGCCATTGGGTGTATGTATGCACATTGAGGTCACTGGTTGTTGTGACATTTGAGTGTAGTATAGTACCGCTGCAGAAAATACAGTAATTTGTGCAGGACAAACCAGAGTGCTGTTTCTGGTAAATTTGTGTGTTTGGCAAGATGTCAAATGATGGCATAAACCAGATTGTTACTGAGAAGCTTGACAAAAGAACAACTTCCATGCTTGGAGGTTCAGGTTGACAAATTTCCGGATGGGAAAGGGTTATCAGAGATCAATTTGACTATTGTGAAAGAGTTCAAGGATTGGAACCAAGGAGCTAGAAAAGTTATGTATTGGCTCTCTATCAGTATATAGGACACCATGATTGGGTACATACAGGATGCCAAATCCCCCAAGGAGGCGTGGGACACCTTGGTAAAACTCTATGAAACGAATACCAAGGCACGAAAGATACAGTTGAAGAATGAACTTCATACTGTGGAGAAAAAGAGTATGTTTGTAAATGACTATGCATTGAAGATCAAGGGTATTGTGGAATCCCTTGCATCTATTAGCGTTTCAGTAGATGATGACGGTAAGGTGGAAGTCTGTCTATGTGGTCTTGGGCCACAATACAAGGCGTTCAAGACGTCTATTCTCAAACACAAGAAAACATTCCCAATTTCACAGATTTGGTGTCTGTTGATTATAGAAGAGAAGAGCTTGGGTGAAGACCAACAGTCTTCACAAAACAAAAACAGTTCAGAGCAACACGCCTTCTACACAAGTTCAGGAAGAGGACGCTGTAGAGGAGGCGATGGACACGGCCAAGGAGGTGGCCAAACAGGTAATCAGAATTATGGCCAGCAGCAACAACAACAACAACAACAATCTCAGAATTCACAACAACAACACGCAGGTGAAAGAGGCCAATTTAGAGGAGGCAGGGAGAGTCAAAGAGGTCGTGGAAATTGGCAAAAGCAGTATAATGATACATGTGGATGCTTTTATTGTGGTAAGCCTGGACATGTGCAGACAAATTATTATAAGAAGCATGCTGACATGTAAAATGAAAAATTGCAGCAAAACAACTATTCATCCTCGAGCAAAAACAATGAGGATAATGAAAGGTTGTTTGTTATGCAGCATGTTGTTAATGCCATGTCTAAAAATGTTGAAGCAGCACATAAAGATGATGTATGGTACGTTGATTCAGGTGCTTCGAACCACATGACAAGTCATGGGGAGTGGTTCAAGGAGATGAAAAACCTTGAAAGACTAGGGTTTGTGGAAACAGGGGATGACACTGCTCATCCAATTGCCCATGTTGGAGATGTGCCATTGCAGGATGGCAAAGTGAAGTACCTTGCAAATGTACTTCATGTTCCAAACATAACAAAGAATCTGGTTTCAGTTGGCCAGATGATTGAGCAGGGTTTGCAGGTTCGGTTTAATCCTGATGTGGTTGCTATGTTGAAGACTTTAAAGACAAGTGCAGGTCGGTTGCAAAAGGCAACAGAGTGGGCAAAATGTTTACATTGAATGTAAACATGCCTGAAGTGAGTGCTGCGATGTTTCCAAATGGTTCAGGAATTGTTGCAGACACAGACATTTGGCATAAAAGAATTAGACATGTGAATATGCAGAGAATGAAGTCTATGCAGACTAAAGGAATTGTGACAGGGCTGCCAAAGTTTAAAGTTGAAGGTATGTAGAAAATACGTGAAGCATGCCAATTTGGAAAGCAAACAAAGCATGTATTTTCACATGACAGAAATGTGAGCAGAAATGCACTAGATGTTGTGCATTCAGATGTATGGGGTCCTACGAAGACCATGTCTATGGGAGGCTGCAGGTATTATGTGATGACCACACAAGGAAAGTGTGGGTATACTTCATGAAGGAGAAGGGTGAGGTGTTCACTCATTTTCAGAATTTCAGAGTTATGGTTGAAAAGCAAACAGGGAAATATGTAAAGTGCCTAAGGTCAGATGGAGGGGGAGAGTACTTCTCCAATGAGTTCTCTGAATTTTTGAAGAAGAATGGTATTCGGAGACAGTTTACATGCAGACACACTCCGCAGCAAAATGAAGTTGCTGACTGCAAAAACAAGCACATTACTGAGATTGCGCGAGCATTGATGGGAGAGAAGAATATGCCGCATAGCTATTGGACTGAAGCTGTTTCTATAGCAGTTTACATCATGAACAGGACTCCAACTGCAGCCATATATGATGTAACTCCAGAGGAGTTACATCATGAACAGGACTCCAACTGCAGCCATATATGATGTAACTCCAGAGGAGTTACATCATGAACATGACTCCAACTACAGCCATACATGATGTAACTCCAGAGGAGAGGTTTACTGGCAGAAAAACTAATTTGTCTCATCTAAAAGTCTTTGGATGCATTGCATATGTGCATGTGCCAAATGAGCTGAGAACTAAGCTGGATCCAAAAGCTGAAAAATGTGTGTTTATTGGGTATTCCCTTGAGCAAAAGGGATACATGTGTTATAACCCTGCTACATGTGAGTTAAAGGTAAGTAGGGATGTTGTTTTTGATGAGATGAGTAGCTGGTATGCTGCTGAAAAAAAAGCTGTTGGGGTTGATGTGAGTGGAAATGTGGTTGCACAGAATGCAAGTCAGCAATCACAGTCTTTCAGTGGACCAGGAGAGTCCTCATCTAGTGGTTCAGTTTGATAGACCATGGAGTGGCACGCTGCATCATAATACCAGTCCTACAAATGTGATTAGTATATCACATAAAGGCAAAGAGAAAGTGGTTGAGCCCCTCAGTATGCCTAACATTTTTGCAGGGCGTTCTCATGTTGATAGAGAGTCTAGTGGCTCAGAGATGAGCCTTGATGAGGATCTTGGGATACCAGCTATGAGAACACCTTGTGTAAAGAAGGCTACGGAAGCCATGAATGCAAAGGTGCGAAGATCTGGGAGAGTGAAGAATCCTGTACAGAGGTCTACCTATGATGGTTATGTGGCACATCACTATGCATACATGGAAAAAGTTGTGCACGTTGTAGAGCCCACATGCATTGATGAGGCTATTGGAAATGTGTGTTGGGAGAAAGCTATGGATGAGGAGATGGATGCACTATATGGAAATGAGACTTGGGATTTAGTGCAATTGTTGGAAGGCAAGAAAGCCATTGGATGCAAGTGGGTATACAAAGTAAAACATAACAGTGATGGAAGCATAAGCAGGTACAAGGCTAGATTGGTAGCCAAAGGATATGCGCAGATATATGGCATTGACTATGAGTGAGGAAACTTTTAGCCCAGTTGCCAAGATGGCAACAATGAGAGTTGTGATAGCAATGGCTGCGTCGAAGCAATGGTCTTTACATCAGATGGATGTAAAGAATGCATTCTTGCATGGGGATTTGTAGGAAGAGGTGTATATGTTGCATCCACCTGGTTATGAGGATGTGAGTCACCCCGAGCATGTTTGCAGGTTGAAGAAAGCCTTGTATGGCTTAAAACAAGCACCAAGAGCATGGTCTGACAAGATTTCTGAATATCTTGTCACTATTGGCTTTCATGTAGCCAATGTAGATTTCTTGCTGTATGTGAGACACAATGATAAAGGGGTTGTGCTTGTTGGCATCTATGTCGATGACCTGATCATTACGGGGGACCATGATGCAGAGATCTTTGATGTAAAGATCTTGCATAGACAGAAGTTTGAGATGAAGGATCTAGGGGAGCTCAGATATTTCTTGGGCATTGAGGTGATTAGGTCACCACATGGTATTGGATTACTGCAGAGACAGTATGGCTTGGACATGTTATCCAAGTATAGTATGACAGGCTATAAGCCTATCTCAGTGCCATTGGATCAGAATGGCAAGTTGAGTGCAGATTCATGAGAGATTTGGAGGAACCTACTATGTATAGGTGCATAGTAGGAAGCTTGATCTATATGACAATCACCAGGCCAGATTTGAGCTATGCTGTTGGGTTGGTGAGTCAGTTTATGTAGGTTCCTCGGAAGCCGTATTTGGATGCATTGAGACGCATACTGAGGTATGTGAGGTCTACTTTGCATTGTGGACTATTTTATGAAACTGGGACAGAGATATGTGTACATGGGTACACAGATGCTGATTGGGCTAGTAGTATCTCAGATAGAAGATCTACTAGTGGCTTCACGTTCTCTTTGGGGAGTGCTGCTATGACTTGGAGCAGCAAGAAGTAGCCTACGGTTGCTTTATCTAGTACTACAGAGGCCGAGTACAGAGGTGCTGCTATGGCAGCATGTGAGGTAGCTTGGTTAAGAAAGCTACTTGTAGATTTGGGTCTATTAGTGGATAGTCAAGTTGTCATTTTCTGTGACAACATTAGCAACATACAGTTGGCCAGGAACCCAGTTTTTCATGCTCGCACGAAGCATATAGAGGTCCACTACCATTTTGTCAGAGAGAAGGTTTTGGCAGAAGACGTTGACCTTGTTTATGTGAGCACACAGGATCGGGTCACTGACATCTTCACCAAAGCATTGGGCACATAGAAGCTCTGCAGATTCAGGGCTTCGCTTGGTGTACATGAGATGGAGATGAGCTCAAGGGGGAGTGTTGAGATATCAAGCTCATCTACTAGTGAGGCGGTGGACACTGATGACCCGCCTGGGGGATAGGTCCCACACTTGCACCACTGGCGCATGGTTGGTGAGATCATGGGTGATATGCAGCCAATGGGATGACAGGTTGTGTGACAGCCATTCTAGAGACTAGTATAGTTATAGCGCCAGCTCATTTAGTTGGGTTCACACTATAGAGAACCCTAGTATGTATTTGGTTGAGTACTTTTTCATTGTGTGTACTCTTATCTTTGTATATGGTGTGTTGAGTGTTGTGTGAAGAAGAAGAAGAAGATTTTCAGCCTCTCACCTTGTGTGTTCTCTTTTAGGGTTTTGTGAGTGTGTGTGTGTGCTTGCAAGAGCTCAAGCTCTCTTCTCCCCTACATCTTTTCATAAAATGGTCAAAAAAAATGGCCAACTTATTTAAGGGTGTTAATCACCATTCATTTCATGTGTACTTGGTACCTGTTGTGTCATTCTTTTTTGTTCTTGTGTACTTTTTTGTTCCTCTTACAATGAGTTGTACAATCTCCTTCCCATTGTCTAAGAAGAATCCATGTTTCATCATTTGCCTCATCCTTTGTTTTGCAAGTGGAGATGGTAAGAGCATATTGAAATACCTTTGGATCATGAAGAAGAGAAACACACTAACAAAGATTTTGTTGAATGCCAAAGAGGTATGAAGGTCGAAGAGATTCCTAGGCAATATAATAGTAATGTTGTGTTTGAGTTTCCACCAACCATGGGAACAAGTTGTAAAGAACTTGGGGAACACCATATAGCCTCTATAGAACCTTACGCCACATTAACTCCACTTTATCAATACTTAGAAAGCTGGACAATAAAAATTACTAACACATAGTTGAAGAACAAGAAACTTTGGATATCAGTAATATCAGCTTATAACATCAAACTGAAGTATGATCTTCACTCTTATTATATATGATTCTCAATCACTGAGTTATTACAAACATGGACATTCAAAATATTGCTTCTTCATAATTCAATGTGGTAAACTTCTTCCAGAAGATGAGACTCCACTTCAGTGATTTCCAAAGTATCTGGGACTTGTAAAAGAATAAACCATTCGTATTCAATTATGAAAGAAAAGAATATGGATGCAGGAAACCCAACACATTCGACTTCAATGATCTCTGAACCCACTACTAGGGAAAGAACCATGGTGTGATCACAACACTTCCCGCATAGCACAAAATTCATGATAGATTAGTCGATTTGTCCCTTCAAAGAACTTGTAGGGTTGGTAGATAAGTGCCAAAAAAAAAAATTGGCCAGCAGCACTACAATAACAGTCACTAATCGCTTCCCAAATCGAGCTTCAACCTCTGATTATAGGCCTTTTATGGTAAAATAGTTCCACCCATAGGCTAACTAACCTTCAACAAAATATTAAGATTTAGTGAACGGCTAGTTTCCTCCAAAGTGAGTCAACTTCCCTATATGTAGAGTAGGTTGGCTAGTTTCCTCCAAAGTGAGTCAAGTTCCCTATATGTAGAGTAAATTGGCTTTACACAAACCGAGTAGCCATTCATATAACAAAAGGAAAAAAACTAAAGTGGCCGCTCTTCTTGCAGCCCGCCGTCAACTTCACATAAGCTGATGTAGCCGTAGATAAAAAACAGGCTAAATAGCCTTCAAGATATACAAAATAATAATAATAATGATGGGCGTCTCCCTTGCACTCTTCTTTCTGTGTCCGGTCGTAGGTGTGGTGCATGGTAAGGCCACCACACCTATTTCATGCAGTCATTCTTTCAGTTGATGATAGCCTTTTCCACCATTCTTTGGCGTTTTTTTTCTCTCGCGCAGCCTTCCCTTTCTTCAATTCGTGGATGCGCCAAAGCCTTGTTTTACCACTTTATAAAATATTTTATCTTTTAATTTGTGGATGCGCCAAAGCCTTGTTTTACCACTTTATAAAATATTTTATCTTTTAATTTTTAAAAGATTGCAAATCTAAACTTATAGCAAAAATTCAAGGTTCCTCTTCCAAATCATTTTGAGAAAATATAGCTGCTCACACCCGTTGTTTATTTGTCAGTGCCTCCAATGGGTCATCAATTTGTTTTAAGTCCTCTTGTCAATATGATGTGTGCCTTACTCAGTGAAAACCCCCATTGTACAATAAGTCACCAACCTAATTTCTATATCACCATGATATTGATAGTGGATTATTGCAATCTAATCTTCCCATGATATACATGGGTCAACATGTTCCCTTATTCCTTTAAGAATGCAATCACATCGTGCTATATATATACAAAATGATGAGCACACAACTAAAAAATGCATCCAAACTAAAATCTTACATCAGCTAATTTGCTTATCATCAAAAAACATGGGTTTATGTATATTCTAAGTCTCTCTATATTCATCCTAGTGTTTTTTATGCACTATGAGGATTCACAAAAACCACTTAACAACGTGCATGAATGGACTCCATGGAGCGTAAGTATGCTCCCCACTAGTGGGTCAAAGCCGCAAAACTCTAACATTGCCTTCCTTGGAGTGTGTCGGAGAAGCCATTGCCTAGGTAGTTTGAAGTGTGTGAATGAACATTTTCCACGTTTAAAGAACCATAGAGTCTCAAATACATCACATTTTACTGGAAGCATACTAAAGGCACCGACCATTGGAGAGGAGTGCAACAATGCATCTGGAAAGCTCCTTTGCCATTACTACTCTGCCGGTGATGTGCATTGCCACATGCAATTGCTACATCTATTATGTGATGCCCGCCGAGACGAGATGATGAGTCGATTAATGATGCACATCGATTTCCATCAACATAATGCATGGGCAGACACATCAAAGGCACTAACTAATAGAACAAAGAAAATGGTGTGTAGGATGTTACAAGTAGATCGCAATGCTAGGGCAAGAAAGGTACAAATGTGGCAAAATAAGTCATAATGACAATGCTAGTGCAAGAAAGTGGTTCCTCACATTTCATTTGGGAATAAGAGCTCATCAACATTGTAGAGGAGATGGGACCACCTGCGGAAGATAGTTGGTAAGCTAACTTGGTTGGCCAGTTATGTTTTGGTAAAAGAGTTATTAAAATCTAGAAAAGTAAAGTGTGAAATTTGAACAATTTGTTTTTTAGGTTTCAGAGGTTGGTCTCTATAGCTCGTCAAACGGGTCTTCAAAAAGGAGAGCTTTGGCTTGGATACACTTCTAGAGCTAAAACGATAGTACACTTTTATAACTTTTTCCATGGAAGCAGGTTCCCGGACAAGGGTCCTTAGGTGAGAAGTGTTTTGTTTTCAATATGTCCACAATTGGAGCCGCTTAAGGGTTGGATTTGTGAATCGAATGTGATGGACCGGCTCTGGCGACCTACGACATGCGTAGATACAGTTCAACCACACCTGATGAACATCAAATTGAGTGACCATGGCTTTGTCATGTGTATGCTCCAAGGTAGCATATTACAAATGTAGAGTATAAAAGTAGTCAGTGCTGGTCATGTGTATTACATCATAAACGACTAGAGTTTCCACATAGCATGCAAGATCTTCTAACAATTGCAACATGTGAAATGAAAGAGGAAGATATGGAGGCCCAATGTCTATTCTAGGAATGCATTAATGAGGTGATGGCAAAACATGACTGTGAAAGGACATATTTATTTGGTTTCATGGCTCAGGCTAACTGGAATGCAGTTCGACATGTGTTCAATGGTGGGAAAAATAATGTCATGACAAAAAGGGAGAGGTCTTGCCTATTTCATGTTGAGAGCGGAGCATGGTTGCCCACACAACAAAGTATGTGTGCGCTACATGTCAAGGAGAGCACAAAGTAATGTGCAAGAAGTGGTGCAAGGCTCCTACCAGTAAAGCTGCATAATAAAAGCTTGATTGATACATCAACTGTGATGCAATGGTCATGTGATGGATAGGAATATGTCAGCAAACAATGGACTCTTGGTTAAGTTGGTGAGAGGTGCACATAGCACATTGGGGTTCAGTCACCTCATGAGTAAAGACAACAATCAAAAGAAGTAATGATGGTCCAAATACCCCAAGAACAAACCTAGCAGAAAGCAAGCATGGAAGTTGGCTTGCAGGGAAAGGATATAGATGCAAGATTTCTCTTTATGATGCATGTACTACCTATATGGCAAACGCAATTTTGCAAAGCACTAAGACAATCTCTTACTCTCAAGGCAAGCACATAGGGAGAGGACCAAGCTTGGAGAAACTAAAAGAACGGTTGTCTACAAGCCCAACCCAAATGGTCTAAATAGAGTTAATCAGGCACCTGAAGGAACACCCATGTATAAGGTGCCTACTCCTCTCACTGATGACAAAGAAAGTGCACATCACAAGAAACTAGCCCTGCTATGGTCATTGATATTGATGATGAGGCCATGCATCAACCAGAGTATAACGCACATGTACGAGACCGTAAGTATGCTGGGAGGCCATGGAAGATCATTTTTAAGGAGGATAATACAAGCAGTACTCCGAAAAAAACAACAAAAGTCATAGAGTTCAGTGTCATTGAGCGCAAGGTGAAGCAATGTGGGAAATTTGAAGGACATGCATTCGCAGGCAGCAAGGTCACATGCAGCAGAACGTCGCGTGTGGGTAAGAGGTGTGGGCAACGCATAGTCGGATCTGCTAAGGATGTGCTTGCACCATCTTTTGAAGGCTATCGCAAGCACCCTAATGGTTTCATTAGACAATGGATGTGGTTTTGCCCTGACCAATCGCTATATTGTGGACACCAACATAGACCCATAGCCCAATCCAAGATATGACCACCCAAGATATGGCCAGTTGCTATAGGAATCAACTTCACATACGAGGAGGTATATTCATTATGGAAAGGTGCATACCAGGTGGAGAGCAAGAATGCAAAAGGTGTTATGCCCGCCCCACCTAGTAACAACGGGGCTACAAGGTTCTTCAACTGAAGCTTCCAAAGAACTACCATATGGGTCCACTACTAACATAAGAGGTAGGTGGCTCGGGCATGCAAAATGACATAAGAGTTAAGTACCACACTTTAATATCAGAGGAAGCGACGCAAAAAATTAAAGCTCGCTTTGAAAATGAAAGCTTGATGATAGAAACTAAAGCACAAGTATGAAGTTCTCAAGATCAAATCACACGTCGATGATGCACACATGAGAAAATATGTTGTGCATGTGAAACGCGAACCGTGTTGTACGTGTCCAAATTTTGCAAATAGAGAATTCAAGAAGAAATAGTATCTTGCACATGCAAACACTTGTACTTCATTTATTTGCATGTGCTAGGGTTGAGCCAGAATGAGAATCTGTTCATCCATCAACTTATCTTATCGGACTTGGAGCTTTAAAATGCCTTGTCTCATAGGAGAACCTACCCTAAAGAAAATTTTGCCTCCCTTTTCCCTTTGAGTAGAGTTATGGTTATGAGTAGAGTTATGGGTCTCTATGCTCTGAGACTGGAGACGATAAAGCTAATGACAAAAACGTTTCTCTGTTTGAGTCTCAAAAAAATAAAAAACCCAAGTGTGAGTGTGAGTGTGTGTGTGTGTGTGAGAGAGAGAGAGAGAGGTACCGAGGCATCTTTCTCATGGTTGGAAGTTTGAGTTCATGGCCTACTATAGCCTAAAAGTGTCACATAAATATCATCAATTTCAAGGAAAATATTGCACTAGTAAATTCGCCAAACATAGAGATTGTAGTGCTACCTACCTTTCAAAAAATTGCTAATGGTGTTCTGCTAAGGTGGAAATCGATTATGTGCCCTTCCTAAGGATGTTAAATAAGTCATGAGCCTCTTAATTGTTTACGGAGGTTTAGTGGAACCCTAGTTAAAAAGTGGTTGAAATAAGTTTTGCTTTCTTCATTTCAATCACTTTTTGCTTCCTCATGGGATTCCCGTATTGAGAACTTCACACCAATCACTACGAGATGTCATCCCCGTGAAACCAAAGGCCTCATTGTTGTAAGCTTCTCCAATTTTAACTCCACATTGATTCATTATTACAAGTTCTCAAATTCCAAGCTTTGTAACTGGAATCCAGTTCGACATGTGTTCAATGGTGGGAAAAATAATGTCATGACAAAAAGGGAGAGGTCTTGCCTATTTCATTGAGAGCAGAGCATGGTTGCCCACACAACAAAGTATGTGTGTGCTACATGTCAAGGAGAGCACGAAGTAATGTGCAAGAAGTGGCACAAGGCTCCTACGAGTGAAGCTGCATAATAGAGGCTCGATTGATACGTCAATTGTGATGCAATGGTCATGTGATGGATAGGAATATGTCAGCAACAATGGACTCTTGGTTGAGTTGGTGAGAGGTGCACATAGCACATTGGGGTTCAGTCATGAAGACAACAATCAAAAGGAGTAATGATGGTCCGAATACCCCAAGAACAAACCTAGCAGAAAGCAAGCATGGAAGTTGGCTTGCAGGGGAAGGATATAGATGCAAGATTTCTCTTTATGATGCATGTACTACCTATATGGCAAATGCAATTTTGCAAAGCACTAAGACAATCTCTTACTCTCAAGGCAAGCACATAGGGAGAGAACTAAGCTTGGAGAAACTAAAAGACCGGTTGTCTACAAGCCCAACCCAAGTGGTCCAAATAGAGTTAATCAGGTACCTAAAGGAACACCCATGTATAAGGTGCCTACTCCTCTCACTGAGACAAAGAAAGTGCACATCACAAAGAAAGTGCACGTCACAAGAAACCAACCCCGCTATGGTCATTGATATTGATGATGAGGAGGCCATGCATCAACCAGAATATAACGCACATGTACGAGATCGTAAGTATGTTGGGAGGCCACAGAAGATCATTTTTAAGGAGCATGATACAAGCAGTACTCCAAAAAGAACAACAAACGCCATAGAGTTCAGTGGCATTGAGCGCAAGGTGAAGCAATGTGGGCAATCCGAAGGACATGCATTCGCAGCAGCAAGGTCACATGCGCAGCAGAACGTCGCGTGTGGGTAAGAGGTGTGGGCAACACATAGTCGGATCTGCTAAGGATGTGCTTGCACCATCTTTTGAAGTCTATCGCAAGCACCCTAATGGTTTCATTAGACAATGGATGTGGTTTTGCCCTGACCAATCGCTATATTGTGGACACCAACATAGACCCATAGCCCAATCCAAGATATGACCACCCAAGATATGGCCAGTTGCTATAGGAACTAACCTCACATACCAACCTGGCCTTCCACCTAGGTTAGCTTGACTTGGCCCTTGAGAGGTCTCTTCTACATGCTTCAGACCACCTGTTCATGATGTCATCTTCTCTTTGCCTTGGCCTGCTCTAATTTGGCAGTGGCATCGACAAGGTTTTCCTTGATAAGTTTGGTTTCATGTTTGGCCACCATTTCCTTGAGGCTAGCTAGTTTTTTAGTGATGTTCTTGTTCACTTCTTGTAGTCTTACCACTTGTCTTTTATCTTGTCCCTATAGCTCCACCTTGGCCAATAGTAGAGTAGTTCCTATTTATTTTCTTGGAGCTCCTTATCCTTTTGCTGGAAGCTTGTTTTGAGATTTTGAATCTCGTTTGGGTCCTCTACAATGTACCTTTGCAAGTAGACCCAATGCTTCTTATGCATGTCTTGCTTTCATTGTGCTTGGAAATGTAGGGGTTGTTAGCCTTTAGCCTTCAGCTGAAGCTTCCAAAGAACTACCATATGGGTCCACTACTAACATAAGAGGTAGGTGGATCGGGCATGCAAAATGACATAAGAGTTAAGTACCATACGTCAATATCAGAGGAAGCGACGCAAAAAATTAAAGCTCGCTTTGAAAATGAAAGCTTCGATGATAGAAACTGAAGCACAAGTATGAAGTTCTCAAGATCAAATCACACGTCGATGATGCACACATGAGAAAATATGATGTGCATGTGAAACACGAACTGTGTTGTACGTGTCCAAATTTTGCAAATAGAGAATCCAAGAAGAAATAGTATCTTGCATGCAAACACTTGTACTTCATTTATTTGCATGTGCTAGGGTTGAGCCAGAACGAGAATATGTTCATCCATCAATTTATCTTATCAAACTTGGAGCTTTACAATGCCTTGTCTCATAGGAGAACCTACCCTAAAGAAAATTTTGCCTCCCTTTTCCCTCTAAGTAGAGTTATGGTTATGAGTAGAGTTATGGGTCTCTATGCTCTGAGACTAGAGACGATAAAGCTAATGACAAAAACGTTTCTATGCTCTATGCTCTGAGACTGGAGACGATAAAGCTAATGACAAAAACGTTTCTCTGTTTGAGTCTCAAAAAAATAAAAAACCCAAGTGTGAGTGTGTATGTATGTGTGTGTGTGTGTGTGTGTGTGTGAGAGAGAGAGACAGAGAGAGAGAGAGAGAGAGAGAGAGAGAGAGAGAGAGAGAGAGAGAGAGAAGAGAGAGAGAGAGAGAGAGAGGGAGAGAGAGAGAGAGAGGAAGAGAGAGAGAGAGAGAGGTATCGAGGCATCTTTCTCATGGTTGGAAGTTTGAGTTCATGGCCTACTATACCCTAAAAGTGTCACATAAATATCATATTTTTCAAGGAAAATATTGCACTAGTAAATTTGCCGAACATATTGTAGTGCTATCTACGTTTCAAAAAATTGCTAATGGTGTTCTTCTAAGGTGGAAATTGATTATGTGCCCTTCCTAAAGGATGTTAAATAAGTCATGAGCCTCTTAATTTTTTACGGAGGTTTAGTGGAACCCTAGTTAAAAAGTGGTTGAAATAAGTTTTGCTTTCTTCATTTCAACCAAGTTTTGCTTCCTCATTGATTTCCCTATTGAGCACTTCACACCAGATGTCATCCCCGTGAAACCAAAGGCCTCATTGTAAGCTTCTCCAATGTTAACTCCACATTGATTCATTATTACAAGTTCTCAAATTCCAAGCTCTGTAAACTGGAATGCAGTTCAACATGTGTTCAATGGTGGGCAAAATAATGTCATGACAAAAAGGGAGAGGTCTTGCCTATTTCATTGAGAGCAAAACAAAGCATGGTTGCCCACACAACAAATTATGTGTGCGCTACATGTCAAGGAGAGCACGAAGTAATGTGCAAGAAGTGGCGCAAGGCTCCTACCAGCAGTTAAGCAACATAATAGAGGCTCGATTGATACGTCAACTGTGATGCAATGGTCATGTGATGGATAGGAATATGTCAGCAACAATGGACTCTTGGTTGAGTTGGTGAGAGCTGCACATAGCACATTGGGGTTCAATCATGAAGACAACAATCAAAAGAAGTAATGATGGTCTAAATACCCCGAGAACAAACCTAGCAGAAAGCAAGCATGGAAGTTGGCTTGCAAGGGAAGGATATAGATGCAAGATTTCTCTTTATGATGCATGTACTACCTATATGGCAAATGCAATTTTGCAAAACACTGAGACAATCTCTCACTCTCAAGGCAAGCACATAGGGAGAGGACTAAGCTTGGAGAAACTAAAAGAATGGTTGTCTACAAGCCCAACCCAAGTGGTCTAAATAGAGTTAATCACGCACTTGAAGGAACAACCATGTATAAGGTGCCTACTCCTCTCACTGATGACAAAGAAAGTGCATGTCACAAGAAAACAGCCCCGCTATGGTCATTGATATTGATGATGAGGCCATGCATCAACTAGAGTATAACGCACATGTACAAGACCGTAAGTATGCTGGGAGGCCACGGAAGATTATTTTTAAGGAGCATGATACAAGTAGTACTCCAAAAAGAACAACAAAAGTCATAGAGTTCAGTGTCATTGAGCGCAAGGTGAAGCAGTACTCCAAAAAGAACAACAAAAGTCATAGAGTTCAGTGTCATTGAGCGCAAGGTGAAGCAATTTGGGCAATCCGAAGGACATGCATTCGCAGCAGAGCAAGGTCACATGCGTAGCAGAACGTCGCATGTGGGTAAGAGGTGTGGGCAACACATAGTCGGATCTGCTAAGGATGTGCTTGCACCATCTTTTGAAGGCTATCGCAAGCACTCTAATGGTTTCATTAGACAATGGATGTGGTTTTGCCCTGACCAATTGCTATATTGTGGACACCAACATAGACCCATAGCCCAATCCAAGATATGACCACCCAAGATATGGCCAGTTGCTATAGGAACTAACCTCACATACGAGGAGGTATATTCATTATGGAAAGGTGGATACCAGGTGGAGAGCAAGAATGCAAAAGGTGTTATGCCCGCCCCACCTAGTAACAGTGGGGCTACAAGGTTCTTCAACTGAAGCTTCCAAAGAACTACCATAAGGGTCCACTACTAACATAAGAGGTAGGTGGCTCGGGCATGCAAAATGACATAAGAGTTAAGTACCACACGTCAATAATATCAGAGGAAGCGATGCAAAAAATTAAAGCTCGCTTTGAAAATGAAAGCTTCGATGATAGAAACTGAAGCACAAGTATGAAGTTCTCAAGATCAAATCACACGTCGATGATGCACACATGAGAAAATATGATGTGCGTGTGAAACACGAACCGTGTTGTACGTGTCCAAATTTTGCAAATAGAGAATCCAAGAAGAAATAGTATCTTGCATGCAAACACATGTACTTCATTTATTTGCATGTGCTAGGGTTGAGCCAGAACGAGAATATGTTCATCCATCAACTTATCTTATCGGACTTGGAGCTTTACAATGCCTTGTCTCATAGGAGAACCTACCCTAAAGAAAATTTTGCCTCCCTTTTCCCTTTGAGTAGAGTTATGGTTATGAGTGGAGTTATGGATCTCTATGCTCTGAGACTGGAGACGATAAAGCTAATGACAAAAACGTTTCTCTGTTTTGAGTCTCAAAAAAATAAAAAACCCAAATGTGAGTGAGTGTGTGTGTGTGTGTGTGTGTGTGTGTGTGTGTGTGTGTGTGTGTGTGTGTGCGTGTGAGAGAGAGAGAGAGAGAGAGAGAGAGAGAGAGAGAGAGAGAGGTACCGAGGCATCTTTCTCATGGTTGGAAGTTTGAGTTCATGGCCTACTATACCCTTAAAGTGTCACATAAATATCATCAATTTCAAGGAAAATATTGCACTAGTAAATTCGCCAAACATAGAGATTGTAGTGCTACCTACCTTTCAAAAAATTGCTAATGGTGTTCTGCTAAGGTGGAAATTGATTATGTGCCCTTCCTAAGGATGTTAAATAAGTCATGAGCCTCTTAATTGTTTACGCAGGTTTAGTGGAACCCTAGTGGTTGAAATAAGTTTTGCTTTCTTTATTTCAACCAAGTTTTGCTTCCTCATGGGATTCCTGTATTGAGAACTTCACACCAGATGTCATCCCCGTAAAACCAAAGGCCTCATTGTAAGCTTCTCCAATTTTAACTCCACATTGATTCATTATTACAAGTTCTCGAATTCCAAGCTCTTTCTGTAACTGGAATGGAGTTCGACATGTGTTCAATGGTGGGAAAAATAATGTCATGACAAAAAGGGAGAGGTCTTGCCTATTTCATTGAGAGCAGAGCAAAGCATGGTTGCCCACACAACAAAGTATGTGTGTGCTACATGTCAAGGAGAGCACGAAGTAATGTGCAAGAAGTGGCGCAAGGCTCCTACCAGCAGTGAAGCTACATAATAGAGGCTCGATTGATACGTCAACTGTGATCCAATGGTCATGTGATGGATAGGAATATGTCAGCAACAATGGACTCTTAGTTGAGTTGGTGAGAGGTGCACATAGCACATTGGGGTTCAGTCTTGAAGACAACAATCAAAAGAAGTAATGATGGTCCAAATACCCCAAGAACAAACCTAGCAGAAAGCAAGCATGGAAGTTGGCTTGCAGGGGAAGACGGTTTGTGTTTCACATGCACATCATATTTTCTCATGTGTGCATCATCGACGTGTGATTTGATCTTGAGAACTTCATACTTGTGCTTCAGTTTCTATCATCGAAGCTTTGATTTTCAAAGTGAGCTTTAATTTTTTACGTCGCTTCCTCTGATATTGACGTGGTACTTAACTCTTATGTCATTTTGCATGCCCGAGCCACCTACCTCTTATGTTAGTAGTGGACCCATATGGTAGTTCTTTGGAAGCTTTAGTTGAAGAACCTTGTAGCCCCACTGTTACTAGGTGGGGCGGGCATAACACCTTTTGCATTCTTGCTCTCCACCTGGTATCCACCTTTCCATAATGAATATACCTCCTCGTATGTGAGGTTAGTTCCTATAGCAACTGGCCATATCTTGAGTGGTCATATCTTGGATTGGGCTATGGGTCTATGTTGGTGTCCACAATATAGCAATTGGTCAGGGCAAAACCACATCCATTGTCTAATGAAACCATGAGGGTGCTTGCGATAGCCTTCAAAAGATGGTGCAAGCACATCCTTAGTAGATCCGACTATGTGTTGCCCACACCTCTTACCCACACGCGACGTTCTGCTGCGCATGTGACCTTGCTGCTTGCGAATGCATGTCCTTCGGATTGCCCACATTACTTCACCTTGCGCTCAATGACACTGAACTCTATCAATTTTGTTGTTCTTTTTGGAGTACTGCTTCACCTTGCGCTCAACGACACTAAACTCTATGACTTTTTTTGTTCTTTTTGGAGTACTGCTTGTATCATGCTCCTTAAAAATAATCTTCCGTGGCCTCCCAACATACTTACGGTCTCATACATGTGCGTTATACTTTGGTTGATGCATGGCCTCATCATCAATATCAATGACCAGAGCGGGGCTGTTTTCTTGTGACGTGCACTTTCTTTGTCATCAGTGAGAGGAGTAGGCACCTTATACATGGTTGTTCCTTCAAGTGCGTGATTAACTCTATTTAGACCACTTGGGTTGGGCTTGTAGACAACTGTTCTTTTAGTTTCTCTCCAAGCTTGGTCCTCTCGCTATGTGCTTGCCTTGAGAGTAAGAGATTGCCTTAGTGTTTTGCAAAATTGCGTTTGCCATATATGTAGTACATGCATCATAAAGAGAAATCTTGCATGCATGTGCTAGGGTTGAGCCAAAACGAGAATATGTTCATCCATCAACTTATCTTATCGGACTTGCAGCTTTACAATGCCTTGTCTCATAGGAGAACCTATCCTAAAGAAATTTTGCCTCCCTTTTCCCTTTGAGTAGAGTTATGGGTCTCTATGCTCTGAGACTAGAGACGATAAAGCTTATGACAAAAACGTTTCTCTGTTTGAGTCTCAAAAAAATAAAAAACCTAAGTGTGAGTGAGTGAGTGTGTGTGTGTGTGTGTGTGTGTGTGTGTGTGTGTGAGAGAGAGAGAGAGAGGTATCGAGGCATCTTTCTCATGGTTGGAAGTTTGAGTTCATGGCCTACTATACCCTAAAAGTGTCACAAAAATATCATCAATTTCAAGAAAAATATTGCACTAGTAAATTCGCCAAACAATGCTATCTACCTTTCAAAAAATTGCTAATGATGTTCTTCTAAGGTGGAAATTGATTATGTGCCCTTCCTAAAGGATGTTAAATAAGTCATGAGCCTCTTAATTTTTTACGCAGTTTTAGTGGAACCCTAGTTAAAAAGTGGTTGAAATAAGTTTTGCTTTCTTCATTTCAACCAAGTTTTGCTTCCTCATGGGATTCCTGTATTGAGAACTTCACACCAGATGTCATCCCCGTGAAACCAAAGGCCTCATTGTAAGCTTCTCCAATTTTAACTCCACATTGATTCATTATTACAAGTTCTCAAATTCCAAGCTCTGTATAACTGGAATGCAATTCGACATGTGTTCAATGGTGGGAAAAATAATGTCATGACAAAAAGGGAGAGGTCTTGCCTATTTCATTGAGAGCAGAGCAAAGCATGGTTGCCCACACAACCAAGTATGTGTGCGCTACATGTCAAGGAGAGCACGAAGTAATCTGCAAGAAGTGGCGCAAGGCTCCTACCAGTGAAGCTGCATAATAGAGGCTCGATTGATACGTCAACTGTGATGCAATGGTCATGTGATGGATAGGAATATGTCAGCAAAACAATGGACTCTTGGTTGAGTTGGTGAGAGGTGCACATAGCACATTGGGGTTCAGTCTTGAAGACAACAATCAAAAGAAGTAATGATGATCCAAATACCCCAAGAACAAACCTAGCAGAGAGCAAGCATGGAAGTTGGCTTGCAGGGGAAGAATATAGATGCAAGATTTCTCTTTATGATGCATGTACTACCTATATGGCAAACGCAATTTTGCAAAACACTAAGACAATCTCTTACTCTCAAGGCAAGCACATAGGGAGAGGACTAAGCTTGGAGAAACTAAAAGAACGGTTGTCTACAAGCCCAACCCAAGTGGTCTAAATAGAGTTAATCAGGCACCTGAAGGAACAACCATGTATAAGGTGCCTACTCCTCTCACTGATGACAAAGAAAGTGCATGTCACAAGAAAACAGCCCCGCTATGGTCATTGATATTGATGATGAGGCCATGCATCAACCAGAGTATAACGCACATGTACGAGACCGTAAGTATGCTGGGAGGCCACATAAGATCATTTTTAAGGAGCATGATACAAGCAGTACTCCAAAAAGAACAACAAAAGTCATAGAGTTCAGTGTCATTGAGCGCAAGGTGAAGCAATGTGGGCAATCCGAAGGACATGCATTCGCAGCACAGCAAGGTCACATGCGCAGCAGAACGTCGCGTGTGGATAAGAGGTGTGGGCAACACATAGTCGGATCTGCTAAGGATGTGCTTGCACCATCTTTTGAAGGCTATCGCAAAAGCACCCTAATGGTTTCATTAGACAATGGATGTGGTTTTGCCCTGACCAATTGCTATATTGTGGACACCAACATAGACCCATAGCCCAATCCATGATATGACCACCCAAGATATGGCCAGTTGCTATAGGAACTAACCTCACATACGAGGAGGTATATTCATTATGGAAAGGTGGATACCAGGTGGAGAGCAAGAATGCAAAAGGTGTTATGCCTGCCCCACCTAGTAACAGTGGGGCTACAAGGTTCTTCAACTGAAGCTTCCAAAGAACTACCATAAGGGTCCACTACTAACATAAGAGGTAGGTGGCTTGGGCATGCAAAATGACATAAGAGTTAAGTACCACACGTCGATATCAGAGGAAGAGACGCAAAAAATTAAAGCTCGCTTTGAAAATGAAAGCTTCGATGATAGAAACTGAAGCACAAGTATAAAGTTCTCAAGATCAAATCACACGTCGATGATGCACACATGAGAAAATATGATGTGCATGTGAAACACGAACCGTGTTGTACGTGTCCAAATTTTGCAAATAGAGAATCCAAGAAGAAATAGTATCTTGCATGCAAACACTTGTACTTCATTTATTTGCATGTGCTAGGGTTGAGCCAGAACGAGAATATGTTCATCCATCAACTTATCTTATCGGACTTGGAGCTTTACAATGCCTTGTCTCATAGGAGAACCTACCCTAAAGAAAATTCTGCCTCCCTTTTCCCTTTGAGTAGAGTTATGGTTATGAGTAGAGTTATGGGTCTCTATGCTCTGAGACCGGAGACGATAAAGCTAATGACAAAAACGTTTCTCTGTTTTGAGTCTTAAAAAAATAAAAAACCCAAGTGCGAGCGAGTGTGTGTGTGTGTGTGAGAGAGAGAGAGAGAGAGGTACCGAGGCATCTTTCTCATGGTTGGAAGTTTGAGTTCATGGCCTACTATACCCTAAAAGTGTCACATAAATATCATCAATTTCAAGGAAAATATTGCACTAGTAAATTCGCCAAACATAGAGATTGTAGTGCTATCTACCTTTCAAAAAATTGCTAATGGTGTTCTGCTAAGGTGGAAATTGATTAAGGATGTTAGATAAGTCATGAGCCTCTTAATTGTTTACGTAGGTTTAGTGGAACCCTAGTTAAAAAGTGGTTGAAATAAGTTTTGCTTTCTTCATTTCAACAAAGTTTTGCTTCCTCATGGGATTCCCGTATTGAGAACTTCACACCAATCACTACCAGATGTCATCCCCGTGAAACCAAAGGCCTCATTGTAAGCTTCTCCAATTTTGACTCCACAAGGATTCATCATTACAAGTTCTCAAATTCCAAGCTCTATAGGTTGAAATGAAAATATAATGTGTCATTTTTCAAACTCAAGAATGTCTGGATAAATAAAAACCCCCATGAAAAGAGCCACAAATATATAAACTAGTTTTGAACACCACTGCACACATGGACATGAGAGAGAGAGAGAGAGAGAGAGAGAGATTTGAGTTTTGAACAACACCGCACACATGGACACGAGAGAGAGAGAGAGAGAGAGAGAGAGAGAGAGAGAGATTTGAATTTTTTTTTCCAAGTCAACTCCATGATGTCAACATAGTGTTTCCAATCAATGGTTTACCTGATGTCACGTAAGAACGCTCAGCTAGTTTAAAAATAAATGTGGGAGATTCAAGACTTTGAAATTGAGTCAAGCCAGCAGACCACATGATGAGAGAGAGATGTCACTCCACATTTACAGGTGGAAAAACTCCATGATCTCAATATGCATGTCACCGATTAAACCTTGTAGAACAACACTCAATCTCTTCCACAACCCAAATTTCCGTATCTTTTCCAATGAAGCTCAGTGAAGGAATATTTAATCCATATCCAAATTGTATCAGTCCATGGAAAAATGTACAGCTTGTAAGCCCATTCTAATTAACATATTGAGCAATAACATGGGTTTCACTATGGAGAGAGATGCCACTTCTCATTGCATGTCATTTATTGGCACCGATTAAACCTTGTAGAACAACACTTAATCTCTTCCACAACCCAAATTTCCCTATCTTTCCAATGAAGCCCAGCGAAGGAATATTCAATCCATGTCCAAATTGTATCAGTCCATGGAAAAATGTACAGCTTGTGAGCCCATTCTAATAAACATAGTGAGCAATAGCATGGCTTTCACTATGGAGAAAGATGCCTGCTTCTCATTGGTGGGAATCTGTCAGCAAAGCTGTTAAACCCAACTTCACAGTTTCCTCTCTTTGTATGCTGCCTTTACAGACCTTACTTGTTCTTACTGGTGATACCAGACAATCGTAAAGGGCTCAAGGCAGCTACCCTATTGTAAAAACTTGAGAAAGTTCTGAATATAACAAGGTCTAACGGAAGAAAGGAATTTGGTAGATTTACGAAGGCCCATACATGATTCCCTCCCACTTCAAGGAGTAAAATATAGACTCCAAGTGAGGAGGGCTTTTAAGAAGAAGGGCAACAGTTGCACATAACGCAGCAACGGCAACCATCATCATCATCAAGGGCCTATACATTCTGCTTTGTGCTCTGGAGGACCTGAAAGGATGTAGCCTTGCCACTGTTCTACCTTCCCTACAGACTTGAGCAGAGCTTGGTGCTGCTCTTCTTGAGAATGCTGGAAGCTCAACTAGCATTTTATCTTGTTCTGCAACAATCCCTTTCCTTGCAGCGGACAAATCATTGCCTTCTATGGAGTCTTGAACAGAATTCTGTGCCACATCTAGGATTGTGATACTCACAGAAGGAGAATGCTTGCTTGATAGCTTTCTCTCAATCAACTGAAGATAAGAAAAATTCCCACTGTTCCGGGCATGCCATTCAGGCGTCCGTCCTGCGTAATCATGTACAGATTTCCATCCAAGCAAGCCAACCTGCAGTACAAAAGACAGTACAACAAAAATATAAGTCTTCTTCGATGGAGATTGCAATTATCTGAAACCCTGCTAATTATAAGGAAGACTAGCTCTAAATAATAAAAGCCTAAATAGACCCCTTTCTTCCCAACCTACTACTAACTGCACTAGCTTAGTCCTTTGCAAAAAAACCTGTGCTGCATCCGCCACTTACAGCAAGGTTGGAGGACAACATACTACTGACACCTTATACCCTATACACCCTGCTGGTTATATGAAAGACTGGCTGAAGGTAAAGACACAAAATACTCATTTCATATCCTACTAACTGCACTAAGTCCGTCCTTGGCCAAAAAGAAAAAAGGGTGTGATGCATGCACTTGCCACCTAGATGTATGGCAAACAGCCTTACAAGAACACCTGAAAATGACTAACTAAATGAATGTTTAACCATTTGTTACTAATGTTCCCACAGCTGCTCTAGTTGTGTGGATGCAAGTTTTTAGTACACATTGAAGGAGCATCTTTGCGCTAAAACTGAAAATTCAAATTATAGCGCATCACATTACCTCACTTGGATCGTCTGTTAGTGCTTCAATAATATCTTCAGCATCAAACATACTTGCAGCAACGTGAAGGGGAGTAAAACCAGCTGGTCCCTTTATGATGGGTGTAAAGATGCTATGAGTTCTTGATCCATGTCCATCTGGTACATATCGCAGCAGCAGCTCAACCATCAACCTGCACTTCCTCTTTACAGCTTGATGAACAAGGTGCAGCTCAGACAAGATATCTAGCACCTCATCATTTTTTTGGGTGCCAATCATAAATAGCAAATCCAAAAGCTTTTTCACCACTGCACACCAGTCACGTAAAACTGCATACTTCAAGAGCCCTTTGAACCGAGACAAGCTAATGTGGGAGGAATAATCAACATCAACACCAGATGGACTGATTCCCAAAGAGGTACTTTGAAAAATCCAGCCCAATTCATGTAGGAAATTCATTGCCTCTGCTTCTTTGTTCATATGAACTTCATCAGATGAAAAGTCTTCACTCTGTCTTAGTTGCCAAGAAGTATCTGCATCAAGCTCCTCTTCCAAAGAACGAAGCTCTGAACAAATTGCCTTGTCCGCTACAATCACAGGAAGGATGTTTCCTAGAAGATCATGTTCAACCTGACAAAGCAAATTCAGCACTTGAATACATGTAATATCTAAAAATACAAGCACAGGACTAATATTCTACAAGGAATAGATTTGGCTCTCCTTACCCATCTTCAAATATTGCAAAGAGAGAGAGAGAGAGAGAGAGAGAGAGAGAGAGAGAGCACCTCTTCATTATTTTCAAGTTAAATGGCTACAAAACCGAACAAAATTAAAACGGGCTTACCTCAATAAAACATCGACCCAAGACATTAGAAGGACCACCAGGAAAATGAACTCTCTGGACCTGCTTATCACAATCTCCCCTTCCAGAGGAGCTTGAAGAAGAATCATCATGGGCAATTTCGCAAGCTGACAAGGGCACTTCATGAAGAACATACCTTCCATGGTACACACACACAATCCTATGACATGGCCAAAAACAAAACCAGTCAGGATGTTATCACATACATCTGTATAATAAATGCTTTGAACTTGATACAGTACAGAAGCAAAATGTCTGAATATAGTCTAAGCACATTATTGTACAGTCTTCAAACTTACCTTGTTTGTGGGATGAAATTGTATCCATACACAGCCAAGGTAGCTTCCTGACCAGCTACAACAGCCAATGGCCGAACAGACCTTAACGAAGGACCATTGTTTGTTCTTGAGAATCTAATTTTTTTCACTTTACCTGCAGAAATGGAGCAGGCATGAGGCTCTAGAAAAATCATCTGAAGGATAGGCCATGATGATTAAGGCTTTGAAGGCACTAGTATTCTTACCATTAACAATCAATGCCCTTTGCTGCTCTACTTGTACTAAAATCCTACCCTTTGTCCACATGTCACCATGTGACAACCGAACAAGCCTTTTCAGGCTTCCTCGCAAGTTTGAAACTAGCTGCATCCAAAATGATGACACCAGAAAAGGATCAATAATCCAAAGACCAGGACATAGCTAAAACATTGAAAAAAGATCAGTCACCTGACTCACCTCTTGCCACGAGCGATGTGGCATTGATAAAAACACAGTAAGCAAGATGCAGCCAGGCCGCATATATCCCTCCATGAACCAAGGAGTCACAGACAGCCACTCCTGTAACTGCCAACACACAGACCAAAACAAAATAATATGTCAAAGGAACGGCCACACTAAGGAAAGATGCTGAATGTTCCAAATACAACTCAGCTCAAAACGTTTCAATAACAGCAACATATGTGGTGGGGTAAAAACAATACACTACAAAAGAAATCCTAACAAGAGAGAAACTCCCTGCTCTCCTTCAAAACATATAAAACAATCTCCTTCCAAAAACAGCACTAGCTTAATCTCTGTGTAATGCAGGTAATTACCCATGGTCCTAAACCCAATACCCATGGTCCTAAACCCAATACCCGATTTTCAAGATTTATTCAGAAGTGCAATTAAAACTCTACACTACAACGGTGGGCAAAAACATGAACATGATTTGACCAATGAACAAGATCTAATGGCAACCAAAACTTTCCAAATCTTTTGAAATCAAGACTTGATTCAACTTTCCATACGCATCAGAGGTAACATAATTTGACCACATAAATGTTTGAGCTAATGACTTGCCTGTCTAAGATTAAGTAAAACGTGTGTACCTGAGAACGATGGTTCTGAGGGATGTCTGCCATACGTGTTGGATCACAAAGCTTGAAAATAATGCGCCCACTCAACTCCTGTCAATACCAAAATTTTAAACTCACTCCCAACAAACTATGGCAGATAAGGCAGTAAAAACTCTTTTGCCATAGCAGACCAATCACGCTATCATTGAGGAACAAACAAAGTAATTTTTGGGGCAGAGACTCAATTTTGAAAACGAAATTCAATAATGCTAATTACCTGGCCACTTGAGCTAGAACTAGCAGGTGACTGATCTGATCCAGACTCTGAACTGTCACTTGGCTGACGACTGGGCTTATCAGCAACAAGTGTTATCCCATGTCCCTGTCTAAATGCAGAGAGATTTAAGTCATCCTCCCGGAGATGTGAATCTTCATTGTCACCTGCTCCATTGGCCTTAGAAGCTGTGCTATTCCTGAGTCCACTGCCACACTCGATTGGGAAAAAATTTTGCTCTGCAGGAGGCCTCACGCTATTGCTGTCAGGTGGAGAATCGGGATCCGCATCTACACTGTCGAAAGCTGTATGCCTCAAGTATTGCCTCATGATGTTTGGCCTGGAAGACAATTCTGCAGGATTGGAATCACCATTTGACTTGAATAACTTGCCTTGGAGGACAAACGGCAGGCAATCCACAGTCCCATTAGATGCTTTTCGGAGATCCTCGGGGCTGCTCAGACCAGGGGCAAACAGGGAGTGGATACTCTGATCGTTACAGGAAAACTGCTGAGGCACTTGTGGCTGTTGCACCTTCCCCTGTGTTGCAGAGACTTGGGCTCCCAAGAAATTCCGAAGCACTACAAGCAGTGCTTCTTGTGAGAGACCCGCTAATGGGGCAAGGGCTCCTGCCTGAGATTCTTGATCTGGCCTTTGTGGTCCAGGCAACGTTTGTGGATTTTGAGATGCCCCTGATGAGGGCAAAGCCATAGACAAAGGCGGCACTAGAGCTGCCTTCTTGAGACCTTGCAAGATAGACTCGTGCTCTATACTAGGGGCATCAAGCTTCTCCTTTTCTTTCGCTGCTGCAGTAAGCAACAAGATTAATGGTTAAACACTCATTTTGATAGCATTTCTACTTCAACATGTGATACTGCACTTTGACATAAAATCTCTATCCATGACTTTTGCATTGCTAATACACTCAAATATAAATATCACATGAGCCGGTACGGAAACAAAAGCAATTCTAGCTTTCAGGGAAAACAACCAACTGATTCATTGGAAACACCAAATCTTACATTGCAGCTGTGAGAGAATGGCAACTATGCTTAAAAAATCAGTGCCTCTGACAGCATCAGACAAGGGGACACCATTCGTTCCAAGATCGGGATGCGGCTTTCGCCTTCGCTTGTTATGACCAGCCAATCTCCTCCGGCAACTTCTCTTGCCCTCATCAAATTCCTGCAGAGGATGAAATCTGCAGGCAAGATAATTATTTGATCAATTTGTAAGGAAAAACTGAACTCTTTTCACTCTGCAGTCATGTTAGCATTTGCCAAAACTTTGAACTCTCACCTGCTGCATTGCTGACAGAATCTTTGCATCACTTTATGTACTAAAGAATGAGGCGCCTTGGAATGCAGCTCACACACTTTGTGTCGCCTATGATAATCCTTTGCATGTTTCAAATCTGCATGACAATCGTCAACCTGACAAACAGGAGACTGGCTCCCAGGAGAAGAGGGGCGAAAGCGCTTGGTATTCCTTGCACTGTTACCTACATCATCTGTGCAAGAGAATGAGCCTTGGCACAATTTGAGAGACAAGCTACCAACATCCTCCTCAAAACTGTCCTCTCCTCTCGTAGAATTGATCTGTTGTGTGGGACTACGATTGTTGAAAAGGCTCTGCTTTCTCCTTTGTTCTGTTGTGCAAAGTTCTGCAGCAACATCACCATGGTTATTGGTGGAATCAAGCCTAAGATCCATAGGCATAATCCTCTGATCCCTCTCCTTTTCCAAAGCCGTCAATGGTTTCCCTGTGAGTGATCCATTCTCAGCATCAGGGTGTGCCATGAAAGAGAAGCCGTCCCAGCCTCTAGAGTTGAACTGTGCACTTGCACCAGCTTCATTGTGATCCTCTCTGTTAGATGCCTCTGAATTAGGGTTTAACCTTGCAGACATGGCAGACTGCTTTGATCCATACATGCTATCATAACCTCTGCCTGGTAGAAACTGATACTGATAGAAAGGGCAGCCTGCGCAGCCAAAGCTGTCATGAACTGCTACCTGAGGACCGGCATCTCCATTCATTCTGAAACTAAGGGTTTTATAACCTGGAACTTCAAGTCTCTTCACCTTAAAAGACCATAAGACGAGGTAACATAAGCTGCCATGTGATTTTCTTAAGGACTCTCATGAAAGGGAGTCATCAGACTTGCCATTGCAAAGGTGATCTTCAGTTTTTAAGACTAGTTTATCTAGGGGGGAAACCCTAGCTTGACGTGAAAAAGGTCAAAAAGGTCATTCGTGTTCTTGTAAGTGAATGGAATGTGAGCTTATGCGCGTGAGTCCCCGGAATGTGCAGCTGGAATAGGGGAGTCGATCCAGGTGAGCCCTAAAAAAGGGAAAATGAAGCCTTGAAATGTTGAGACAAACCTGGACTGCATTACAGATCGCTGGGACAGAAGCTGCCGGTACTCGAGAGGGGAAAAAAAAACCTAGCTGTCGTGATGAGGAGCAACCTCTGGGCGTTGTGGAAGCCTCTCTGTTGAAGAAATTCTCGCTGCTGCGCAAACCCTATTTGTTGAAGGAGCTCTAGCTGTTGAAGAAACCCCAGCTAGTGCAGAAACAGAAGCCAGGCTTCTAATGAAGAACGGCAAGTGCAGCCGAGTGAAGGCATCAAGGGGCCATTGAGGGGAGGGGTTGCGCAGGAAGCTGAGGATATGCAGATCTGCTGTTGGGAGAAATGGCATATGGGAAAGCACTAGGAGGGGGGGGGCGGGTAAACTCGAGGCAACGTCAAAATCTGCGGCATAAAAACTGCTTGTTTTGGGAAGGAGACGAAGAAGAGGAGACGAATGATGGAAAAGTGATGCCCATAATGCACAAAGATATATACACATACATACATAGAACGATACATACGGCGCAGCATCATCATCATATGTTAATGCACACATAGTACATATACATTACACACCTCGCATGCGTTGGAACTTGGAAGCTGACACCATTATATCGCAGCGTTAGAGTACTGTACACATCGTACTGTACGGGGCACCCTCCCCGCCGTGTGAGGACCATTAGCTGCCAGCCTGCCAGGTCACCATCCGCACGACGCCCCGTCACCCGCTGCCACGACATCCGTACGGAAGGCCCGCGCCCCTGCCCTGCAGCGTCTTCTGGCTTTTCCCGGATTGCTCGCAAAGGAGGCTCTTTTTCAACTCTTCCGTGCAGGGTGGTACTGCCACATCAATCTACAGGTTGCAAATTGCAAGCTGGCCCTGTCCAGGTACTGCACCTCTGGCAGCTTTGGCGTTTACGTGGCAAACAAACTGTCCGTTTCTCACTGTCTCAGTGGTGACTTGGGACCACGGGCACCCGGCCGTAGCGTTAGGTAGGGTACCAACTTGGCAGGATTCAAATTTCAAAACTTAAAATTATTTTTTTAGGGCACGCGTGACGCAAACATTTTTTAGAGCTTGCTTTATTATTAATAAATTAATAACGTGTGCTTCTAACAAAATTAAAACTTTAATTTGAAGCTCAGATTAAAAGCTTTTAATGTTGGGAAAACCCAAGGGCATTTTTTTATCCTCTGCTACGGATCCAAATTAAGAATATGCGCACCACAGTCCGATTTTCTTGCTGGGATAGCCCCGCCAAATGCCGGCCCACCACCGTCCTGGGGGGGAGGCGGAGGCGCTGCTGGGAGGCCGACTGACGAGATGAAGCGGCGGGGCGGCGCTGGTGGTCGGCTGAGCAGAGGTATTACAAACCCTAAATGTAATAATGACTAGACCTTTGGACATTCGATCAGTGGAAAGGGGGGCGGGGCGGGGCGGCGCAACAGGGGCGCAGTGTTAATCCTTCCTTTCGTGTCACGCCTCATTTAATTAACGGCGACGACTTCGGTTATAAAACCGGTAATAAAAAATGATCAAGTCAAAAGTGTCTCTCCTTATCTAGATTTTTTTAAGAAAAAATGCTTTTTTGAGACTTTCTTGTGCTCCACTTTAGGCTCTTGGCTTGTGTTCCCTCTAATCTTACTTCTTCCACTTTAGTATTCAAACAGTTTTGATTTTTAACCATCATTGCAAATTGCCCCCTTTTGGGCATTTATTTCCTAGCAAAACTAGACTTTACATCGAAAAAGTTTAGCCTTCCCAAGGCCTCGAGGGTTGTCGGGACTCAATTTAGGGCCACAACCCTCAATTTAGGGTTGGTTTTTTTTCCTTGCAAAGAAAAATTCTTAGGATTAAATTTTGGCAACTATGGGTTTTCATCCATAAATTTTAAATGGTTGCTACCGTTTTCGAAAACTTAATTTCATATAATCAATTGTATTAATTATGCAGTTTTACCATGTTATTAGTTTAAGCAAGGGTTCTTACCATGTTATCAGCTTTAGCAAGGATTGATAAAAACTTTGACAGCTTGCATCGATGAGAGCAATGCTCTCTTCTTCAACTTAGGAGCCTTTGCATTTATTAACTCTTATCTACATCTTATCAAGCTTGAAAAAGCAACAGTAAAAACAACAAATACCCATGTTGATATCCATGGCTTATTTGCTGTAGCATATATGTTTGTAAAGCCCTTAGCTTAGTGGCATAACAATCCATACAATAATAGGGCCCCATCTTGGTCGACCTTCATGGACAGGAATCTTCCTCAACTCCTTCCCCATCTCAAGGCACATGCTTTTTCTATTACCACTTTAACTAAGGGTGTAAGCATACTTAAAAAGTCACCCAAATGCCCACATTGCAAGCAACTACAAAATGTAGTGGAGAAGGAAAGAGGGGTGTAAAGATCCTGTAAAGATGAGGCCACATCTTGTTGTGTCCTAGTCTATATCACATCATGTTTGCAAATACTCTATAAATAGGCCCATCATGACGATTGTAGAGGTTTTCATGGGTTGATTAATATCTATTCAAAATAGTATATGTGTTTGAGGGTTAATATCTATTTAATACATTATATGTGGTTGTTGTCATTGATATCATCCAAAACATCATAAGTGGGTGTGATTATAATTGGAATAATTTTTAAGACAACCCCATTGGGCCCACCCTCCTTTGATATGTTTCTTTGCTATTTGGGAAACTTGTTTTTATGAAACAAAAAAACATTTCCTCTTCATTTTTTGTGAAGCCAAAAAAATAAAGAAAATAGATTTACTTTATTAAATAATTACACTTATGTTGCATCTTTTTCAATCAACTCAATTTCTTTTAGAGAAACTCCTAGCCGACCATTTTAACTTTTCAACCAACTGACCGATAAGTTGAGGCTACCCTTTCTTGAACACTGCAGCCAACCAACTAGAAAAAAGCATAACAAACCATTGTTACAAAGTCCATAAGTAACCACAAATTTTATTATGTGGTATACATACTTTTTTTGTGTTACTACCTTCCAAGTACTCACCGCCATTTGCAGTCTTACTTGTAGTCACTCTACTCGTCTTTCATGTGTGTGCCATTATCTCATTTGTGCCTTTTCTTCTTTTGCAATTTCTTCCATTAATTACACTACGTACTTTCCATGGGCTAAAATCTATGAAAACGCTCCTTTACACTTTCCGTCGACTAAAAACACTCCTTTACATGGGCTGAAATCTATAAAAGCACTCCTTTACGCTTCCACACATGCAAACATCCCTTTGTATTATCACTTGAAATATTCAACTCCCATTGCTTGTTGCCCCTTATCATAGACTAACTATCCTATGAATCCTTTCCCATTTATACCACTAGATGTGATTGTTTCACTTTCATTATTGTGTGCATTTTTTTCGAAAAACACATCAAATCACATGTTAAACACACTAATATATAACAATGTTATTTTTGTTATGAAGGGTTAACATTGGCTATATGTATTGTGAATGTAGAATGTTTAGCAATTAAGATTTATTACATTATCAAAATTACTATTTGTCTTCCTTGTCAAACTCATACCCACCAATCTCTAAGCAATTGTTTATGAATGACAAATGTTTAACAAACAATATTATATCAAAATTACCCTTTGGCCTTGTCAAACTCATATACATCCATCTCCAATGCATTAGCATAAGTATTTTGAATGTAAAATATGAAATGTTTAACAATTACATTTACACCATTTTATCAAATTACCATTTGGCTTCCTTGCCAAACTCATATCCAAATTCATTATCATGTAATTTTTTTCCCATAAACATGTCAAATCACACATTGAGCGTGTTGATATGCCATTTTTGTTATGAAGGGTCAACATTGGTTATATGTATTGTGAATGTTTAACAAAACCATCTCCAAGCCATTGCCCATGATCACGTGACTACAAGCCTACCACATCTTGTGACTTTTATTCAAAGTTGAAGTTGAGTAAAAAGATATCATTACACTTTCTCACTAAACTAGATTCAATGATATGCAAAGAGTTATGGAAGGAACATTTATAGTGCTTATAATTGTGGCCTACTTTTGTATAAAGTGATAGATTGAACACCTCATCATTTTACCAAAGTAGCACTATGCATAAACACTTGCAATTAGTACTAATGATGGATCTATATTTCAATGTATGCATTTATTTACTTTTTTGTTGACCACCATGTAACGCATATATTCTCGCTCCATACAAACACCTTTCTTTTGTATTACACTAATGTGCTTACTATGAGACTTGAAAGAATCCACTCAAAACATAGTACGAACCACTTTAATAAACCATGTACCCCATGATTTACAAGAATTTTAATCGATAAGGCAAGAGAGAGAGAGAGAGAGAGAGAGAGAGAGAGAGAGAGAGAGAGAGAGAGAGAGAATGTGTGCATGCATGCACATCCATGTAGATGCATTCACCTAATCCACCTACTTGAAAGGAAGCTTTGTAAGTTTTTTTTTTAAATGGGATTTTTGTGCGTTTTTGCCTATTTAGAGCATTTAAACGTGTGCTTTTTTCTATAAACATCAAGAAATGCATAAACTGCTATTTTTATGCATTAAAAGCATGGGCATGCAAAAATACATATGGGCACCCAAGGATGGTCACCCATGTTACACACTCATAGATGCCCATCTAAAAAGTGTTGTTTCACAAAAAATTAAAAAACTGAAAAGGGGAAAATTTGATTGGTTGGGAAATGGGGTGCCCATCTTTGGGCAGCCTCAAGTGGTTTCCCACGATTTTGAAAAGTTGGGCAATAGGCAGCTGACTAGGATTGAAGTCCAGTATTTAACTTGGCCGTGTGTAAGGGGGGGAGTGCCCGCTAACCCCTTTTTTAAAACCTTATTGGCTACATCAAAAATTTATTGGCAGGGGTCCTTCTAGTGTGTAGCGGGCCTTATCTACATACCACTATAACTTATCTCCATACCCTACCATATCTATGTCTAGAGCCGCCCATGAGTCTAAGTGTAGACACATTTGGACCATGTGCTCCACTTATCTCCATACCACTTAAACTTCCTACCTAAGTGTCTGGCTAGAGCTGATCTAAGTGTTAATCTCTTGGAAATCCTCCTAGGTGGAGGTGCGTAATTGTGAGCAATCCACTCATGTACAGAGCATAATTGTTAGCAATCCACTAACTTATAGAACGTAATTGCGAGCAATCTACTAACTTATAGAACGTAATTGTTAGCAATCCACTAACTTATAGAACGTAATTACGAGCAATCTACTAATGTATAGAGCATAATTGTTAGCAATCCACTAACTTATAGAACGTAATTGTTAGCAATCCACTAACTTATAGAACGTAATTGCGAGCAATCTACTAATGTATAGAGCATAATTGTTAGCAATCCACTAACTTATAAAACATAATTATGAGCAATCCACTAACATATATAGGCTTGGATTAAGCAACAAAAGCAATGTGAGGAGTGTAGTTTGGAAATTTGATTTTGGTTTGTTGCTAACTATGTCCACCAATATTGTATGCACACTTGAAAAATGTATAATAATAATTATATTATTATTATTATACACCAACAACACAAAGATACACTAAATTAACTAAATGGATGATGTTTATTCATTATTAAAGGAAGATTATAGTGTTAATCAATAAATTGTGGAGTAGAATTCCTTCATATTACAAGTCATATATTAAGGACATAAAGGAGTCAAGGGTAGAAGCTAAGCAAGCCACTAGCAAACAATACCACAACCAAGTTTGAGAATTGTGCAAAATGATGTCTTAGAAGACATTAGAATTGGTCGAGAAGACATTAGAATTAGCCAAGGAGTTTTTTAACTAAAAAGTAAAATAAGAATTCTAATGTCCTAGAAGACATTAGAATTGGCAAGAAATATTTGAACTAAAAAGTAAAATAAGAATTGTGCAAAAAATGATCTCCAACAAATTTTGGAAGACACCCTAGAATTGGCCAGGAAATCCTTGAGCAAGAAAGTAAAAAAAGGAGAGTAGGAGAGGGAACATAAGTGTAAAAGATACTCAAAAATAGTATGAGCTTGCAAAACGCAATCAAAGGGAAGGGCAAACATAAGAGCCACCAAATGCCAATCCAAGTCCAAAAAGGGCAAGAGGTCAAGCCATAACAAACATAACAACAAAATATCAAGCTTATCAAGATTAGTACTAAGGAGTTCTAAGACCATAAGCCTACAAGAGACACAAAAATATGAGTAGGATAAAGCACTTCCACTACAAAACCCATAAACAGAACATAAAGAGAAGAAAGCATAGTAGTCTATTGATTAATGGAAAGATGAATAATAGGGCATAGTAGTTTATTGATCAATGGCAAGATGAATAATAGGGCACATTAGTACTAAGGAGTTCTAAGACCATAAGCCTACAAGAGACACAAAAATATGAGTAGGATAAAGCACTTCCACTACAAAACCCATAAACAGAACATAAAGAGAAGAAAGCATAGTAGTCTATTGATTAATGGAAAGATGAATAATAGGGCATAGTAGTTTATTGATCAATGGCAAGATGAATAATAGGGCACAGTAGTCTACTGAACAAATGACAAAATGAATAGCAGGGTAAAAGGGAAGAAGATCTAACAAGCACATCAAAGAAGAAACATACTCTATTCAGACAAAATAACAAAAGAACACCAAGAAGAAAAAACAAAGAAGGATATTCAAATAAAATAACAGAAGAACACCAAGAAGAAAAAACAAAGAAGGAATATCAACACAAAGAAACAAACTCACAAGAAGATAGGCTAAAAGTTCTAAAGAACAAGAAGATCGATCAAAGCAAATAGAGCAAATAGGGAAGCAAGAATAAGAGTCTCACAAGTAGGAAGATAAACTATGGGGTAAATCTAAACAATTGAAGGAGAATCTAGGAACTAAGATTCTTGATTTTAGGTTTCAAGATATAGTGCTGGTAGAAAGTCTACTCTAGTTACAATACTAAACTCAAAAGAAGAAGGCAACCACCCAAAGACTAAGTTCACACTTTCATAAGCATGATAACTTTTTAAATAAGTCCATATATAGTGTTGGTAGGAAGTCAACTAAACCCGAAAGAAGAAGGTAGCCACCCAAGACTAAGTTCACACTTTCAGAAGCATGATAACCACTTAAATAAGTGCATATATAGTGCCTATAGGATCCGCCAGGCGTTCTTAAAAGTTTTAATATTGAGAATTGGGTTCCACTAGGGGATGTGCTTTCGTAAGTTCATTGAGAGAGTTCTCAACTAAGGCATCTTTTCTACCACCCAAAGATTCACACTTTTAGAAGCATGAGAACTAATAAAAAAAGTGTAGGTATTGAAGACTAAAGAATCTACAACAAATCACCAAGAGACTAGGCAAGAGTATGCATTTAGTCAAAGAATTTCTAGATAACTCCAGAAGAGAAAGAAAAACTTATCTAGCAAGTAAAAAGTACCAAGAGTAAATTGTTAAATGTAAAAGGCAACTTCTTATTTGGGTGCGCTGGCCCATCGCTCGGATCCTCATTCCATTGTCACATGAGAGAGATCCTAGCTAATGGTGTGTGATGGAAGAGCTAATCCTACCTTGATGGGGGCAAGGAGAAGATTCACACATGGAAGCAAGAGGTGATATGAGAGAAAACTCAAGCAAGAAGAGAACCCAAATCAGTCTCATTGTTTAAGCTTTCATCAAGCAAGCCATGGACCAAGACAATGCATGCAAGAGAGCTCACATGAATTGTATTGCAATGGGGAACACCTTTTATTGCTTAATGCCAAAATTGGCTTATATACAAGTGGCTAGTGTTCACATTTAGTGAGCTTAATGTTAAAATTAGCTTATATACAAGTCTGCTAGTGTTCACACTTAGTCAGTCAT